>NW_004524662.1:11288482-11334860 GCF_000260255.1 Octodon degus | reverse complement strand
TGGACACGAGACCACCATGTGGTTAATGCTTTGGCAGAAGTGGCACTTCTTAGGCTGGGGTGGCAGCTGGCATTCCTTGGCATGGTAGTGTACACCACCACAGTTATAGCACCTGTCTCCTTTGGATCTGCGCTTCTGCATGTTCTTCCCCTTGGGTGCCTCTCACTCCCAGTACAGAACACCCCACTAAGACCAGTGATGAGGATGGATTCCCGGCCCTTGGCAGACTTTTTAAAGGGGAACTCCACAGCCTCACCTTTCTTCAGGCTCGGAATCCCTTCATGTGCAGCTTACTCTGGTGCTCAGAGACGTCCACCAGAGGGTCGAGTGCTACCTTGGCGAGGGCGGTCATGGACAGGAAGCTGAACCCCATGCGCACGCTGAACCACTTACAGATGCCGGTACCGTGCAGCAGCTGCGGATTGTCTGCTTCCCGGGCTGCATCCACTGGCGCCTCCTCGGGCGCCTTCTCCGCTGCCTTGGTGCAACCACCTACAAACTCCTGGTTGGACACCGAGCCCATGATCATAGGCTGAGCCCGTGGCCCCGAGCCCTTGGTCGGGCTGCTGCTGGCCTCAGTGAAGTCTGGAGGCAAAGTCCATTTAAAGTTTAGAAATTTTTGTTTTGATATTTTTCAAAGATAACATCAACAGAATGAAAATGATTTTTATTTTTATAATTAAGACATTTAAAAAGATTTAGCTCAAAATATTCTTAATAAGATATGATAGATTACTAATGCAGTATCTTTCCCTTAGTCATAATTAAGTAAATGTTACACAAAGATTTGGCCAGGACATCAGTAATGACACAACCCTGACAGCCAGACTGCTTTCTCTTTTGATGATCTAAATTTTGTTGGATTTAAGTGGAGAAATGTAAAAATGTCAACACCTACTCTGCTGCTATTCATCTAATAGGTTCTTATCTAACGGGATATGCATTAATTCTCTTTAACTAATTTAACATTATTCATGATTTAGTATAATTACATATCCATAACTTATCCAGTTGGCACTGTGGGCAAAGTTAAGAAAAAGTCATTATAGCCGGAGAAAATCGAGAAGTCAGTGATAGCTTTGATACATGACCTGTAAAGGGGCAGTGGTAATAGTCAAGTCAGTGTGATTGCAGGAGGAGGAGGAGGAGGAGGAAGAGGAGGAGGAGGAGGAGCAGGAGGAGGAGCAGGAGGAGGAGGAGCAGGAGCAGGAGGAGCAGGATGGTGCCTTTGCAGAGAAGAGTTAGTGGAGAGGCAGGCGAAGACATAGAGGAACCATTAAAGATGAACATATTAATCTTGTGCTAAGCTTTCTAGCTAGATGTTCCCTTAAACCTCATGCTCTCCTAGGTGGAGCTTTTGAGAGGTGATTGTATCATAGGGCACAGTACTCATCAGGGGATTGGTCCACTGTTACATTTATAGCTGACTTGCTGTTAGCAGGCAGGATCTGGTAGGAAGAGGTGGGTCACCAGGGGTGATGCCTGGAAGAGGTTACCTCTTCCCTGCTCCTCTCTTGGCCCTCTCTGTGCTTCTCCTCTGTCATGCCCATCTGCCATGAAGTACTGTCTTGGAGCCAGCTAGCTATGGATTGGAGCCACTTCCAACTGTGAAAGAAAACAACCAACCAACCAACTAACCAAACACCTTTCCTCTTTCATTCTACAGGTTGGATATTGTGTCTAAGTGATGAGAAAGCGACTAGGGTACCTTCCAACATCACATATTTTATTTTCAAAAGTATATGCATTCAGTTTATGTTCATAATATGCTATTGCTTTCAAGTAAAGTACTTTAGCTTTTGACTTACCTAATAATCAATGGTCATGGATCTTTTCACACAATCACAAATGCAAAAATTACTTTTAATTCAGAGAGGCACAGAGAACTTCTAGTAGAGGTACCTATTGGCTGGGGATCTACATTTCCTTCTCTGTTATTTTTATTCCCTTGTTATAAGAAAAGTTATAAGTACTACAATAACCAAATGAGGGCACAGGCCCTGATGCCAAAGGTAATTTTGAATATTATCTTTAATAAGTCTTATCTTTCAAATATGGTTTCTATTTTATAAGGATACACATTATGGGAAGTTTTCAAAAATATATAGGCAATCAATGAAGGAAAAATAGTTTTTTATTGTTGATGTGGAAAATAATAGATATTTAGGTATTCTAATTATTAGTGTGGAAAGTTTTGGATGTCACTGAAGCTTCCTTTGAATTCAACTATTTAAAACACAGGAATGTCATGTTGGCCCTGATTCTTCACACTTGGAATCCCGGCTACTCCAGAGCTGAGGCACAAAGATTACCGCCAGCTTGTCCAACTTGCTGCCAAGGCTAGCTTGGTCCACATTTTGAGACCCTGTCTCAGGGTAAAAGAGCTGTGGCTATAATTCAATAGCAAAGTGCTGGTCTTGAAGGCACACAGTCCTGGGTTCAACCCAGGGAAAAAGAACTGTGCATCCTGAGATGCTTACTGTTCAATTTTACCCAAAATTCTGAAGCATAGCTTCAAGAATCAGTAATCTTGTTTTGTACTTACTTGTGATTATGAAGAAAAAAAAAAGTGATAGTTACTGAAGCTAGATTTCAGAAATAAATTTTATGATTTAGTGTGCTTTAAAATTTTCATTCTAATAAGAAAACCACATAGACAAAAGCTGAATGAAATTAGAGAGAGAATTATTTGAATCATCTGACACACTACCATCATGAAGAAAGTGTAATCTGACCAAGAGCACTATGTGTGGAGCCTCTTTCAAAAACAGACAGATTGGACAGATGAGCAGGATTGAGTGGACAGGAGGGTGGTGCTCTGCACATTTGTCATTCCAAAAAAGTAACTAGCTTTGCATTAGCCCAATATGCCAATTCTCTCTGCTCTTACTCTTTTTTTTTTTTTTTTTTTTTCAGTATCAGGGATTGAACTCAAGACCTTGCACTTGCCAGGCAAGTACTTATTCTACTGAGATATCTCCCCAGCTCTGCTCTTACTCTTTAATGAGAGAAAATCCAAATAAATTGATGCAAAGCATTTGGATAATTCTTTAATATCTGAAAATGAACCAATACTTTACTGTTATAGTCAGAGCTTATAAGGGAATAGATTTAATACAGGACACATAATTTATAGTATTATTTCATACTATTAACCCAGAGTCAGTTGCAGAAGAGCACAGGGATCTATCTGTCCATGCTTGTGAGACCAAAGAATCCAGCTAAGGGCCTGGATTTGATGACAACATTGCATGCAAGTCTGTATCAAGGTTCTACACTGGGAAGGCTCAAAGGCCAGTGGCGGAAGCTCGAAAGTCTGTGCCAGGGGGTGAAAGACCTGTGCCAGCAGTCTGGGGGATCTGTCTTGGAGCCAGAAAGTGATTTTGAAGGTAAAAACCAGCGCCCCTGCCAAAAAAGAGCTGCAGCCATCCTCAGAGACAAGTAGGACATGAACTCCTCTGATGATGAGAACAGCTGAGTTGCTATCAAGAAAACCAGCACAACAAGCCCCTCCAGAAGACTCAACAGCACACATTCCTCTCTTCTAGATCTCCTTTTATGCTGCTGACAACAATCCTCAGGTGGGCCTTCCACACCTAGCACCCCCCTGATTTAATTTAACCAGGTGTTACAATTTGATCATTAGTTAACCCACAAAATTATCTAGTCTAGCTATGAGTTATGTGTAGTTGATATTTTCAAAGCTTCTGTTTTGTAGGTGAGGAAACAGTGATGCAGCAAGGAAGTAAAATTCCTGGAGACTCAGAAGAGATTGGAGCCCAGACAAAAAAAAATTTCAAGGCCAGGCATTTCTAGTTCAATGCTCTATCCACGAGACAACACTCCATCTTTGCTTTCACAGTTGTTTATATTTGGTTTACAGCAGTTTTCATAATGCCTCCTAAATGATTGAAATATAGTTTAAAAAACCTGAATTGTTACAACTGCATTGTTACCTTTGTCTTTATTAGTAAAACAATCTTTTTTCTTGTTTACTCTGTTAAGTGCTAATGTAAATAACAGCTTTTATTTAGCATATTTTTGCTGACTGTTTTTACACTTTTTTGCTACCTCTAGCCTAACCATATTTGTCTCATTCTTTTGCAAATCCTCTCCTTCTAAATTAACTGAAGCTGGGATGTATTCTAAAAGGAATAGTACATCAGTGTTCTTGTTTTTCAGTTCTAATTAAAGCCTTCAACTGCCATGTTCTTACACTTTCAAGTCCTCTGCTGTTACACAAATGCTATTGCAGCTTTCACAGGAGTAATTTTAATAAAACTGAAATGATCTAATATTTCAATTGTTTGCTGAGAAACTATTTTCTTCATACACTCATCAGTTTAACTTCTGCGTAATATCAAAGAAAATGTCATCTTTTTAAATCTCTTGGCTGATAAAGAGTGGTTTATTTTTACTCTTGATGTGATTCATTTAAATATATTTTCCCTCCAGCACTTCCTGATTGCTTGTTTAAAATTACAATTCTGGTGTTAATAAGCTGTATAGTTCTAAGAAAAGTCACTTAATCTCTTGAAGGCATTTCTTTCCCCAGAGGAAGGCCTGTGAGAGAAACACTCCTTGACTCCCTTGTAGCATGGACTTCATAACAGAAGTGAGGAAGGATCCATTTTCCCCAACTCTGTCTATCTCTGATAGAATAAATGTTCCTGCCCCTACAGAGGCTCAATTAGCACCAGAGTGGAATTACAGTATATATGTGGTGGATTCCCACAGTTATGACACCCAGTTGCTTCACTCTTTACTTTGCCCACAAGTTCTGCTTTCCATATGTTGGAACCAGTGACACCAAAAAGCAGAAGAAAACAAAGCTAAAACTTCAATGTGATCTTTTGAGGGGAAGGATTATAGTTCTATGATAACCAAAGGATGTTAGTTTTATGATAACCAAAAAGTAGATGCATCAGTTTCTAAATATAAAAATCTCTCATTTTCTACAGTAAAACAAATAACTATTAAGTGAAACAAAGCTTCAAAGAACAAAGAGGAGAGGTAGGAAGAGAGCTCAGCATTCTAAGCACCTACTTTGCAAGTGCAAGGACCAGAGCTACATGCCCAGTACTGCAGGCAGTGTGACCACTGAAACCAGGTGTCTGCAATCCAGGCACTGGGTAGGCTGAGACAGGAGGATCGTTATGAGTCCGAGCTGTGTAGCAAGACTCTGCACAAAATAAATAAATCTTTAAAAAATAGTAATATATCTTAAAAAAGAAGCCACGTTCAAAGTAATTCTATTATTATTATTATTATTATTATTATTATTATTTGAGCAGAAACATCACGTATGTATCCCTCACATTTGTTTGTCAGCCCCACCTCAGGGTCTGCTGCCTGAAATCGCACACGAGGTATCTCTCAGAGGGTGCTTGATCAGTGTGTGAGAGCTTCTCTCAGCCCATCTTCTGCTACCGGTGAGCAGCACGCAGGCTTGCGGTCATGGTGCAGGAGCCGTGCCTCACAGTGGTCCATGCCTAGGGGAACTGCACTGGCGTCCTCTTCTGAAGCACCTGTCATTTATTCATTAACTCATAAGAGCTGTTAAAAACAAGGGAAACAGATGTTGTTGAGCTCATCAAACTGTGCACTTTTCTTCTGTTGAATCTCACCTATCTTCAAACACGAACGAGATGTTCTTTCTGCCATGAATGTTCTTCTGCTGCTAATTTCTAATTCCTCTGATTTTCCCAGCTCACAGTTATTAAGGTATGAAATACCCATGAACTCATTCCCACATGAAGACAAGAATTTCCTTTGAGGAAGAGCCTTTAAAATGGATATCGGGAGCTGGGGAGATAGCTTGGCGGTCTAAGCACCTCCCTGGCAAGCGCAAGGTCCCGAGCTGGATCCCCGGTACCATATGCGTGCCTGCCCCAAAACCCTGAAAGCGCTGTGCTAGCCAGCAAAACCGGGTGTGGTGGGCACTGGGGAGGCTGAGACAGGAGGATCACTACAAGTCTCAGCTGGACAGCGAGATCTAGTATTATATATATATAATTTTGTGTGCCAGATATTTTGTAAAATCTTAGCAGTGGATGAAACAGAAAAAATTCCTTACTAGAATGACCGTGGAAGGGATTGCTTCTAAGATTATCGATCCTGATTTCCTGGTAGTCACCTGCTTATGTAACATCCTTCCCTTACTCGTGGGTTGGACTTAGTGTCTTACTTTTTAAAAAAGGGGAGAGGTTACCGACAATCTTGTTTTTGTCTTGAACGCTGTTATGCTTTGCCTCTTTCTCCAGGCAAGCCAGCTGCCCTTTCTTTTCTGGGCACAGGCGTGTGAGGAGCAACCTCAGGAGGCCACTCAGTGGCACTCAATGGAGAACCGAAGCCCTCACCTACCAACCCACTCGAGGTGAATCCTGCTGCAATTTGGAAACCAGTTCTCTCCAGGTGAAGATCAGAAGATTACAGCTTGGGCCTAGGCTTGACTGCCACCTCCTGAAAGACTGAGCCGTACACACCCAGCTGAGCTATGTCTGGAATTCTGAGCTTCAGAGAGTGCAAAAAATAAAAATAAAAAATCAATAAAATAAAAAATAGTAGTTTTATCTAGCAGAGCCTGCTGAGTATTGACGTAAACTGATGTGATATGAGAGACGTAATACAACACTGAGAAAAAAGACAGGTAGTGCCGAAAGGATGATGTGAGGGACAGGCACCAATTTTATGAAGCAAAGAGCTAACTCTTAAGCCAAAACCTGAAGGACACGAAAGAGTATGCTTTCTTGAGGAATAAGTTTCAAGAAAAAGGAAGAGCGGGCTCCAAGACTCTGAGCACAGGATACTTCTGTATGGTTATAGAATGCAAGAATCTCAGTATGGTAAAGAAACAAACACCAACTTAATTAGGCAAAGAGGTTAGCAGGAAATTCAATTATAAAGATAAGAAGAATCTCTCTTCTCTCCCACTCCCTCTTTTTCCTCCTCTCCTCTCCTCTCCTCTCCTCTTCTCTCCTCTCCACTCTTCTCTTTCTCCTCTCTCTCTCTCTCTCTCTCTCTCTCTCTCTCTCTCTCTCTCTCTCCTCTGTCTTGAGCAGATAGATGGGGGCAGGTTGTAGAATTGTACAACTGTCAGTGCCAGTTATTCACTGAAAACGTTTTGTATAACATCCACATAGGAGATGTATTAAGGGCTTACAGCAAACTTGATATCAAGTAACGAAAATATTCAGAAGCCCAGATAGGTGACATAGTATAAATCAAGTACAATTTCCTTTACTCTTTAGAATAACTCAGAGAAATCAGTTATCACTAATTCTACTTTAAATGTAGGAAAATGATAAAGGAAATGACCTACCCTTGTATAGTAAAATGACTTGCCCAAGACCATGCAGATAATAAAAGAGAATACCAGAGGCCAGGCATTTATTTCAGTATTGCAAAGCTCCTATGTGACAAGTGCAAGATCCTGAATTCAAATCCCGTAGAGATAGGGAGAGAGAGAGAGAGAGAGAGAGAGAGAGAGAGAGAGAGAGAGAGAAACAAAACTTAAAGTGACAGCACCTTCCCGTGATCACAGCACTAGGAGGGTGTAGGTCAGGAGACTCATAATGTTAAACTCAGCCTGAGCAATATAGAGACTTAAGAAGATCATGTTTCAAAAAAAAAAAGGCCAATGAATTGGCACGGTATGAAGGCCCTGTGTTCAATCACCAGGAGAGAGAGAGAAACAGAGAGACAGAGACAGAGAGACAGAGACAGACAGAGACAGAGACAGAGACAGAGACAGAGGGACAGAGGGACAGAGAGACAGAGTCAGAGAGACAGAGTCGGAGAACTAGAATGTGTGTTTATGTTCATCTGTCTCTAGGATGGACCATTTATTTAGATTAACATTTATCATTATACTACCTTCTGACTTGAAACAGCCAGAAAGTACCTCTAGGATCACATTTAAGGCTAAGAACAATGATATATGAGGACTACAGTCCATGTTAGGTGACTTATCTAAAATCACTGAAGTCAATAGAGGAGACAGAAATAGAATTAAGCTCTCTGAACTGTCAGTTTCTTGTTGAACCACCAGAGAACACTCCTTTCTTATTAGTTCACCTTTGCTGATGAAAAGTGCTATTATTACTTTGGAGATTTAAAAAAATTAAGACAAAAACATTTCTAAAACAATTATAATTGATTATGTCATCGCTGTACTTTAAGCTGTTGAAGTTCACCAAATTATAGTGCAACTAATAAATGAAGATAATACTTCATTAAAGACTTTAGACATTTCCTGAAATGAATTAAAATTAACAAAAGGATCTAAAGGGTGAAATGCAAATCTTCTGTAAAATTCTTTTCTACAAAGTGTTTAAAAGCTGAAGTGATTAATACAGCAGAAGATTAGTATGAATTTGAAGCAACATAAATGAACTTTGAAATCAAATAAGTGAAGAGCTTTCACATCACTTTTTATGTCCTGATAACTGCTTATTTGTTACACCTTAGATTTTATCTATTAATTTATACCAGTATAGGAACAGGAAAAATCATCCATGAACTCTGCTGCATCTGTGGTATTTTCCTGACAAATATTATTAGAAGTATGGTTACCTTTTTCCCTTAAATTAGACAAAATCTCTGATAAAATCATTGGCACTATAATTACCTTTTGACATGTTTTGCTTCTAATCTTTGCAAATAGTGTAAAAGTGTCTTTGTCTCTACTTAGACAAATAAACATGAGGTTCAGAAAAAAATTATCAGAGCCAATAATTGGAAAAGAGATGATTTCTGCAAATTATTTAACCTCCGAAGTTCATATATTTCAATTAAAAAGGATGAATTCTAGTTTCCCCTTCCTTATTCTTCTGGGCTTAACTTTGTTGAAACTTGTTTTCCAAGAAAGAAAGCCTTCTACAAGCAATGAGTTTTAAGGCATCAGAAGGTTTCCATCACTGTACAAATTTAATCTTTCATTTTAATTGATAGGACTTGCTTAGACTTAGTAATATCTGAAAATGTTTACCACTTAAGAGCATTTTTTAAATGTTTACCATTTAAAAAATTTCTTCACCAGGATTCATCAAATTGTGCTGTTATGATTATTTGATTAACATAGGTTTGGTGACCCAAACAGAGGTACTCAATGGGCAGCAAGGCCCTTTTCTGCTTACTGGTTCATCTTCACTGCTTCATACCTCTGGAAGGAGAGTCCGCACTGATCGGAGGCTGTCCTCCTAACTCTGTGCTACACTTGTCCCCCAAATATAACCAAACAAATAGTAAACTGTCCAAGTGTCTTTCTTCAATATTGAAGAATTTTAATTTTGTTTGTAGACCTCATGGTAGTGACTGGCAATCAAAGGAGAGTAGTAGTTCTTTGTTGTTCAAATGAAAGGAGAAAGAATTTTGCGAACATAAAATGCACATTTGCTAGGAGCCTGACTTGTTTTGTTTTGCTTTGATTTGTTTTGTCATTGCAAAAATTTCCTTGAAAGACTAAGCTCAGTTTTCCACTGCTGAGGAAAGATACTAACTTAAATAAATACTAACTTAAAGGGAAATAAAAATGTATTATGTCTTCTTATCTCCTAAGACATCTACAAACTCATCGTCATTTTGAAGGTACGTAATAACTTTTAGAAAGATTATAATTTTTCTAATATCATAATATCACTAAATCTTTATAATCACTACTGGAATTTCTTTGCAATGCCAGGTATATCAGTAGATCAGAAAATTTTATCTATGTATCATCTATCTATCCATCATCTGTCTATTATTTGTGGTTATGAAGACAATTCTTTACAATTATTTTTAAAAATTATTGAAGTTCATAAAGGGATTTGTTTGAGAACTTTAAAAAAAAACAGTTGAAGGTCCTTTAGGTTCCAGATTTAACATACTTTTAAAAAAGTCCTTCATGTAGTCTTGCTCTTTTTGTATTTTCACTTCTCATAAATATAACACTTCCCTTCAAAATTTTCATATCCCCTTTTCTATAATATATTTATCCTGAGTGCCTCTGGATTATGATTCCTATCCCAATAGATTGCAAAAGATTTTGTTTTTCAATTAGAAAATTTACTAGCTTAAACCCTTCCCCATTTGTTTACAGGGATCTGATGTTACATCATTGTCTAAGGAAACAGGATAGCACTAGGGTAGTCTTATATCCCTATGGGAACAAACACTCATTTACTAATTAATAAATAGTTATTTAGCACTTGTTATGTTCCAGGTCATGTTATAGGTACTGGTTGTGTTGCTTGTTATGTTATAACTTACAGAGTTATCTAAAATTTCCTTACCCCCACTCTTACCCTTACATTTATTGAAAGCATTATGAAATTAGAAAAGTTGGGAGCTTTGGCTCATAAAATCTTTAGAATTTCCTATACATTAGGATTGAGGTGAGTGAATTTAAGATTTACATAGTATTTTGTAAGCCATGGACCCGAAATTCTTAAATTCTGACAAATAATACTTCCTTCCTTCTTTTATGTTTTCTAAGAAACTAAGGGCAATGGCAACTACAGTGCTAAATGTGAGAATTTCCTCCCTTGGATGTTGGTGTATTTTCCTCCCAAATTTCTTCCAAATCCATAGCAATGGTGTATAGATTGATTTGCACTTAGTTACAGACAATGATCAATCCCAATTTTTGTCTATCTTCCTAAGTCTCATTTCCTGAGAAGAGCAAATTAAGAAGCGAATCAATCCCACTGCTACTATGGAAAAAGCAGATCTCCCCCTTAGATGCTCTCTTGAATGAGCCAGTGTCCCCCCTCCCCCAGCTGCCAGCTCATAAGCCGCATAGCATGTGCAGACAGCATCCCAAGTACTGGATGCCATGAACACACTGAAGTAGTACCTGGAGGTGGACATTAATTCTGACCTTGAGAGGATTTTGTGTCCTGTACTGCCTTTATTTGGTATCTGTTCATTCCGATAGCCTTCAATACTCAACTCTTACTGGCTGATTTTGAAGCTGCCTTTAGCTTAATTTAGTCTCAGATGGTGTCTTCATGTCCGCTGTGCTTCTATTATTCTTTGTTCATATATTATTTATATGTTTGCTATTTCCAACTGATCGGGTACTATCGAAAACGCCACATGCTATTCAACACTATTATTATTTAAATTAATTTTATTGAAAAATAAATAGCAATGAGACAGGTTAGTAGGATAGTTACAATAATTAATACATTGCGTATTGTCTTCATGGTAGTTATTCATAGTACAAGATGAAGACATGATATCCTGTCTAAACACTATTAGTACAAGTCTTTCTTCTCATTGGACTAAGAGAAAGTAGCTGTATATCTACCCTATTTTTTATGTACAGTATCTATATATACTATTTTGTATATACAGATATCTGTATATGTATATACTTTTTTCACTATAAAATGGTTCTTCATTCATATCCTCCTTTTTTGTTTAGTTTTGTCAGAGATGGGTATTCCATTGCCATTCAAATATTGTAGGTGCATGAATTCAGCAAAATATTCCAATATAGTTCAGTAGTCCATAATAGTAGTGGGTTATTCATAGAACTGGCAATGTTAGTAGTTGTTGACTTGAGCCTTTTTTAGCTTTGCATGTTAATATGGCTTTACTTTTTATACCTTGTTTTTATACTTTTATTCTAGATGGTTAAGACCAAGGTAAAGCCAGACCTAGATAACAAAAAATGTAATTTTTGTCTCTGACACAGTCAGTCAAATCCCCTCAGGATTTACCCTAATACCCTGTACCACAGTTTGTAGATCTTTTGTCAGTGTCAGCCATGTGGATGAGTTATGGTCATTGCTTGGCCAATGTGCTCTCTGTGAAAGCCTGAGAAAATGTTTTCTTTCTAGGTGACTCTCCTTAGGCACACTCTACATCGTCGATCACTTTCCTCTGTGGCCCCATAATCTCTTTTATCAGAAAACTTGGGACACCACTGAGCTCCTAGATGTTGCAGTAAACATTCTTTTACATACTGAGTCCTCACTGACCTTGAAGGGCTAGGGCCAAAATGTTGGCTCTCCTTGCAGCCTTTCTTTTTCTCTAATTTCTTGGTCTGAACATTTAAGTTGTTAACTCTCCAGAAGAAAAGCTTAATGATACTACTACCCTACAGCACAGGCAGTAGAGTTTAACATCACTATCTGTCTGAATACCAAATGCCTTAGACATAACATAGAACAGGTATTTTTGCCATTCAACATTATTCAGTAGATTTTACAAAAGACAGTGTGTGAAATATTTGAAAGAGGCACAGAAGAAAAAATATAAGGACAAGAAGAAGAAATGAAAGAAAGAAGGTATAAAGGATTTGAGGCTGAGAACATTTTTAGTTATCTGTCACTCTTAGTGTATATTTTTATGTGTTTTAGCTCTAGAGGTATAATACCTCAGTCATATTTGAATAGCATATATTGCAAAAATCCATCGGTTCTTGCCAACTATAAGTCACTAATAAAAATTACTAGATACCAACAGAACTTTTCTGTGCTGTTCCATTTTTACATTTGACATAGATTATTAATCATGCATTTACTTCTATCCAAGTCAAGGTATACCATATTATTTCTCCTTAATGTGTCACAATAGTACAGAATGTAGTGTGGGATAAAGGAACAAATAAAGGGAGGATGCTATAGTTTGTGTCTAGGTATTCCCACAAAGCATCAGGCAGTCATGGGGTGGACTTCTAGTATTTTTGTTTGAATCATGATCCAATACTGGTATGATGGGTGAAAGTGCTACACCCACTGTAGGAAGGGTCACCTGCATAGGATATAAGGGAGGGAAAGAGGCTTGATCTTTCCACCTCCTCCTCCTCTCCTTTTGCTTTTGCTGTTTGCTGCCACTATGACCTGCTGTCCTTGGCCATGTGCCACTCTACCTCAGAGCCAGCCAAGTATGAACTGAAACCTCCACAAACCCTTCCCTCTTTAATTTGGGTGTTGGGTATTTTGTCTCAGCAATGAGAGAATAGCAACTAAGACAGAGGTCTTGCAGTTAACCTGTTGTTATGATGATTTTTGGGTGTTGATCTCTTAAATCCACTCTCCACAGTTTTGTATTTTTATTTAATTTATTTTGTTCAATCATCTTTAATTTTTAAGTGGAAATAGTGATCCTCCATTTTTTATATAATTTTTATTCTTTTTTTCTTTTCTGTATTTTTAGGGAAGGGTATACAGGGTGCTCCTGGTCTCACTACTAGATGGGACACATAGTGATTCTTCTGTTTATGGTGTCCCAAGTGCTGGGATTACAGGCATGTGTCAACATGCCCAGTCTCAATTATTGTCTCAGCTCACCTTGTGGGTGGGGCTGGCATAGAATTTTCATTCATTTTAATGAGAAAAAATAAGATAGCAATGAAACAGTTTCAAAACAAGTTAGTAGGATGTTTAGAATATTAATACATTGCACATTGTTGTCTTCGTGGCAGTTATTCAAAGGACAAGATACAGACATGATATCTTGTCTAAACAATATTCTTACAAACTTTTATTCCCAGTGAACTAAGAGAAAGTAACTGTATATCTATCCTAACTCATATGTATATATATGTATATATGTATATATATGTATATTTTTTTATTCCCCCCTTTCTTTTTCCCAACAAAACTTTTATTTACACTTTTGTGAAGTTAGTAATGCATGACACTAGGTTGCTTAGTAACTGAGAGCAAACTTTAACCAGACAGGATATTCATCTCAGGAGTAAACTAACTTGTTTGCTTTAGGCATTGGGCCAGGTCCCACCTATATATATATTTGATAGATTTCCTAGGTTTGTGACTTCCAATGTATCCCCCTTTTCCATTTTGTTTTTTCAGAGGTGGATGTTCCACTGCAGTTAGAGAAGCTGTATTTGGAGAAGTCTTTAAAGGACCTTTTCATAATTGAAACCAGTCTAAAGATTGTAAGTTCCTGAATTCAGCAAAATAACCCCATATAGTCCAATAGTCCATAATAGTAGTGGGTTATCAGCAGAACTGGCAATTATCAGAAGTTGTTGATGTTCTTCCATTTTATTTTTTATTTTTTTTTATTTTTTAATTTTTGGCAGAACCGGGGATTGAACTCAGACCCTTGTGCTTGCCAGGGAAGCGCTTACTCCACTGAGCCATCTCCCCAGCCCCTTTGTTCTTCCATTTTAAAGTAAGCAAAGTCTCCAAAGAACTATGTTTTATTTGTTTATTTATTTATACAGGGTCTCACTATGCAGTTCAGTCTGGCCTTGTGCTTACTTTTGTAGCCCTGAGGCTAGTCTTGAACTCATAGAAATTCTCCTGGCTCAGCCTCCCGAGTGCTAGGATTATAGGTGTGTGCCATGATGCCAGTTTTTTTTTTCTTTTTAAAATAGGTTTGGTTTTTTATTTTATTTATTTATTTATTTTTGGTGGAACTGCGGATTGAACTTGGGCTCTTGCGCTTGTCAGGCAAGCGCTTATTGTACTGATCTATCTCCCCAGCCCCAGTAGGTTTCACTTTTAATGATGGTTTTAGTGCTTACAACGTGACAGTGACTGAAAGTATTATAAAAAGCCCTGGACAGTCTATTAACAACTTGAGTTTTCCAGTGCCTGTGGGAATATTAACTCTACTCTTATATTGCAACTATATGGGTGTCTTTAGTGATATGAAAATATCTCAGATTCTGGGTGGGCATCTTGTGTGTGTTCTTGAGCCTGTCATCTGACTTTCACACAAGCACAAATAATTTATAAGAGCCTTCTGTTAGTGTTACACAGCTTGTACTCAGTTAATACAGTGGATGATTACTTCAACTGATCAAAAGAGAGTGAGTAGGAACAATTATTTCAGAATCCACTCCAACCGAAACCTTTCAAGTTAAATTTTGGTCTTGAAAACTTTGTATTTGTACGACAGAGATCTGGGGCCTGACATCTTATCTCTAGGTGTCAGCCACCTAAGGTGTATTGTGATGGAGCTGTGTTACAAGAAGTGTAGGGTTCCTACTGGGTGGTACCTCAGTTTACAAACTTATTTCTTTCCTGAATAGGTACCACCCTAACAGGCCAGAAATACATAAGAAATAGATACTAGCATTCTCCAAATTTTTACAAAAGAAGAAAGAAAAACTGAGTTATTAAAGATGAGGTAACACAACATTAGTCCTCACGGAGCCCTGATTTGAATTCTGGTCTGTCTTTATAGTTTATATTGTTTGTTTCTTAGAACTGAGGATACTATTTGAGACAGTTTTTCACTGTATTCATGGTTTCTTTGTCCATCAGCCAAGCTGTCACCATTGTACAGGTGTTGAGAGAAATCCTCTCTAGGAAGAGAAACCCTTCTCACAATCAAGCTTCATGGCCTTGAGATCCCTTTCCAGAAGCCAGGAAAGATGCAGAAGTGCCTTTCCACATTTCAGAAGGAACAGGGCTTTAAAACAACAGAAGTAGCATCTGACCTTGGTGGTGTTATTAGTATCCAGAAAAGGTCAAAATAAAGAAAAGATATCTTAGTTGCTGTGGATAGTTTTGTTCTCAAGTTTTCATGCTCCATTTTACAGTTTTTCATGTAAAAATCTAAACTTATGTAGTTTTCATGTTCTAATACCAGTACCTTAATTCTTTGATTGCCTCAGAAATGTGACACAGCTCTTGATTTTACCTTCTTTGAATTAATTCTTTGCTTCTTAATTATTTTTCTTTCCTGGATTTGAAGTTACAAAATTTCTATGATTGGATATAAAAGATGGGAATGCTTAGAATAATAAAGAGAAACATCATAAAATTTCTCATTTTCCCAATGTTTTATGTTTCTTGTTAAACAAACTGAGGACTGTATATTGATGATATAAATATACATATAATTATTGCTTTAATTATATGAATGTTTGCTACTTAACTTCATAACACATTGTTACTATGGAACTGAAAAATTTTAATTTTAAAAGAATCTTTTACATATTAATTCCTTTTCATTTTATGGATTTTTTTGCAACATGCTTAAGGGGGAAATGTCACCTCTATTGTGGCATTTATATATTTGTGTACATAATGATCATTGAGAATCTATTCAGTATTTTTGTAACCGTGAATAGAATTTTTAGCTGTTTAAACAATTGTTGTTTTCCAACCTAGATTTAATATTAACCTGTCCTTTTTAACAGCAAACATTGAGAAACAACTCTTCAAGGTCAGATTGCTTTCCATATCATAATTAAAAGGCCTATTGTTTCAAAATACATTTGTTTTGGTAATTTATACATAACAGATAATTAATTGTATTTCCCAACATGATAGTATTACCTAGAAAAGATGAGTTGCTATTAGATGTATTTCTTGCTCTCTCTTTTAAAGAAAGCTGATTTGCAATTATGTTTCTTCCTTCTCCCTCCTCACCATCTGCTTTCTCCACTTCATAGAAAAAAATATTTTATACAACATGTTCTTTTATTGTATATATATATATCTATTATTAACATTATATATATATATTATGTTAAATAAGTCATCATTGTATCACAAATAGCTGAGTACTTTCTTGTAAAGAATGAAAACCAAATTACTGGCTATACTTCTAAGGTTAAGCACAAGGGCACAGTGGTCCAGCTGGACAGTGATCTCTTGCAGAGACGTGACACCTACCACCAGGTAAAGACGTCACTGTGGTCCTTGCACTGCTCTCTACCTGAGAACTCAAATCCTTTAGGTGACTTTCCTTATTTTGTTCCACACATGGTATGAACCTAAGGCTGCAAACGGTGTTGTTTCTTTACTTCTGACACTGTTAATTTATGCACTTCAGTTGAACTAGCGTCCTCTACCCTTGCTCTGGGTGGGCACTGTGTTTCCTCCATATGTTTCTGTATTTGGTTCTTTACTTCAGATGCTATGAATTAGGAGATTTCTTTTTTTATTTCAAATGGAAGCTGTCTGCAACCACAAGAAGGAGACTTCCATTTCTGGTGATCATAGAGAAATAGAAGCATGAACCTCTGTTTTTTGATATCCTTATTTTATAAATTTCATATATTTTCCTCCACTCCTGACTGCTGGCACCTTGCTCTCTCTAGGAACCACAGGGCTGTCCTTTCTGCTGCTGCCTTTGGCTGCATTCCAGTAGGAGAAGTTAGAATTAGCGCTACTCCCCAAGGAGGACGGGAGGAGACTCAGCAGGGTGCTTCCTTAGTCCCTTCAACCACTGGCAGGGAGTATTTACAAAGGCACCCCTGGAAATAGCTAACATTTTATTTTGTGATGAGCTGTATAAGTGCCTCTGTATTCATGTATAGCCAACCCGAGGGAAATAATACACAAATATTAATTATTTCGAGATAATAATATGTGTACAGCCCTTGATCTGTGTGTACAACTCCCATTGATATTCCATTAGGAAAACAAAAACACATCCACAGTCAGTGTTTGCCCAACTTGTTTTTAAAGAAGTGTGGGTGTCTTCAAAGGGAAAGGTATAAAGAATAACTGCTTAATAAAGGAGAAGCATCCATGTGTATATTTTAATAGTTGAAGTTACACCTTAGGCCTTAAAACTCTTGAACACTTCAAGTGAGAAAGATTGATGAATTAATTTTCTGTGTAAATTTACATATTCAATCTACGTAAGTAAATTTTATCTAGATTTTTTTCATACCTCCTGGTTCTGCAGACTAATTAAGAAGTAAGGAAGTTAGTTATAAGATGCTATTCATATTATTACAAGCTAAATCAAATGAACAAGCTTAATGTACTTTTTGTGATGGTATGGAATGACTGTATTTTCTCAGTAGTATAGATTTTCATCTTCCTTAATTTGACTTTATGGAGATAGTCAATGGGATTTCTAACCAAACAATGTCATAGTGTTTGCTTCTGCTGGTAGCTTCCTTTCCAGGCCTTTCTATTATGTAGCAGTTCCACTTCTCCTCTTTGCCTTAGTACAATTCTAAGTTACTACATCTCTCTGGAAAGAAAAGTGTGGCCCTGGTGGTAGCTGCACATTTTAGGAGCCAGGAATCACTGGGATTTAATTTCAACACGAGGTTCCTCAGTGACTTAGGCAAGATACTTTCATATCCCTCAGGTCTGAAATTTGTAAGGGGGAGATGATCATGTAAGATGGTGAGAAGTAATTAACGCTGGTAAAGTGTTCCTGTACTTCTAAATACTATTGGCATTACTTCAACAGAGTTGGTTCATTTGAGCAACCTCCCTGAATTCAAACATGCTAGTTGATTTAACTTGAAATATACATGTTTTGTATTTCTTGAAATAAGGTGCATGTTAAATCTTCTAGACCTATCCAGAGATCATACTTTAAAAATTTAGAAGAACATCACCACTTTTACTTCAGAGTATATTTTTCTGCAGAAATAGTATAAGCAGTTATCCAGGGAAGTCTACAATGTCCGACCTTGTAAATAGTATTTACAATTAAATATTTGGAAAGTGATACTGGTTTTATGGTGAAGGGATCACAATTTATTGACTTTTGATATTTAATAGAATAATAAAATAACACAATGAAAAGATTTCAGAAAGGTATGTGCTTATAATGCCTTATAAATCATTAATTGGACATCTGTTCACTTATTTTCTAGGAAATAATGCATTAGTACATTTTTGTCAGGTGCAGAAAGTACAGAAGTGAATAAAATGCTGTTATCAAAGTGAAGGAAAAGATGGTAAGCAAGCACTTCATAGGAACACAGACTGTCATAAAGTGCTGTGAAAAAATAATAAATCTGGATAAGTAGTGGGTGACTGGGAGGACATGCTATTTTCCATGAGGTGCTCATAGAGGAACTGAAATTAGATGGCATTTAATCATAAACCAAATGAGACTGCAAAGCAATACGTGAATATCCAGAAGTGGAAGGCTTCAGGCAGAGGGTTGAGCAAGTTCTGAAACTTTGAAGTAAAAGTGTGTTTTGATTATTGGAAGAAAAGCAAAGAAGCAGATGTGTCTGACACACAGTGCATGAGGAGCTTATGTCAGTAGATACTGATGGGGAGGTCAGAGAGGGTCTAATCATGCATGGCCTCTACACTATGGTAAATCTTTCATATTTTGTTCTGTGTGAAAAGGGAGCAAGGGGAAGATTTGAAGTCCAGGATTGAAATAGACTTTTTTTTTCTTGCAAAGAAGAATACACTGATGATAGCTGGCCAGCACACACACTCCTAGAGCAAGGCTGTAGAAGCAGGCCCATCAGTCAAAACACAACATCATGCCAGTGTTGTTAAAGAAATAGCCCGAACGTGGTTGATTCTGTCGCAGCTACACTTACTGTTTTCTCCTATTCTTTTAGACCACAGAAAGGAAAATTAAATGATTCATAGTCTAGGTAGCAAAGACAAAGTAGATTCCTGGTTTGGGAATGCAGATTCCAGGCATTCCTTCTGAGATTGGTGGGCTAAATTCAGCACGGATGTTTGGTTGTGGGGTTTTGGGTTTTTTTCTTACATCTAGAATTTCTAACCTGATGTGCAGGTTGAGGCCAAGTCACTCTGCAAGAAAAAGAATACTTTAAAGATTAAAAAAAAAGTCAATCATAGCTTCAACTTTAGCAAACAGAAAAAAAAATCGACAAAAAGACTACTGTGTGTCCACTGAGATTCCACAATTCCAACAAATCATTACAAAGTCGTGGGAGTTGGGGTAGGTTTTTTCTTATTGATAGTTCTAAAGCCTGATACCATAGAAAAGCATTTCTTCAATGGCTGATTGAGGGTAGTTCATGTTTTCAATCAAATTTTCAAATGTATTTGTTGCTATATAGTGATTGTTGCAAAATGAAATTGCTTGTCACCTCAAAAAAAGGAAAAAAAAAAAGTAAATAATGTGATCAGAAAAACAAGAAATTCAAGTGACATAAGGAAGAGGAAGCCAGAAGCTAAAAATTGGAGGTAGCCTCTAGATGCCATTAGAAAAAAGGAAATGGATTCTCCCTTCAGTACTTCTAGAAGGAATTGCCCATGTCAACACCTAAGTTTAGCCAGAGACTAATGTTGCTTCTGACTTAAGAAATGTAGATGAATAAATGTGTGCTACTTCACACCCCTGAATTAAAATCTAATAGATTTTAAGGAACAAGAGTGTGAATAATGGTCTAGATCCTCAAGATATGATAGGATAAGAGATTGGTGGTGGAGATCATGAACTGTAAGACTCAGAATTTATTTTTCAAGTTATATTGACAAGATTGTTGAAAAACAGGATATAAATTGGGAAAGAAAGAGAGACACCAAGGATGACTCTAAGAAACTGGATCAGAAAAACTGGGAGAATGAAAATTCTATTTATTGATGTGGCCATGATGGGAGAAGTCAAGAATAAAGAGGTGTTTGTTATATACTCAGTTGTAGATAATCCTCTCAGAGTGTGAAGGTAAAGTCCATGCTTTCCCTAAATTTGCAATCCAGCCAGGGCTTCTCAAGTGTGTCCTCTGGAACACCTGCACCCGAATCAGCAGGGTGATTATTAATTATGCAAAATCTTAGACCTTACCCAGAGAGGATGAATTAGAATGACTTGGGCTGGCACCCAAGAATATGGTTTATAATAAGCTCCTAAGAGAGAAAAGAGCTTGTTCACTGAGGTTTGTGGAATACTGATCTAGTGGTTCTTTAGTATTCTAATTTTATTTCAGAACATGCAGTTTTCCTTTATTAGATTCAGACATATTATTAGCTCTGTAAGAAGTTGCTGTTTAGTTCACAAATGCAACAAGGTTGAGAGTGTGTATATTTTTTTCTTTTTGAAGAAAATTAGGGCTAAGGCTTGGAGGAATTTCAAAAGGAGAGAATGCAAGAGAAGTACAACTATCTGCATGGATGATATAACTCCGTACAATTATCATAGATGTGAGCAAGGCAGCATATGTATGATCTTCCAACAAGAAAAGTGATTAGGGAACTGCAGAAAATTCTGTGCAATAGATCTGTTTTCATGTGGGTTGAAGTAAGAAATACAATGTGTGTTTAGGGGGTATGTGCAATCCAAATATTTATAAATATTGGTGGGGTTTTTTTTCCTGAGCCAGATCCCAATGTACTTTTAGTCAATTGCTGAACTGTGTACTGAAAATGTTTTGATTCTTTTTTTTTTTTTTTTTTTTTTTTTTTTTTTTTTTTTTTTTTTTTTTTTTTGCAGTCCCTTCACCAGGCACCTGCATGGTTTGGTCAAGAATCCCAGTGTGGCAATGCTGTGGAACATTTGGGAGGTATGGACTTTGAAAAATGTAGATTATAAGTCAGAGAGTTTAGAGCATCAAGAAGAAGATAAGTAGTACTGGATTCTTTTTCAGTGAATGAGGCACAAACTTGGTTAGTAATACTGTTCCATCATGTTGGTAAATCCATCTTATTTTGTTGCATCACTTTTATTACTTTTCACTAAAATGTGAAAACATTTTACATACATGTTATGTACTTTTTTTTATTGGGTATTTGAAGCCCAAGGGTTATTTTTACTTTTATTTTTTCTAAATTGCAGAAAAGAAAATATTTTGTAGTCCATTGGTCATTTCAAATGGTAGTGGCAGGGAGCATGTGGCAAAACGAACTGCTCATGAACAAAACAGAGAAAGAGGAAGGGACCCCAGCCCCACTCTCCACTTGCAGATCATGTCCCCAAATGACCTAAGGAATTGGTTGGCTTCTTATACTTTTGACATCATATTAAGTGAATTATGTGGAATGAGTCACTTAAGTCTTTACAAAACATAATTATACAGTGTAATTTTATTTACTATTACTTGAGAATTTATAGCACTTGTGCTGATGAATAGTCTTACAAAATTTTCTAGG
Organism: Octodon degus; assembly: GCF_000260255.1. Lineage (NCBI taxonomy): Eukaryota > Metazoa > Chordata > Mammalia > Rodentia > Octodontidae > Octodon > Octodon degus. The sequence goes on along the minus strand of NW_004524662.1, from coordinate 11,313,105 downwards.
CAATTGGTCTCATGGAATGTTACAAAGTTAGCCTTATCTATTTAATCAGCTTACTTACTACAAAAAGACATCTAGTTAGTATTATACGTAGAGTTAGATACTACTTATTTCCATAATGTTGAATTTTCAATTTTATGCTACTGACTGCTTCTCAAGGGTCAAAAAGTTGAGGAGCTCTCAAGAGTGAAAAAGTTGAGGAGTGCTGTATTCCATCTTCTGAATTCTTCCATGTACTTCCTAATGTTTTTCTAAATTTGCTGCTATGTTCTTCCCACACCTGGGGCATAGTAAATTTTGTCCTTCCCTGCAGTGTATTTTCATATCTACACTGAAATTTGGATCTTAAATCTTACAGAATTCACTACAGGGTTTCTAGGAAAGGAATATAATTTCCTCTTTTCATTTTCTTAAATTATCAAACCATTTTCTTCTTTTAATAGCCACCAAATTCACTTCGTGCTTTACCCATTTCAATCACACAGTGCTGTCATTTCTCGCTCATGTGTTCTCAAGCGTGGCCTCTCACAGTGCCACAATGGTTATTCTGGTTAGCCTGTAGTATTGCATAGCGTGCACACCAATGCCACGCAGTATGCCCACCTCGGTGGTGTCTCCAAAATAAAGCACTCTGCTTTACCTCTATGCTTACAATGATGATACTGGAAATTTATTCACCCTCAAAACAAGGTTAAGTTTTTCAGCTGTGGCTTTAAATTATAATCACATATCCTTGCAAAAAGCTGTATAGCTACACAACACATCACAAAAAGTGACAAAGTGGTTATTACTCTGAAGAGATTATTTTAGGGTACCTTCTTGCTTGTTATGAAGAGTGATTCCCCAAGGGGCGTGGCCTTAATGAAACAAAAGTTTATTTCTCACTCCATAACTAGTGAGAAGGAGGAATGCACCAACTCAGCAGTATTGAAAGTTCTGGCTTTTTCCACTTTCTTGTTCTGCCAACACTAGAGTTTGCTCTGAAATGAAAATGGCTCTCTGAGTTGTGAGTAAGCAAGTGTGATGGGAAAAAGAGAGAAAAGAACACACATTTTCTCTCTTTAGAAGTGTCGCCTACATATTGTACAAATTACTCCTTCATAGTTCATAGATCAAAACTTACTAAAGAAAGAAGTCTGTGGATAAGTAAACCTACACTCCGTAGTGTCTAATTACTGTAGGAATTATTTTTTATAAAAGTATACATTAAAAAATAACAGTATCAGGGCCAGGGAGATGGTTTGGTGGAATAAGTGCTTCCCTGGCAAGCTCAAGGGCCTGAGTTCAATCCCTGGTTCCGCCAAATAAATAAATAAATAAATAAATAAATAAATAAATAAATAAATGACAGTATCAACCACAAAGGAAGTGATAAATATTTCTCCATTATTTGCCTTTGTGTTTTCATTCTTTCCTTTATCTCTAATATCCTTTATTTATAATTCCATTTGTCAAAATTTGACTGAATCTTTGAGTCTCAACATAAATTTCCTCTCTAAGTTACATTTCCTGTGGTGTAGATCTTGCTTTATCTTGGTCTTAACTATTCAGCAGAAAAGTACAAAAATGAGATATATAAAGTAAAGCCATATTAATATGCTGAGCTGTGAAAGGCTCAAGTCAACAACTTCTGCGGATAGCCCACTACTATTGTGGACTGCTGGATTGTGTTGGATTGTTTTGCTGAATTCACGCATCTATACTATTTAGATGCCAGTGGAATACCCATCTCTGACAGGACTAAACAAAAAATGGGGATACAAAGGAAGGACCATTTTGTATCTGTATATGCAGAATAGTTAGGATAGATATACAGCTACTTTCGATTAATTCAATGAGAAGAAAGATTTGTACTAATAGTGTTTGAACAGGATATCATGTCTGCATCTTGTGCTATGAATAACCACTAAGAAGATAACAATGTACAATGTATTAAATATTGAAACTGGCCTATTAATCAGTTTTGAAACTGTCTCATTGCTATTCGTTTCTCAATAAAATAAAAACAAATCCTCTCTTTTCTGAAACTTTCTGTCATGAAAAAAATATGAAATTTCTCAGCCATTTTTCAGTGGAAGAAAGGTAAAAGTTTAAGAAACATGTGTTTAGTTCTTCCTCATGATCTGGGTTAATATAGACTCCTCTTACTGCCTGAGGGTAGGTAGAACCTAGCTTTCTAGAGGAGACAGCTACAAAGGGGGGAAGGCTTCTCCATTCTGAGTTCCAGAGTAATGATCTAACTTATGTAGAAGGTCTGCAGTCAAAAAAACTTCTCTTCCTCCTCCTCCTTCTCCTCTTCCTCCACCTTCTCCTTCTTCTCATCCTTTTTCATGTATTTAGTTGTTGCTGGGTTTCACTATGCAGCTTGGACTCAGTGATCCTCCTGTTTTCAGTCTCCCCAGCACTGGGATTACAGGTGTGCACCACAACATCCAGACTCTGTGGCCTGCTCAGCATGCCCAGGGGTGGGGTTGGCATGGCATGTGGTGCCAGGGACCTAACTGTGGTCCCTGTGCTTGCCTATGCTTGCATAAGCAGGCACTTTAGTCCATTGAATTATAATGCCAGCCCCCAGAGAAAACTTCTTTTCAGATTAAGAGACTAAGATTTTAAGGTTCTTATCAAAACAGACTCAACTCACTTTCTGACCTTCTCAGTCAGCTTTGATTGCTCTTCTCTGTCTATTCTTGGTATAATTATGTATATACCTTTGCATATTATTCTTATTTTTTAATCTTCATAAATCTAGTCCCTGAGAAAACTTGATAAGTTTTTAAATAGTAACTTGAACATGACAGATCTCAGAGTGATTGTTTAGATAATTTATCATGCTGAAATAAGTAGCAAGAAGTAAAGCAATACCAAAGAGGGTGAAACACTGAATGTAGAATATTTTTATGGCATAATAATTCAAATGAAAGATATTTCAATATGACTTAGCATTCTGTTTTTGTTGCCTCTTTTTTTGAAAAATTGCAAAGAAAGTTATCTTTTCTGTCATTTTTTACTGGATAAAATATGTACATGTTAATGTATTATTTGCTTATATTTTACATTTTAGAATTGCTTTTTGTTGCATGATTATCAGAAAATTTATCATTTCTATTTGGTTCTGGGAAACTTACTAGCAGCCATACTGTAAAACTGCGTAGTTGGTCTTTCTAAGAAGATCAAATCCCACTATATGTTATGCAACATTCTGAATAAATATGGTGCACATTCTGATTTTTTAAATTTACTTATTACATCCCATGATCCATTTCTGTAGGCCACGTGTCCATAATATCACGAAACTACTCAATTTTTTGTACTTTCTTATTTCTCTCAATAACACATAAATGTACTATACTGTAAAATTTATCATGTGAAACATGACTTTATTTCACCCAACACTGAATATATTCCAGTCATTGACTTACTTTTTCTTTTATCAGTAACAATTAATTTTATCTATTTTCTTTCACCATGTGTACATGAAATCTGACCTACTCTTTACAAGATCAACTTCTACAGTAAAAAGTGCAAGGCCATGTATGAAAGGGCTGTGTTTAATTGTTTATCACATTAAAGCACTTATTCAAAGGTAGACCAAAGAATCAAAGTGGTAATCTGAGAAGTTAAGATGATTTTTCCTGCCAACATTTCAAAAAGCAAATAACTCTCTGTATAAGTGGACTTTTAAACTCGTATTTACTTAGATAATGTAGTAGGAAAACCACAGTTTACATTGTGTTTTATCAGCAACAACAAAGTTGTTTAAATCTGAAATTAAAAGAAAGAATTTAGAGCTGCTTTTCAAGTCAGAGTAGGAGAAAAACATTTGAAGCAACTGAGATGTAATTATTTAAATATAAGCTTGCATCAAAGAGAGATAAATCAGTCATATCATCTGGTTTCATTTTATACTCATTTTAAGTGACACAAGAATTGGCCTTCATCGTTATTTACATCTCTCCTTTTTACTCTATAAATGTATTATAGGATGTTGAGAAAGTATTGTTTGTAGCATTTTCAGAGGGAAAAAGGAAAATGTCCCACTTAGTGTAAGATTTATGCTTGCTGAAGGCAACAATAATTGCTTGTGCGTATTTTAGCAAATAATTTGGCTCTTTGCCACTAAAGTTCCTTGCCACAAAAGTTCAAGTGACCACCTAGGATTTCTCATTGTGAACTACTGTATGCAAACATATGAGCTGCGGATTGATTCTGACTTAATTACCAGACCACCAACTTTGCAAATTCCATTAGCTGCAATACAATCTTGAACACTGTGCAGAACTATCATGATTTCCTTGTGGCCTTCCTGGTGTATTTCGGGTCATCAGTGGCCATCACACAAGTCATACTTATTATTTCATACTCATGTGTTAAGATGGCGAATAAAGTGTGTAGGGTACATTGCTTTCAGAGTTAGAATGCAAATGAGAAGCCCAACTATATATTAAACTCAAGGATGTACAATACAAGCATGAAAGCCATAATTTCAAGTTTTATTTCCTCCAGGTATTGACATATGATGCCAATAAAAAATTGAACACATGAGAGATTTGCATAGGCATAAGGAAGCTTTATGTAGCTTTAGAATGTGCAAAAACTTTAGCATCTTTCATAAAACCTTAATCAACTTTATGCAGCATGAACTAAAAAATAGTTTTCAAACAGATCCCTGTTATGGCTTATGTCTAGATATCCTCCAAAAACCTCATAAGCTCATAGGTAAAGCTTTACAGAGTTGGCTGGCTATAATGAGTGTGGGTTGCGGCACTAAAATTGGCTCACTGATTGGAGCTGGCACAGTTCTGGCTGTGGCTGAATGCGTTTACTGAAGAAAGACACTTCGCTCTGGTTGTAAAGGCTTGTAGCCTGGATGGGATAAAAGGGAAAAGCAGGGCTGGGAATGTAGCACAGTGGTAGAATGTTTGTCCAGCATGCACAAGGCTCTGAGTTCAATTTCCAACACAAAAAGAAGAAAGAAAAAAAAAAGAAAGAAAGGAAGGCAGACACACAGCTTGATACCTCTTGCCTTCTCTGCGTACCATCTTCCTCTGTGATGCACCTCTGCTATACTGCCCTGCTTGGAGCCAGGTGATTGTGGACTGAAACCTCTAAAAACTGTGAACTGAAATGAAACTTCTCTTCTTCAACTTTGGGGGTGGGACATTCTGTCTCAGAGATAAGAAAACAAGTAAACCAATTCCCATCTAATTTCTATGAAAATCACACACATGTATCCCTTACATCAGTGAACATATGCAGAAAAGTACTGAAACCTGGAATAAACGTAAGGTAGCAGTTAGATACTTGTTAGCTTTGGTTGTCAGTGCATATAGATCACTAATACTCGAAAGATAAAAATACCTTGAGCATACATACTTTTCTAGAAAAAGAAAGATTTAGTGGATTTTACAAGTATCACTTGAACCAGATGCTGTTTTCTCTGCAGGCCAAATTTAGAGTAGTTGATAAATCATTCCTCTTATATGTCAATAGTACATAGAGAAGGTGTGTCATTAAAATGAAATATTCTTTTTTTCTTTTTTTAAAATAATTTTATTGAGAAACAAATAACAACGAGACAGTTTCAAAGCCAATTACTAGCACAGTTTCAATAATTAATACATTGCATATTATTGTCTAGTGGTTATTCATTGCACAAGATGCAGACATGATATCCTGTCCACAAACTCTATTCAAACAAATCTCTCTATTCATTGAGTTAAGAGAATGCAGCTATATATCTATCCTATTTTGAATATACAGATACAAAATGGTCGTTCATTTGTATCCCCATTTTTTGGTTAGTTTTGTCAGAGAAGGGCATTCCATTGTCATTTAAATACTTTAGGTTTGTGAATTCAGCAAAATATTCCAATACAGTCCAGTACTCCATAATAGTAGTGGGTTTTCTATAAGACTGGCAATGAAAATGAAATATTCTTACATGTATGTAGAATAGCAGGCATATTTAGGTTAACAAATGCAAAAATTACTAAAGAAATATAATTGACAAAAACTTTAAAGTACAGATGACAAAGCAGAAAACTTTATATTAATAAAATGGAAATATTTCTCAGATTAGCAGAAAGATTTAACAAGTCCCTATTAGAACTATAACTGACATCTTTATAGAAATTACCAACCTGATCCTAAAATTCCTGTAAATTTTAAAGAGATATAGAAGAGTCCAAATAACCTAAGGACAGAAGAAAAAAGTACAAGAACTTATAATTTTTTTTATTTCAAAATGTATACAAAGCAGACAGAAACCAAGACTATGTAATAGAGGCACAAGAATCAGTATACACACCATTGGATAGAAATGAGATTCCAGGAAAACACACACACACACACACACACGCGTGCGCGCGCACGCGCACACACACACACACACACAATGGTTGTCTAATTTACTTTATTGCTGACTCACAGTCCTGACACCCAAAATTTAGAAGAAGGAAAGGTTTAATTTGGCTTACACTTTATAGAGCTGTCAGTCTATAGTCAAGTGGCTCAAAGGCACGGCAGCACAGCAGAGGAAAAAGTGCTCAGTATGCGGTGGTGGATAGCTGGGAGGGATAGAGAGAAGGGGAGGATAGGAAAGAAAAGAGGAGGGGAGGGAAGGGGACAGGGAGAGGGCAGGAGAGGAAAGGAGAGAGAAACTCTTCTAGGCTATCCTCCCAGAGACCACTTCCTCTAGCCACAGATCACCTCACCATACACACTTACCTATGTAGTGCTTGATACATTGTGTCAACTTGAGAAGTTAAAAGCTTAACTAAATCAACTCTGCAATTCCACACTTTAAGGCATGGAGGCTCCTCCCTGGAACATGGAGGACCCTCAATAGGGTGTGGAGAGCCCTCCCTAGAGCATGGAGGACCCACCCTACAGTGTCTTAGCACTTAAAGGATATAAAAGGGAACTGAGGAGAGATAGAGAGCACCGCTTCCTCAGAGGAGCTCTGATCCTTGCAGTCATCATAGAAGGAAGAGAGGCTTGCTAGATGCTGCAGTTGCTGCTTCTCCCTTTACTTTTTGCTGTTTTCCCACTGTCAGGAACTGCTGACCAATGCCATGTGTTACTTACTCTGCCTACATGCACTGAAACCTCCAATAACTGTGAGCTAAATAAACCTTTCCTTCCTTAATTTTGAGTGTTGAGCATTTTGTCTTAGCAATGAGTGAAAAGTAACTGAGGCAAGGTATAAACTTATCAGTGAGCATAATGTCCCATGATCCTATAACCACCCATAAGACCCACCTCTGAGCACATGCAGCTTTGGAAGGACAGCTAGATATAAACTATAACAAAGGTTAAGTGGACCATTGGACAAAGGTGTTTTACAGCCATTCAGTGGAGGAAAGAATTGCTTTTCCAATGTGATGTAAGGTAATCAAACATGCATATGCAAAAGAATGAAGTTGAATATTTTGCTCATACTATTTTAGACAACTAAGTTAGATAGAAACTCAGTCAGAGAAGTGTTGGGCCCTTGAGAAAAAAAAAAGTAAGCACAAAAAATAAAGATATCAGAATTATGACTGGAGGCAAACCCAGAGAAAACCATATTTTTAAGGGAGCTTTAGTCGGTTTGTTGACTCATGTTGCCCACTTAAGTTTAAGACTAAATAGCAAACACACAACTGATGAATGATGCGAATTTCCTGGAAGAAGTGCAAGTGTAAAGTGTCAATTCTCATGGAACAGAATAGTAAGTTCTTATATATTAACAACAAGAAAAATTAGTAGGCATCTTTCGTAATGAACCAAATTATTTCAGAATGCTAAATAAATGAGTTAAGAATACAAATAAGTCTAATATTAGATTTCTCTTTAGAAAAGTAGTTGTAAGCTGGAGACTCATGAATTCTATGGACTTACACTCATCACATTCAAAAAATCCATTCAGAGTAGATTTTGAAACACTTCAGAAAAAAAAAAATTGGTACCAGGAATGGAAATCAGGACCTTGTGCTTGGCAGGCAGGCATTGTGCTATTGGGCCACATCCTCAGATCAAAAATATTCTGTAGAGGAGGAGAATAGTGTGGAAAAAATAGCAGACTGGACTCAAGAAAGACCTAGAGGATAAAAAAAGTGGTTGAGATGTACGTATTATGTAACAAATGAGATTTCAAAAGAATTTGAAGCCAGGATTGTTTTAGACCATGCAGGCCAGATGATCAAGTACACACAATGGAGCTGTGGAAAAGAAATGAAGAAACTAAAGCTTTCCTAGTCAACCTGTAGAATTGAAAGCAAACTGACACACTTATTACTATCTAGTCAAAAGGCAATAAACCAAGGTGACCTCTTGCCTAACAATGTAAAATAACTTGGTCCAAGTCAGCTGCAGGAGTGACTGATACCAGAGGCATTTCTAAGAGGCGTATTGGGTACTGCAGAAGAATTTAGTCCTACTCAGAGTTAAGGGCTTCCTCACTGTGAGTCTACACTTAAAAAAACTGTTTCCCAGAAGCAAAATTTAAAGCTTTTTTATGAATAAAACAGGGAATCTTGAAATATTATATTCTCACTAATAAGCCAAACATATGTTAGAAACAGTTTTATCTAGAATAATTCAAAAAAAAAAAAAAGAAAGAGAAGACTATCTTACAGTTTTCATTATAGAACAAGGGTCATATATATGTATATATTCATTCATATGTATTACAAAAGTTGGTGAGATAGAATTGCTAAAATTTATATTGAAGCAAGTGCAAAGGAAAAAAGACTACAAATATAGAACAAAGACTTATCAAGCGAAGGCCAAACATAGGAAAGAAAAAAAATACATGATGTTAAAATATTATTTCACTATGAATAATGTAGACAGATTTTTCTCAATTACTTAGCCTAATACTAATTTAAATCAAGACTGGTTAGGTGCTTAATAAAAATTAAGTGTTAGTCTCCATTATTAAACTAGAGATATGTGTGTGTCAATATTCTTTCATTCCCTAGTTTTTCTCTTTCTTGCCTTCTCCACTCTCCAGGACTGTGCTTGCTTTGAAGGAGAGGCCTAGATTTAAAAATCTTGGCTCCATGATCTTAGTGATCTCAGGAATGAATTATTTTATTAATTGGTGTGATCAAATTCCACGTACTGCAAAAATGGTGGCCCTGGGAATAAGATTAAGAATTATGAAAGTTCTGAGGCAGATGACACATCAGAACTGCAGAGAGTATTAAGAATGGTTGTAAGTTAGCTAGGACTTCTGATGTTCATAAGGGCCCATCTAATTTAAATCCTCTTATGTGGTTCTGCTGACCACAATTGCCTTTCATACTTCATTTGCATGGTCTATTGCAGCCTAACCTTCACATTTTAAGAGTCCAGGACTTTAATAGTGTTCTTTGCTTTCTTCTTTTAATTCATATCTATTTTTCTTTGAGCTTTGTAGGACTAGTGGGGGTTCTCTAGAGGAACAGAATTGACAGAATATGTACAAATTAGACTGGCTTGCCTATTTAGAAGTGCATGGTCCTGTAATAGCTATCTCCAGTGTAGAGAAAGAAGCAGCTGGTCATTCCAAACATCTGAGAGCCTCAGAAAGAAAGGCAGAATGATACCACCCCAGTAGGAGGCTGAATGCCTGCAAGTTTCCTAGAGTGCTACTGGAGTGAGTCTACATTCAAAGATGGAAGAATGTGGAATTAGATGCTACCAATGCCAGTGGCAAAAACTCATCGCCTTAAGAAGAACTAATCTTGCACACAGAAGTTTCCACCTTCTGCTTTTTGTTCCACCCAAGTCTACAGCTCATAAGACAGTGCCCTGCATTTTTAGGGTGAACCCTTCCCCTGAGTTCCCTGGCCTGCATGCCAGCCATCACTGCTCATAGCCTCCCAAACACACCTAGAAATATTGTACCAGTTCTCCAGGTGACTCTCAGTCCTGCTAAGCTGACAACCAAGATTAACCTCACAAGTGCTGTCATATATGAAGCTGCTGTGTATTTGAGTAGTGAATATCTAGTGGGAAAAACATGCCTTTCCTCTATGCCTTCTGGGTGACTTAATTTCAGATGAGGTGGAGAGGGCAGAGGTACAATAACAGACAGGGCCAGCTATGTTAGAGCCAAAGAGAATGTGGTGTTATCCCATAGTCATATTATTTAAGGGGCTGACATTACTCTGATTCTTTCTAAGAGAATAAGGTGTAGATGACCTTTCCATTAAGGGATTACCAGAGAAAAGCAAATGTCAAGCTTCTTGCTATTTCTATGAAATTTCTCCATGTTAAAGACCAAATGAAAATATAAAGTGCTGGTGCTCACTTGGAATGTGAATAAGCATCTGTGAAAATCCTGTGAATTATTTCTCCAATTTCACTAATCAAAACATTGTTTGGTGAGAGCTAGTTGATAGTCAAGTAGCCTTTTAAATGGTGTTATTTAAATCAAGGAAGTTAACTTGGTAAGTCTGTATTGTAACACTATTGAGGTAATTAATGATATTATATACCTGCCTCATCAAAATTCACTTCTGAGACAAAGTGCTATTCACGTAATATCTCTTTTCATTTTCATCAAAGTGCTTTAACACAGAAGAAAGCAAAATTCTAACATCACATCTCAGTTTTACATGGCATAATTTTTTTTGTTCATGCTTTCCTTATTAAAACATATATACTTAAGGGCCATTCAGATAGCTCAGTGGATTGGAATGACTGCTTAGGCAGACGCAGGGACCAGGGTTTGATTCCCGGTGTGCATTGCTGGCCCCACACCCGGGGGCACCCTGAGAAGCAACTGAGACTTGGTGTGGTGGCACATGCCTGTAACCCCAGCTCTTGGGAGGCTGGAAACAGGAGGATCACTAAGAGTCTGATCTATGTAGTGAGACCCTATAGATCCTGTACTAAATACATAAAATACATAAAATATGTATTTAGTACATATTTTCTTAGTAGATGGCATAAATCTCCTTATATTCATAAGTATATATGTAAGATAATTTTATCAAATTACATGAAACTGCTAGGGAAAGGAGAAAAGAAAGGAAAATTGTATATACATGTCTATATATTTGCATGCATGATAGTTAAGATAATTGTGCTATAATTGTACTATTAATTTATTTTGATTTATTGAAAAGAATAGTTAATGGTAATTTTTTGACCAATTTTGCATGCTTATATCTGATACTCTGAACAGCTGCTTTGAAGATACCAATATGCAATGTAACGACTACTGTTGATTTCCTATCACCTTGTTTGAAATCCTGTATCATTTTTAATGTCTTTTCTTATTTTTTGTTCTCTTTAAAATAAAAATATATGTTCTTGAAGAAGTAAACAAAATAAGATGAATCATTCCAGCACCTTGATAAAAACAGCATTCTAATGGTTCTCATGCAAAACTGAAATTTCACAAAATTCTATTTGCAAGATACAATTTCATTAGAAATATGTGTTTATATAATTCAGTTACTTTAAAGAGACTGTTCTTCTCCAGATTTACTTCTGATTGTTAGAGTAAATGTAAATCTCCTTGTAAATTAGATTGGTTAGATCAACAACAAAACTTCCGTGCCATAAGTATACCGTATGTCTCATACTTAGACTTATGAAAAGTTTTGTTTATACCATAGTTCAATTTGATTGGGTGTTCTATGTTTATATTTATTTTTTTTTTTTGGCGGAATCAGGGATTGAACTCAGACCCTTGAGCTTGCCAGGGAAATGCTTATTCTACTGCGCCATCTCCCTGGCCGCCTATGTTTATATTTATTTAAATCCAATGATTTGAACTCTAACAGATAACTCCTCTATTTAGCAAATGCTTTTTATACACTCAAAGGGGAAAGATGTTACCTACTCATTCTAAATGGAAAAGCTGTAGAATGACTAAGATAAGACATTTCATTTTTAGCCTTATAAAAGTAGAAAAATCACAGATTTCCAGAGGAAACCGTTAGTGTAGCTCTATAACACTTATGATAAACTACTCAAATTAATGTTGATTCTTATTCACTTAGTAGTGCTCGGATTTATTTGGAAATACAAGAGGGAGAAGATAAGAAAAATAGTGAAGGCACTGACTCAAGTAAGGGACAGAAATACATAATTCAATACATGGCAGGTGAGTTCATATAGAACATAGTAGTCATTTCTCAACTTTTTTCATATAGCATTTAGAATATATCAGAATTTGTTATAAATATTTACTACAAATGCACATACTTAAAATAAGCCTTTGATTGGATATTATGATTAGGCCATTTTATAATTAATAATTATATATTAATTGTTAGATGAGAAAACAGTCTAACTACTTTGCTTAATGTTGAATAGTAGTTAAGAATGATTATGGGACTTGAAATCCACCACTCTAGTTGCCTCGTCTTTCTATAGTACATTTACTACTGATTCTATTTTCAAGGATAACATACTATTATTGAGGACCAGGGAGATAGCTCTGTAGCTTAAGCACCTCCCTGGGAAGTGCAAGGTCTTAAATTCAATCCGGGGTACAGACAGAGAGAGAGAGAGAGAGAGAGAGAGAGAGAGAGAGAGAGAGAGAGAGAGAGAGAGAGAGAGAGATAACTGAAATTAGAAAAATTAGTATGTGTATGGTTATACAAGACCATGATTTGAAATAATCAGTACCAGAAAAAGACAAAAATTGACTCTACTTAAAAGACAAGGAATAGCATTTTACTCTAATGAAAAAATAATGAGTTGATATTTTCTTTGAAAAATGAAACCAAAATATATACAAGTAGGTTTTATTTGGCAAAAAAAACAATAAAATTAAGTTTATGATTGCAATTATATATTAATTGTTAGGTAGGTAAAAAAAATAACCTGATTGAGGCTACTGGGGCTTAATTTTCCAATCAATCTTTCAAACAGCATGGGGAAAATTTTAATAGAGGTTTTAAAAAATTAGGTTTTCCTGGTGATCCCAGTGGGCATGAACTTCTTTTCATATATTTACTGGTGTGTTAATGCTACCAAGAGCTAGTTTTTGATTCTTACATAATTCTGTCATGCAGCACTCACTAAATAATCATCTTTGTTGATTTGCTGTTTTCAGTTCCTAAGTGGTCCCATTCTGAAAATTTTCCCATGTAAAAGACTACAGGATACCACTGGTCAATCAATTGCCACAACACTTCCTTGTCGGTATCATAGAAGCTATCCACTGAAAAGTTTTTTTAAATTATAATTCTATTTTATTTTGAAAAGTAAAAACAAAAGCAAGAAAAACAAAAACAAAGACAGAAACAGGGTAACACACAATACATATGTTACAGATTTTCAAAACAAGAAGAGCTGATTAACAATGATTGATATGTCATCTATTTTTATTGTCAAATCTGTTGCTCAGATTAACAGATACAAGCATACAAGATTGAACATCTGACCGAATATTATTACATGCTTTTGAGAAATCTTAAAACATTCACACTTACTTTTACTACTAATTTTTACCACTGTAAAGGTATTTTATGTAACTTTTGCATGTAGACAGCCATGTACAAATGGGCTTAAGAAAGGGCCTGAGTTCAATCCCCATTTCCACCAAAACAAAACAAAACAAAACAAAAAAACCCACAAACAAACAAAAAAAGAAATTGGCTTATGCCTGATGCAAGGTGCAGATAAACATGAGCTTTACATGAGAAAAAATGTTTGAATGGGCATTCATCTTCTACGTTCATAAGTGCCATCATTTTTATGAAGTGACTCGTGCTTCGCTATGTAAGCAGCACGTCCGTAAGACAGAATAAGATACTTTAAAAAAAATTATCATGATGAGACAGGGAGAATGTTAATTACTATTCACAAAATCCTCCCAAGTGGAAAGAAACTGTTGTCACTAACAATGTTTGTACAAGTGTAAAGAAGCCTAAATATTCTGTATAATTTAGCAAACCAAAGTAATTTGAGAAATAAGAGTTCTTGAGTTTGAAACTTTACCCTTATTTTGCTAGCCACTTTCAAACCCAACTAGAGGCTTACCACATTTAAATAATTCTGTACTGAAAATTGCACTGGCTGTTATAAGCTTAACTATAAACTCCTATTAGTATTAGTAAACAATATAGTAGAAAACATATTTTATAAATGTATACTAGGTGCGGGAGCCATTCCTAAAGGATGGACGATGATTTTGTTGGAGAAATCTGGAACTTTAAGACTTTTTCTCTTTCTCCTGTTCACCCTAAGGATAAAAAAGCATAAATGAACATTGAAAAGATCCCAACCCTGCTGCAAGGCAGGGTTTCCCTAACCACTCGCAGGCCAGGCATCTACACATTCTGCTTGTGTGTCTGCTTGTTTCTTCTCTTTTCTTCCTTCTCTTTTCTCTACTGATAATGATTTTATTCTGTACTCATGGTAATCTACCCCTCTTTTATGTACAGTTACATTTGGACACATGTCTGTATAGCATTTTTTCCTTTTTGTTAAAATTTCTCAGAAACTAAAGAATTCCACTTAAATTTAACATATGTACCTTATAGAAAATGTAAGTTATAGAAGAAACAAGGTATTTTGATACCAGAAAAAATACTTTTAAGATTCCACATGAAAAATGATCAACTTAGAAGCAAAATAGATCGAGCTTTTTCAATTTATAAAGTATGCTATCATACATAAATGGAGATATTAAATTTCCCCGTTATGGGGCCTGGGAGATATCTCAGTAGAAAAAGCTCTTGCCTCGCAAGAACAGGGTCCAGAGTTCAATCCCTGGTGCTTCAAAAAAGAAAAATAAATAAATAAATTTGTCCTTTATGAAAGAACATTTCTTCATGGGACACAGAGGATGGTTATGGACTGTGAGCTTATAGTCAACTGTTTTCTTGAGCTGATTTCATGCAGCACTAGATGCATGACTTGGCATGGTCTCAGAGATCAGGGAGTACAGCTCACAGTATCAAGACTTGCTGTGACTCTTCCTCCTTTGCTGCATTCGTTTGCATGAAGCTTCCATCCAGCTTCCAGGCTGGAGGCTCTTCCACTTGATTCTCTCTCTCTCTCTCTCTCTCTCTCTCTCTCTCTCTCTCTCTCTCTCTCTCTCTCTCTCTCTGAAAAATAAGTTGAGACTAATAAAATTCAGATAACTTCTCCAGGAACAAAAAACTATCACATAGTGAAGCTGGATTTGAATTCAGTTCGGATACACTTTTTTTTCCAGTATTTATTGCAAAGCTTAGACTTTAGAAATGAAGCAGAGTGAGAAAATATGCAAAAAGGAAATGCTCAAGTGATAAGAAGACAGTAAGTGTGGACTAAATTTTTCTAGACATACATGCCTGGAAAACAACCATGATTGAGAGAAGGCTTTCTCTCCCTTGGGGGACAGTGGACCAGCAGTGTGAGGGTTATTGTTAGGAAAACTATACCCATTTGTGGTCAGACATAATTACTAATGGCAGAGTTTTAAAAATTTAAGATGTGTTTGGAAATTGTCCCCAAACTGGAGTTTTTTTAATGTATATACTAATGCAAAGCACTCAGCAACTCTTTTAGTGTAGGCAGTAAAACATGTTAAAGGGGCTGAAAAATAAAAGGAGGAGGAGATAGAAATGGGGAAACATTAAAGGGAATATTATTATTATTTTGAACAATGGTTCCATAAATATCAGGAATTATGCTGGGATGGAGTATCAAAATTCTGATTGACTGTAGGTTCAGAACTCCAAAATTAAACTTTGCTGCTCTTATGCTTGCTAGCTAGGGAACAGCCAATCTGTTACCAGTTTCTTTCACCTGATGTTAAGGTATGGGCCAGAGCCAGTCAATTGAGTCAAGAGTTAGATAAATCTCTCAGAAATGCAATGAGCTTCTAGAAGACTTCCAGGGACTCTGGTGTCTTTGTGTCTCCTCCTCTGCAGAAATATGCTGGTCTTTTTGGTCATATTCTGCATTGCCTACTGGTGAAAACTACACAGAGGCACATCAGACAATGCCACACTTAATGAAACTATGAATAAATCTACTTGTAAGAAAATATTCAGCTCTGGGTGACCTGCAGGACTCTGGTAGGCTCCCATGTTTATAGCAGCCCTATTTGTCATAGTTAAATCCTGGGAACAACCCAGATGCCAATCAACTGAGGAATGCAAAAAGAAGATGTGCTATTTTTATACAGTGGAATATTATTTAGCTATAAAATAGGATAAATTTGAGGCTTTCATCACTAAATGAATGCAACTAGAGACCATACTCTTAAGTGAAATTAATCAGAACCTCATGTGCAAACATTATATTGTCTCCTAAGTGTGAGAACCTGAAAAAGAAAATGAAATCTGAAGGGTACAGTAGGTACTAGAAAAAGAGATTGAAGTATTAAAAAAGAAAGAGTTACTGAGTTGGGGAGGAGGACAGGAAAGGGAGTGGGGGAAAGAGATTTGTCTATCAATGTAAGCAGGATGGTTTGGACAACTGTACTGGGGATTTCTGCTGGTCTGTGGAAAGCAGCAGATAATGCTTAATTTGTTTCTCCTTTTTCAATTGTCCTTTTTTTCTTTTCTTAATTACTTATATATTTCTTCCTTTTTGTCTTTCTTCTTTCAATTTGGCATGCATATATCTGGTAATATGAAATAACTAGTTTGAAGACCATATTATACATTACAACAAATTCTGTGAAATTCACGTTATTTTGTTAAGTGAAATTCTATGTCACTTGTTTTAATTCTATTTTGTACTCTTTAAAAAAATAAAAAATTAAGGGCTACAGAAACAGCTCATCAGTCTAAACACTAGCCTGACAAGTACAAGAACTGGGTTTGATCCTTGGAACTACATGCTGAGCCAGTCCAACCTCCGAGCTTCAGAGTGAAACCCTGTACCAAATAGATAAAATTAAATTTAAAAATTAAAAATTCAAGGAATGTTAAAAAATAAGAAAATATTATGTAGTAGAATCAACTATTGCCTCTCTGAATTGCAGAGATCATTACAATCTTCCTCCTACTGCATCATTTATACTCTCATTTCTCATTACTACAATCCAGCACACGTGATACTGTTCCTTAGAAAAGTTTTCCAGGTGATCCTATGCCCCTTCCTCTCATTCCTCATAGGTCTTTTTGAGTCCTTCTGGCATTTTGTGTCCTCAGGACTGTGGATACTTTCTAAGAGTGAGCCTTTTGGCCTTTGCTCTATGTTGAAGTACTTAATAGTGACTCATGGTTTTAAATCTTGCTGCTCTGTGCTAACACTAAATAAACACTTCCCTCTCTGACCTTTCTCACGCTTTCAGTAGAATATTTTCGTGTACTTATTAGTTGCTTTCTCTTCATTATCCTGTTTTTTCTTCTAAGTCTATGTGTGTCTAACACCAGGATAAATATAAACCCCAATAAAAAAGTTAAGAAACAAATAGGAAATTTACAAAATAAGACAAATGACTAAAAAGCATGAAATAGTCAAAATCTCTAGTGACCAAAGAAATATGAAACAAAAAAAGGTGTATCATTTATACCTACCAAGTTGTCAAAGAATACTTTAGAAAGAAAGTCATACCAAAGACTATTGGCAGGAGTAAAAGGAATTGTCCACTCTCAGTATACTGTTGACAGAAGACTAATATAACTTCCTGCAATGACATAAATGACATATATATCTATCTCTATCTATCTATCTATCTATCTATCTATATATATATATAAAGTTTTAAAACAATTTCCTAATTAGAAGCTAGTGATCCATTTACTCAGAATATATTTTAGGATAAAATATATGCCACATATATGTGATGTATATATTGCAGTATTATTTATAGAAATGAAAATTGGAAAAAGTAAATGATTCAAAAAGATGTGAGTTGCTTAAAATAATGTTATATCCACATAATAAAATATATAATTTAACAAATTTAATGGCAGAATAAGTGTAATATTAAAAGATATTCTTTAATCATTTATGGTGAAGGTAAGTCTATGTTAAGATTAAATGAAGTGAAAAAGATGAGGAAGATTCAACATATAGACTATCACACTTTGTTTGTATAAAGGTTCCCCTCAGTAGAGGGATCAAGACAAATAAGAGAGAGGAGGAACGTGGGGGGGAAGAGAGAGAGAGAGAGAGAGAGAGAGAGAGAGAGAGAGAGAGACAGACAGACAGACAGACAGACAGAGACAGAGAGAGATAGAGACAGAGAGACAGAGAGAGACAGAGACAGAGAAAGAGACAGAGAGAGACAGAGAGAGACATAGAGAGAGAGACAGAGAGACAGAGAGAGACAGAGAGAGACAGAGAGACAGAGAGAGACAGAGAGAGAGAGAAAGAGAGAAAGAGACAGAGAGAGAGAGAGAGAGGCAGGGTGAGAGAGAAATGAATGATCATTTATGTGTTAAAGTAGATAAGAGTTGACTGGTTTTTGATATTTTTTCTACTTTGCGTTTATTATGTTTTGCACATATTCCTATAATAGTGTTTGGCTTTGTAGTCACAAAATGTTATTCAAAACCAATATATTCATTTCTCTTCCAAGATTATGTGTCATTCTGAATTTCTAGTGATGGCCATGGCACCGTCAGCTGCAGCTATCCATATTCATAGCAATTTTACATTTCCTCTGCCTGGTACTTCACATAATATCGCCCAATATCAATTTCTGTGAAATGTTTGTACACTATTTTGCATTACTCTTATGGAATTATTTTATTAATTATTCCTTTTTTAATGGATTTCCATGCTTAGAGCTGTTTACATAGAAGAAACATTCTGGGCTTTGCTGTGTGTGCTGTTTTCATGGCAGGGACACATTTAGTATGTCCAAACTTGTATACTGAAGATTTGTGCTGTATTGGATGTATGTTATATTTTGATGAAAAAAAATGAATAAATCAAACAAGGCATGGTGGTGAATGTCTGTAGTCCCAGCATCATGGGAGGCTGAAACAAGAACATGACAAATTTGAGCCAACTTTGGCAGCTTAGCAACTAATCAAGACCATGTCTCAATTAAAAAACAAAAAAGAAAAAGACAAAAGAAAAGGCTCTAGGAATATTGCTTTGTGCAAAAGTCTTGGGTTGAATCCTAAGTACCACACACAAATGAATGAATGAATGAATGAATGAGTGAATGAATGAATGAATGAATGAATAAATAAATAAGTACCTTGAGCAGAAAAGATAGTTCAGTTGCTTAACTAACTTCCTGGCAAGTGGAAGTTCTCCAGTTCAATACCTGGTACTTCAAATAAAGTAAAATAAAATAAAATAAAATGAAAACCTTGTTCATTACCTAAAAAATAAAATTCCAAAATTTTAGTTTAACATTTATTTCTCTTATAATCTGATCTCAGTCCTCCTTAACTGAATCATATTCAAAACTTCCCATAATAACAGCTCTGCATAGCGTTGGTCATATTTGGGATATTAACTTTGAGACTAAAGTAGAGAGACTGGTGGTGGCTTGAGAGAAAGAGAATGCCTATCTCCTGCCACAAATCCAGTTGCCGCCAGCTTCCCTCTGAATCTCTTAGCAACAAAAATAGTAAGTAAGTCCCATCCTTTCTTTCCTCTGTTTTCTTTTTTAATTTACAAATTTATTGTTTAATCTACAAGTTTCGTAGAGCTTTAGTTTGAAAAACAAAAATATGGGCCATCCAGATAGCTCAGCAGATTAAAGCTCCTGCTTAGGCAGATGCAGGGTCCTGGGGATCAATCCTCCTCCTGCTGTGCTGGGCCCGCTCCTGGGGCACGCTGAGATGGTGAATGAGACTGGGAGTGGTGGTGTGTGCTTGCAATGCCATTGCTTGGGCAGCTGAAAAGCAGGAAGAGTCCAATCTGTACAGTGAGAACCTTTAGGCCCTGTACTACATACATAAAAAAATAATAAACAAAACAAATCAAAATTTTTTAAAAAAGCGAAACCAAGACACTATTTCAAAATCTGGGCCCTTCCAGCTTCCAAATACAAGAGCCCTGAACATTATAAACCCCAATTGAAACAGTAGCACAAAAATACCAATGGAGCTATGACATCTCAGAAAACAAATATTTCGTATAACTGAAGGATCTTGTCTTTTGTGGGGTGAGTTAACTGCCTTTACAAGAAGGGGGAAAGGAGTGAAGGGAAGGGGCTGGTGATGAGGGAGGGACAAGGAAGAAGAAGCTCAGAACATAATAGATTCCAATCCCAGTTCTGCCCGTCTGTCTGTCTGTCTGCTGTCTGTCTGTCTCTCTCTTTCTCTCTCTGAATAAGTCAGCCAAAATATATTTCTTTGCCTACAGCCAAGCAGTTTAGTTGGTCAAGATTATTTATCTGCAGCATGTGTACAGGCTGAAATTTGAACTCAAGTACATGACTATGAAGCTTGTGCTCTTAACTCTGTACTTTAGAGTAACATTTCAAGACATGAGTCCATGTCTGGTCCTACTGTTTAAACATGTGTGTGTCTACTTTCATCAGCTTTTGCAGAAGCCAGTTTTCATATTAGAAATCTTCCCCCTTGCCTTCCTTAATTGTGTCTGCTTCTGTCTACCATCATATTACCCTACTTCCTGTAGCAGATTCACTGAATCCTTTAAACCACAGTTACACTCTCTCTGTGATTCTTATTACTACTGCTGGAATTTGAGACACGGAATACTCAAAGGCAAGAATTGTTCTCCAGCTTGAAAAACCAGTATCAACTCTTATGACTTATAAGATACTATCTAACCCTCAGGTACCACATACAAAATATTTCATCCTTGTCCAAATCTGCATTTCTTGCATTGTAGACTTCTTGGTCCCTTTTTCTTCTCTCAGAAGTACCCCATCTTACACAGTCCTTCTCTGCTCTCCAGACACATAGATAACTTTATTTTCCCCTAATGAGTTGAAAAATTTGCAGCTATTTGAGATGATGATCCCCAAAGCACCTTTATTTTGTGCACATGGCTAAGAGCAATCGGTTGGAAAACTATCCCATGATTTTTTTTCTTTGTCTTATGTTTTGAAAGCTTTCTTTTTTGAATGTTGTAGAAGAAAACACACATTTGAGGCAATGAAAAGACATGAATTGCTTTCTTTCATCTGATCTGAAAGATTAAATAATGTAGGAATATTTATTTCCTTCTAACTGATTAATTTCTTTATTTTAAAATACTGGGCAAAGCTATCAAAATCTGAGTTCCACCAAAAGAAATATTTACTTCTATGATAAATAACTTATTATTCAAATCCATGAAACGTACTGTCACTGAAAAAATATGGATGTTTCCTTAATTGACGTAGGGTTTTGTGCCATCATCACTGATGTTTTCCTTCAAGGTCTTTTTCTTTTATAAAGCAAAATCATTTTGTACAAAATATCTTGGAATAATTTTTCTGTCAATTAAAAGAACACTGCTGGAAACAAATCATGATGTATTAAGAGATATAAAAATGTGGTATTAGGTTTATGAAGAAAGAAGACCCCAAATGTCTAGAGCTTGTTGTTAAAGACTAGTGGTGTACTGGACACAATAACTCAACTTGTTTCTGAGTCACAATGTCTTTTCCACATTAAATTCCAGTAGTTAGTATTTGCCTCTTCCAAAGAAAAGTTTTTCTGCTTTCTTAGTTTTGTACCAATTCAAATAAATACTGACATTTTTGAGGTTTCATGATTATTCTGGATATTGAGGTGGGACAGGGAATGTCGTTACTGAAACATCCCCAGACAATAGGACTTTTCTCTTCTTATTGAAATCTTAATATATTTACATGTTAGAGTGACACCTGAACATGAGGTATAGAGCCCTATCTCTTTACAAGTTACCAAAGTTAAAGTTTAAGTGTGGGTAAATTTCATGGATTGTTTAGACTTTAAGAATATAATTACTCACTGTTAGACAATAAGAAATGAAAAACACTTAAGTGGCTTCCTTATACCTGGATCTGTTGATTTTGTTTTGTCAATGAGGGCTTTCATTAAGTGCCACTAAAGGTTAGCCTCTCTCAATTGGTGTAGTGGTAACAATTTACTTTCTCTTGGCATTGTAAAGATAGAATGAAAAGAACCTGTCCTTCAGTCTGCTTGTGGTAGAGATTTTTTTTTAAGTATAAACATTGAATTCCTCTGCTTACTTGGAGATGGGAGGTCATTAACAGGGCACTTGAGCAGATTGGAATTACAGTCAATTGAGACGCTGAAACATCCTAAATGGCCTAATGCAGCAACTAAGTGCTTCTTAAATTCCAAAACTTTTACTTGAGCACAGCAATCACGAATTTCCATTGCCTCTGGTAAATGCTGTTTTTTGTAGTTTTGTGAGAGAAAGCAGCACAATTTAAACTACAGTGTTTATGTTTTTGCTTAGCAACAATGATTTGTCAAGATCTAGATGAAAATTTTGACTTTCAGTTAATTGTATACGATTAGATATTAAAATTAATAGCAAATTAATGAAAATTATGTCGGGTGGTAATACCACCTAATATCAGTGCAGTTTATTTTGTTTGCGATTCTATACTACTTTTTACGGATAACATATATATGCCAAATGGTCACCTGTAGGCATCAGTCAAAAAATAGGTCACTCCACACACATACATACTTGCATATACAGCGTCTTCAATAATCAAATTTTATCTGAGGCTATATAAAAGTCAATATATGAAAAAATTCATATGTGAATTTCCATAGTAAGTAATCATAACACACACAATAATCCAATGTCCAGAAGAGCTGTATTGTTGTGCTCATATTATCTCTCAGCAAAAGTAGAATCAAAGTCATTTTATTTTTCTCAACCTTTCTATTTCTGCTAAAAGAAAGAAAATCAATCATCAGATGGCCTCTAAATGTACAGTTATAAAATTCCATGATGTTAGAATTATCTGCATATTTTTTCATTTAGTCACTAATCCTAGCTATTAAGGAAAATGAATAGATGCAGACTATTGTTACAGTATAAATCAGAAAATATAATCTCCATTAAGACCAGCCAAGAAAACACAAAGCATAGAGAAGGGCAGATTGTGAGGAAATAATATTTAGTTTTATAAAAACAAAATGAGAAATAAAAGAAGTAGATGATAACTGATATGTATATTAGTTCAATAAGAAAAAGAATTGCTTGAAAGTCTAGAGTTTAGGAGGGAGAAACTATGAACCAGGAAACAGGACGCCAACAGCACAGGTGTAGACATCTTTTTGAGATCAGAGTTGAAGGGCAAACAGGAAATGAGGTGGCAATTAAGTAATCAACTGCTGTCAAGATTATTTTTTTTAAGAAGACAGTCTAGGGCAAGGTCAAAGTTAAAATTAAGGTTAAAAAAGGAAGAACTAGATTTTTTTCCTAGATAAATACATCAGAAAAAAGCACATGTATAGAGAGAGTTTATACTGGTGCAGCAATTCATACTTAGTAAACATAAATTTTCAAATCTCATACTAGTAAATAATATGCTTTAGAATCACTTGTGAATACCTGGCAGGCCCCCAGAACAGTACTGAGAAAACAACACCTCTTTTATCATGCTTTGGTACAAAGTCTAAAAAATAATAATGTGCATTTTTTGAAATGACTAAATATACACTTAGGAAGTGGACTATTCAAAGCTATTATGGACTAGTAAGCAAGTAATAAATGTTCAAAAGTCCATAACTACATATTCATGTAATATACAGCTGTCACCTTCAATAGGTTAAATAATGCAACTTCTCAACCATTCTCTCTCTCTCTCTCTCTCTCTCTCTCTCTCTCTCTCTCTCTCTCTCTCTCTCTCTCTCTCCCTCTGTCTTTCTTTCTCTATCTCTCCCTCTGTCTCTGTGTCTCTGTCTGTATGTCTGTCTGTCTCTGTCTCTGTCTCTCTCATGCCCATGCAGTGAAGATTAAACGCAGGGCCTTGTCTGAATTTCACAATTAGACAAGTGCTGTATCCCTGACCTACAACTCAGCTCCCCCGAACACTATTCTGTAACAAAATTTTAAAATAAGACAGTATGTATTGGTGGAACTGGGGATTGAACTCAGACCCTTACGCTTTCCGGGGAAGCACTTATCCTACTGAGCCATCTCCCCGGCCCTCAGTAAATACATTAAATGAGTGCTTTAAGCCTGCTGTTGGCTATATAGAAAAAAGATGGAAGCTATTGAATTTCATATTGAACAATTGTTTGTAAAATATTTTGGTGTCACATAATAATGTTGTAATATATTATTTTACCACATGAAAGATACTTATTTAAAAATTTAATCACGAAATAAATTATTAAGGATATCAGAAGGCCATCACTTTTAATACATTTGTTAATGCTCAGTGTAATTTATGTAAAAATTGTTTTTGCTGGCAGTGTGAACTCTAATCACTACATTATAGAAGGTATAAAATGAAAACTTTTCAACAGATCATATGATATCAGAGTGGTTATCTATCTTCAAAAATTTAACAGGATGAATTTCCTATAAAATTTCTATGGATGACTGAAGTATTTAAATCTTAGATTATTTTATCTATACTTAAGAAACTCAGCCTCTTACTTCCTTCTCAGAATTTGTGAATAACTGTTATTACTCACACTTCGCAGTAGAAAGTCAAAAGATCAAGCTGCCTTTTTATAATTTAACAAGTCTCCATTATTACTCCAGGAGACAGCTGAACATTTAGCAGTGCTCTCTCTGGGGGTAAAATAATTTTATGCATTGCATTATCATATCTGAAGCTCTATTGAGTAAAAGGT
>NW_004524662.1:11272637-11278197 GCF_000260255.1 Octodon degus | reverse complement strand
TTTTCTCTCCATGTGACTCTCCTTAGGCAAACTCTACATCATCCATCACTTTCCTCTTTGGCCCCATAATCTCCTTGATCAGAAAATTGAAGTGTCATTTCTGAAGAATAAGAAAAATATAGTCATTTAAATCTATGGATAAATTAATAAAGAGGAATTGACAGACTTCTGCTGGGTGCAGACAGGGAAAGCATGCATACCTTTCAACTCAGATGCAGAAAAAATGGAGTTTTGGAAAGGATGGAATGGCCTAGATATTAGACAAATGGCACATCTAAATCATTCTTTGCCTCACTGAGTCTGAACATATAGTTATATATAAAAGAACGTGGCTTGCTAGGTGTTGGGCGGAGTGGTTTGGGGTAAATTGAGGTAAATAATTCTGCTACGTGTTAAGCAAAGTTTAGCCTTTAGAATCTCCAACAGCCAAAACCAAGATGTTATGTGATTTTAGGAGGTTGCAAACATGAGCATCTTGGATTCGATTGTTTCACTTAAATTTAAATATAGAAAACATTAAAAAAGGAACTAGACTAAGGTCACACAGTGAGACAGCATCAACTGCATTAATGCTGTAAATGAGTCTCTCTCCCCATTCCTGCTGCTTTGGGGTTAATTTCCACACAGTGTTCAGCTGGGTCTTCTTATATAGAATGTTATCCCACCATGATTGGAATTATAGCTAAATTTCTCTCTGTGGTTTATTCTTCCTTCAACACGCCCTAATTCAGCTTCATATTCCTTTACCATTTTTTGCTGAATACACTGCCTGCTGTTATGTCACAGATTTCAGATCTCTCTGCCCTAGAGCTGTCCTAGGGTAGCATCTGCCCTGCACACTCTCCCGCAAGAAGCTCATTCCCATTCTTATTCTCAGAGATGTCTCTTAAAGTGATCTGAGTCCAATCCAGTTGGGGAAGACATAATAATTGAAACAATGAAAGCCTAACATGAATAAATAATAATGATGATGAAAGAACACCTACAGGCTATGAGAAAAGTCTAGATGTAATCCTAGGGCTAAGAGAGTACTCAGAGAAGGAAAGACTTAGAAGTAGCTCAGACCTCCTTGAAATCACTGAAATCCAGCCACTGGATAACAGAAGTTTGCTTGTAAAATGAGACCATAGGGTCATCAAGAGCTCAGCAGGCTAAGCACCTGCTTAGGCAAGCTTAGGTACTAAGGTTCGATTCCTAGCACCATAGGCCCTCCTGGCTCCACCCCTGTGCACCCTGAGCGGCCACAGAGTCCTGGCATGGTGGCACACGCCTGTAATCCCAGCACTTGGGAAGCTGAAAACAGGAGTATCACTGTGAGTCCAAACTGTGTAGTGAGACCTTGTACCAAATACATCTAAAAAAAAGTATAAAATGAGGCCATAGACAGCTGACCATGCAAAAGGAACAGGACAGGCAGTACTAACAGAATGACTCCAGATCTAGAAGGGTGGGGGGAGCACAAAAGGGGCACGGTTGCAGAAGAAACGACTTTCAGGTATTGAACACTCTGAGCTAAAGATAATTGCACATGCAGACACTGCAGGGCCTCCGCACCGGAGATCTGAGGCAAAACTGAAAGGTCACAAGGGAATGGTGATCTTGACCCTTAGAGCATCCCCCACCGTGATATGGCCTTATGCTGCCACCACCAGCTATCTCTCTTTTTCTGACATTTCTGTTGGAAAGGAGTAGAAGCCTCTTTTGGCAAGGCCTTTGCAGCAATCTATGCAGCAGGTTCACTGCCATACACACATTAAAGCGTAAAGGCTTGAAAGTAGTTTTTGTTTACCATGTAGCCTGTGGCAAGAGTACAGTCTGAACTAAGAGGAAAGCTACTGATAACTGACATGGTAACCTATAGCCCAACTTTAAGTAGCTCCATAGTCCTAACACATTAAGTTCTATCTTGATCCTCTGATTCTTCAGTGACACTTAAATTTCACTGAATTTTTTACCTGTTCACTTTTATTTCCTTGATTAGAATATAAATATCTTTGAAAAATTATACATTCATTTCCTTCAGAAATGACCCTTTTCTTAATGTATATGGTACAGCGTCTCACTATGTAGCTTGAACTTGTAGTGATTCTCTTGTTTTCAGCCTCCGCAGCTCTGGGATTACAGACTTGCTCCATCCTGCCCAGAATGGGTCGTCAGCTCAGCATGTGCAAGGGCATGGCAGTGCCATATGTGATTGATTGAACCCCGGTGCCTGTGCTTGCCTAAGCAGGTGCTTAGTCCACTGAGCTATCTCATCATCCCTTCTTTCAGAAATGAGAAGCTTAGAATATTGCTCAAATGTTTATCCATTGGGTTTCATGAATTGTCCCCAAAAGAGATCTGTCTTAAATTACCACTGTGATGCTTCCATCTTGAGGTTTGCTATGAACACAAGAGTTGGAGATGAGGAGATGAAGATGGCCCTCCCAGGCCTGCTTCATCCTATTGCTTCTAACATACTTGTAAAAAGGAAAATGTTGTAATACTCACATTTTTATGCTTTTAACTTCTCAGTGATGTGCAGATATTCCTATCCATGCAATTACACTGATTCCTTATTGACTTATGCATATAACCACTTAGATTTGAGCTGAACCACAATTGTATGCAGCCACCTGATGGCCGATTTACCTTTGAAGCTTTGTAATGTATGTTGCCTTTGCCAAGAGTTGCACCGCAGCAAATGCAGTACTTCTTGGTATCAAGGGACTTCACTATCAGAAAACATTTGCCCATGTATTTTAATTGCACAATAAAGTGACCTTTTACTTTCTGATTCCCTCAATGTCCCTCTCAGGATATCTTGGTTATCTTTTTTTTTTCTCTATTTGGTACAGGGTCTCACTATGTAGACTGGACTCACAGTGATACTCCTGTTTTCAGGCTCCCCAGTGCTGGGATTACAGGCATAGGCATGTACCACCACATCTGGACTTGGTGGCCAGCTTGGTGTGGGCTCTGCTTGTCATGTGATACTGGGGATCAAACCCAGGCCTTTGGGCTTGCCTGGCATTTGCTTAGACCACCAAGCTATCTCCCTGTCATGATTGCTTCTAATAACTATTTATTTTCTATTTTTAGTGAAGACAATCTCTTCTTTACAAAAGTCAGTAAAATAAGTGAGACAGGAGTTAGGTTTCTATTAAGCAGTAACATCAGCTCTAAAAGGAAGTTTGCTATGTTAACACCTTCAGCCCTTAGGGAGCTTTCCACAGGCTGAGCAGAGCAACATCATGCACTCCTTGGCCCAAGGGTGCATGCATGCTGCAAGGGCACTGTGTGAACACTCTGTATATTGGACCCTGAGAGCCATATAGTCTCCTATAGAGTAAAGCCCATGTTGCTTGCACAATAGCCTGGGCTGTCTTCTTCACTCCTTTAAAAATCTTAGACAAAGAGCCACTATGGGCATCCTGCTCAAGACCCTCACACCTAGAAAGACTTCTATTTTCTTGCCTTTTCAGCTCTTAAATAAATTTCCTTGCGTTTTACCTCTTTGGTCCATGGTTTCACTGTTTGACACTGTGGGACACATCCCCAAGAGCCCTGGTAACATTAGGAACTTGGGAAAAATAGAAAATATGTGTCGACAGAACTATATATATTCGATAAAATGATCTATGCTATCATTGTAGCACCTATACTACTAGCATGTTTCTGTTTCTTCATGTCTTTTGTTAACATTTTAACACAACTATTTTCTTCTGTTTAAAAATGATCCTTTTGACTAACACACTACATAATAAATTATTATGTGACTAGTTCATATATTACTGCGAACACCACCTTATTAGTGCCCAATTAAGTATTTTTTCTAAGTGACTTTCATTAAAAACATTTTAGTAAGTAAATTATTTGTATAAAGATACTTGACTATATTTCTAATTATTCTATTAGTTTAGATTCTCAGAAGCAGAATTATTTATTAGACCTAATACTAGAAAAATCTTTTAAAGTTCTTTATTATTGCTGTACTTGAGTATGATTAAGTTATTCCCCTGTAAGCAGTGAATATTGTATCTATTTTAAAAGTCTAAAATTACATAAATTTCTGCATGTGGTAGCGTATGTCTATAATTCCAACACACAAGAACTGAGGCAGAAGGATCACTGTAAGTTTGAGGTCAGTTTGGTCTTCATAGTGAGTTGAAGCCTCGCCTGAACTTCATAGTGAGGCATTGGCTCAAAAATAATAACAAGGCCCAGCCAGATAGCTCAGCAAATTAAAGTGCCTTCTTAGGCAGACGCAGGGACCGGGATTCAATCCCTGTCCTGCCATGCCAGCCCTGCCTACACTCAACCCCCAGGGTGTGCTGAAATGGTGATTGAGACTGGGTGTGATAGCAGGCCTATAATCCCAGCCCTTGGGAGGCTGAAAACAAGAGGATCATTCTGAGTTCAATCTGAGTAGTGAGACCCTATAGAAGACCCTGTACTGCACCCCCCCCCAAAAAAAAATCAAAACAAGTGTAAGCAGATTTTTGGTGCTTTATAAGTATTTTGCTGTTATTTTAAGTTGTATTTAAGATTAAGTTTGAAATCTTTTGGTTGCTACCCATATGCATACCCTTTTTCTGAATTATTTATTTATGATCTTTGAGCTTTCCCATTTGGGACTTAATGCTGTGCTTGCTAATTTATGAAGTTTTAATACATATTTTTAAGTTCATATGACCATTTTAATTTTACTTATAAAGTTTTGTGATTTGAAATCTCTTATTCTGTATTTGGATGCAATTAAATAGATAACTTTATCATGATTTCTATTGCTTCTAAGGACAGGGAAATGTTTTATCAGAAGGTTTATTTCTTTATTTTTATTTTCTTAGTTTTTTTTTCAAACTATGGTACTTGTCTAGACTTTGTGGTTGGATATCTTGAGCTGTGATAATTATTGACTTTTTAAAACTATTTTTACTAAACATATACATAATGACTATCTAGCCTGTGAAGACAATCTTACAGAAAATGAATGAAACAATCATAAACTGTAGAATTTGTCCATTCAGACCTTACATTCTAAAAAGGAGTAAAGCCAGGGAGATGGCTCAGTGGTATAAGTGCTTCCCTGGCAAGTGCAAGGGCCTGAGTTCAATCCCTCATTCCACTAAAATGGAGTAAGGACCACAGAGTTAGTTCAGTGGCATAAACACCTGCCTGGCAAGTGCAAGGTTCAATCCCCAGTACCAAAAAAAGACAAAACAAACAAATACAAAGCCTTCTTAGGAGAATGAGATGCCTTTATTAAATAATCTTCACCTTTTAAAGGTATTTACATTATTTCTACCATAAATTATTTTCATTTTTTTTTTACTGTGTCTTCACAGCAGTGCTATGTTGCTTACATTAATACAGGTAAACTGTCTCTGTTATTTTTATCCCTTAAAAGTATGTTACTTCATCCAAGTAATTTAGGCCTTTTTCATTTAAGGTACTCTATTAGTTTTCTTTAACTTTTTTTTTTTTGCAGAACTGGGGATTGAACTCAGGCCCTTGCGCTTGCCAGGCAAGTGCTTATTCATCTGAGCCATCTCCCCAACCCTTTTTAACTTTTAATTAT
>NW_004524662.1:11266610-11272537 GCF_000260255.1 Octodon degus | reverse complement strand
TATTTTAAATATTATTTGAAATAATATTTTAATTTATTATAATCAGAAACTTTTTCCAAATAATGATATCATATAGAAAATAAAATTGTTGCTCTTGAGCTGGGGAGAAAATGTAGACTATTGGGAAGGATTTACGTCAGACACCCACCCAATCTCTAAACCCCTCCTTCTCACAATCCTTTTTCTCTTCATGGGTTCTTTTTTCCCTAGTTTAAAAACTTTCCCCCTTCTTTCCTACTAGAACTGCTTCTCCTCATCACGTGTGTCGTGGAAATCTTGTCCACTGTCTCTTTTCCCTGCACGCCACTTAGGGAACAACAGGCTACATCCCTAATGTCCACCACCTCACCTCACGTGCGTTGCTCAGCCTTTGCAGTCTGACTTCTGCCTCTTCACTCTGCACTGATGATTCTAGCTGCAAACGCAGGACACAGCCCCGTCCTTGCCACACATTTCTTCAGTGAATATTAATTATTTTTCATCTTTTGCAGTTTTTCTGTTTTCTCATGGTATCATCTGTGACACTTCATGCACTCGAGATTGTTTTTGTCCTTTTCCCCCCCTCTTCTGTCATGTAGTGTGGCCTTACAGTCCACTGCTCATAAATGTTTCAATGCTTTTGTACCATTTCATCCACTATCATGATTAAAGTACATTGAATCCAAATGTGGACGATGCCCAGATCTTCACTTTGAACTGAGACTTTAATCTTTGTGGTAGACCTTCCTCCATTGCAAATACATCACAACTACCTCCCAGTCAAATTCAGAATTAACTTACCATCTTTACCTGCATAAACTGCTGTCCTACCGACTTTTCCTAACTTGTGTTGAGCAGTTTTTATTTCATCATTACAAGTCTGATTCTTTCCTTCTTTCAGCCTCTATGCTCGAAACTTATTTATCTATTTATTTATTTCTGTATTTCAGGGAAGGGTCTACAGGCTCTTCAGGGTCTTACTACTAGGTTGAACTTGTAGCGATCTGCCTGTTTACAGCCTCCAGAGAGCTGAGGTTACAGGCATGTGCACCACACCTTCTCAGAGCGCCCCAGGGTTCGGGGCCGGCACGGCAGGCCTGGGGACCTATCCAACCCCCTGCCCCTGCGCCTGCTTGCAGATGCTTTAATCTGATGAACTATTTGGCCAGTCCATATGCTTGAAACTTTAAAGTAGTGTATTTCATCAATGATAGATGTTACATGGTAACATCTCTGAAACCATAATGAACAACAATCAATGCACTGTTATCTTTTGTAGTACAAGAAGAAATGTTGGCCAGCCAAATAGCTCATCAGATTAAAGCGCCTGCAAGCAGGCTCAGGGGCCTGCGGTTCAATCCCTGGGCCTGCTGTACTGGCCCCTTAAAAATAGCCAAGTCATCAAAACAGTCCACACACCTGTAAACAATGAGTGAATGAAGAAAACACGGCATATATATAAAATGGAGTATTACTCAGCCATAAAGAAAAATGAAATCATATCATTTGCAAGAAAATGACTGGTACTAGCAGCGATCATGCTGTGAAACTAGCCAGACTCAGAAAGTTAAATGTCACATGCTTCTCTCATTTAAGCAACCAAATAAATAATAGAATGAGGGAGAAAGATAGGAACTAGGAGGTAAACTTTTGGAGACCAGGAAGGCGTTAATTGGGAGGCAGAAGGAAAAGAGGAGGAGTAATGGGATTTAATGGAATAATGGGACTGATTAACGTATTTTAATTGCATGTACCAATTTCCCAAAGTAAAATTATCATAAAAGTAAATGTAGGCGGGGGAGATAGCTCTACAGTCTAAGCGCCTGCCTCGCAAGTGCAAGGACCCAGGTTTGATCCACTGTACCAAATGCTACGCTGGTCACTGAAACGAGGCATGGTGGTGCACACCCATAATCTCAGTGCTGGGAGACTGAGATAGGAGGATCACTATGAGGCTAAGCTGCATAGTGAGACCCTGTACCAAATGAATAAATAAATAAATATTTTAAAAGGAAAATGTATCATAATACTGCTACTTTATTTGTACTCTTATAATTCAGAGGAGTTGTTTATACTGAAAACTACAGAACATTGTTGAACTAAGGCAGACACAAGGAAATGGAAAGACATCTTATCTTCATGTATTGTGTCATTTAATATGGTTGAATGTCCATATTATCCAAAGTGATCTACAGATTCAATGTTGTTCCTACCAAAATTAAAATCGTTTTCTGCAGAATTTGAAAACTAATTCTAAACTTCCTACAGAACTATTAAAACCTAAGCAACTGAGAAAAAAAAAGCTGGAAATATTTCCCAGTTTCATTAATGTAGTATACAGCCACAATCATCAAAGCGATATGGTATCGGCGTTAACAGACATGTAAATCAATAATGTAGAATGGAGTCTAGAAATCAATTCACATATCTAAGGTCACTTGAGAGTTGACAAGAGGTTCCAAAAATATATATGAGGAAAGAAGAATCTCATCTATAAGTGATGTCAGGAAAATTTGATGAAGACACACAAAAGAATGGCACCAACTCTCACCTCTCACCACACACAAAAGCCAGGCCAACATGGACAAGGGACTTCATCATAAGTCGTGAATCTGTAAAACTTGTGGAGAAACAAAGAGGTGTAAAAATACCTGGGATAAGACACCCAGGGAACAAACAACAGAAGGAAAAGTTGTAAAGCAGGACAGTGTCAAATTACAATTAATTTTTGCACACAGGGAAAAGAATTTTAAAAAATGAAAAGACAACCCATGGAAAGAGAAAATATTTATGAATCACACATTTAACAGAATGCTGATATCCCAAATACATAAGGAACTCCAATCACTCAATAACAATAAACAAAAGAAAACAATAATTCACTGCATTAAAAAGTCAGTAAGCTACTGAAATAGGCATGCGGAAGGTCAACAGATATAGGAAAAGGTGGAGTAGGTCTCAAGAAAGTTAATTAGATAAAAAGACAAAGGAAGAGTGTTTTCAGAAGAAATCTGTTATGAGTGAACTTCCCCTCGTGATAGGGACCGTTCGGCACAGACACCACGGTGAGGCTGAAGCAGCCCCATGCCGGCAGGTGTAGGACGAGGTGCCCAGTGATACTGGGAATGAAGAAAGCCGGTCCTCAAGGATCACACTGGAGAGCGCTTCCTTTAATCTCTGAGCAATGGGAAGCCCCGGGAATGATTTAAATGCTGTACGTAAAGGGGGCCATGTGATGATACAGACATTATTTGGTAAAGATCTTTCTGACCTGATTGGAAGAGACCGAGTGTAGAAACAGGAGATCGACTACTTCTCTTGCACAAATGATATGATAAATATAAAAGCCCAGAACGTCTATATGGGCAGGCTGGTGATAAACCCAGATTCTTGCATTTTTATAATAGTGTGAGAATACGGGAGGAAATGCAGAGCATCTTGAAAAACACTAGTTCTCTTCCATCATTTCTAAAGCAGTCTTCCCAAAGCAAATTGACAAAGAAACTACATGTCATGGACTAAGCATATTCACTCCTAAAACTTAAATTCCACCCAAAGCTTATACTTAAGATTTCTGCTGTTCTCAATAGTTATACTATTACCTATCCCGATACTCTTTACTATTAAGTTCATTTTATTTCCTCAATATAAAGAGTAAATTCCAATCTTAAGAATAGAAGCAAAAACCACACAAAACTCCTCATATAGACTTAATAAGTAGGCTGAGGTAAACAGAGAAGATTGAGATTTGGGCCAGCCAGCGTCAACTCTAGCCCCGTGCACAATGCTCTCTTTTATGTGCTGCACTTCGTCCGGGTATCAGAGCAGAACTGTGTAATGAGAGCCCTAATAGCTACCAGTCATAAAGAAACAACAGAAGAACAAATGTTGGGACTTGAAAGTTGGGAGGATCAATGGCTAGATAGCATTTGTTCTATGAGAGCCGAAATTAGATCTTCAAAGAAATACTGCCGAAAGCAAAATAAATTAGGTCATTTAGTATGCTCCCAAAACAACTTATTTTAGCTTTTAAATCCCAACACACACTATATATTTCTGTCACTGCTCATCTGGTTTAAAGGGTTTCTCCAGGCCTTCCTCTGTCTTGCCTCTGTCTCAGCCATTTGACAGTTCAGGTTTCCCTACCTGGAGTAGGTTTTGCAGAGCATTCTCTTTCCTAAAAGTGTGCAAGTTTCAACTATGCTACTTCTAAAGTCAGATGTTGCCTATCTTTTTATTTCTAACATCCAGAAAATCAGTTCCAACAGGATGAATACTTTAAGGTTTTTTTTTTGTTGTTGTTGTTGCTGTTGTCAGGTGAACATGACTTAATAAGAGAGATTCAAATCAGATTCACATATTACTTTCCCTGAGAGTGCTTCACTGTCTGCCTTCATTTTTCTCCCTTATTTGTCATGACACCCTTTTCTGCATTTGTAGTGTTTTATCCTTATTCTTTTCTATTTTCTTCACTGAAAATGTCTTGCAGAAAGATAAAAGTCTTCCATTAGGACCTAGACTAGAACCTGGAACAGAATACTGCTTAAATACATTGTATGAGTGAATAATAAATATTTTAGTGTTTCTTCTGTGTGGCCTTTTCATATTTGTCAGTACTTTGACATGACAACATTACACTAGAAAAGTGTCATTCTCTATTTATTATGATTATTCAGGACTCCCCAGAGAAACAGAACACATATCCAGTGGTGCTCTCTTTATTTGGGTAGGTTAATACTGTAACTATTGAGAATTGCAACATTGAGAATTGGTCCGGGGTGAGGGGATATCTCTATTTGTCTCTGTATCTATCTAGAGTTTTATTTTAAGTAATTGACTCAAGCAAGTATGGGCTTGGAAAATCTAGTATGCTCAGACTGAGGAACTGAGAAAAGTTTCCCCTTTTCTGAGGTCTGATTATTTTTACAAAAGAAATATAAAAACAAAACGAGCAACATTAACTGATTCAGTGAGGTTTCACTCACGTTATGGAAAGTAATGTGTTAATCTACTGATTTAAATGTTAATTCTAGGGAAAACATCTACATTATTTGTCTAAACAAGTAGACACCAAAATCCTGTCAGGTTGACACATAAAATTAGCCATTATGGAAGAAAAGCAGCATGTCTCCCACACCTTGTTTCTGTTTCCTAGTTTGCCAACAGGGAGACCCTATGCAGCTGTTGCCAGCAGAGGGCCCCCTCAGGCACTGATATTGAGGGTCTCAAATCTGTCCCCTTCTACTCCAAGTGTGTACCAGTAGCCCAACTGCATGTGCACCCAAGAGAACATGAAACCTGTGCAGCATCTCAGCCCCATCCCAGATCTAGTGAGTTAGAAACCCTCAGGTTACAAGAGACCAAGAGGTTCCTATGCCCATTAAGCAGCTTCAATGTTCTTCCCAGGAAAATTTGAGCAAAAAAGTCTACAGGTTCCACATGCTGTTCCAGGGCCCTTTATTTGTTCATGGGTCATTGCATAATGCATTTGAGGATGGAAAAGAGACTGGTGCCAATTGGCTTTTCTTATTTTCACTTAGAGAGAACAAGTGGGCATATTAATGAGCACTGGGTCAAAACTCTAAAAAGCATGAGAAGCAGACATGGCCTTCATAACAACATTTCCTGTATGGAAAAAACAGCACAGTTAAAGATGGAAACTACTGCCTGATGGAGGTATGGGCTGCTGTTCTGAGAGCAACATTTTGTGTCTCTATGACCATCAATACATATTTTCCCTTTGCTTTAATTTCCTTACAAAGTTTTGAACTAATAGTGTTTAGGTAAGATATCATGTCTGCATCTTCCACTGTGAATAACTACATAAAGACAGCAATATGCAATGTATTAATTACTGTAACTGTCCTACTAACCTGTTTTGAAACTGTATCATTGCTACTTCTTTCTCAATAAAAGTAATATAAAAATAAGGTGATAGGAAGTAGGGA
>NW_004524662.1:11248309-11256798 GCF_000260255.1 Octodon degus | reverse complement strand
TTTATTTTTGGCAGAACCGGGGATTGAACTCAGGCCCTTGCTCTTGCCAGGCAAGTGCTTCTTCTACTGAGCTATCTCCCAGGCCCCCAATAATAACTATTTTAAGAACTGTAGTATTTCTATCCATAAATATAATACTGTTTATTTTTATTTACTGTCATATATTTGCTATTCAAATTGTGCTTTTTTTCCAATCAAGTCTCACATTTTTGTTGATTTCTTATTTTTTTCTATCATATCAACTAAATTGCTAGTGAGGCTTCCATAGGAATTCTCTGAAGTATTGGGTATTTGTAATATATCCATAAATTTTACAAAACATATTCATTCCATGTATATCATTTAATTTTCATAAATATTCAACAACATATGATTTTCTTTTATAGGGTTATAACTTTGTATCTTGATTATTGACATTTTATTTATTTATTTATTTATTTATTTGTTTACTTAGTTTTAATGTGTTTTGTTGTTACAGTGTCTCACTATGCAACTCACACTCATAGTGAGCCTCCCGTTTTTTGCCTCCTCAGTGCTGGGATTACAGGCTCGAGCCACTACTCTCAGATTCTGCAGCCAGCTCAGCCTGCCCTGGGGGTGGGGCTGCAGCAGTATGTGGTTGCCTAAGCATGCACTATAGTCCACTGAGCTGTCTTGCCTGCCCCAAATATTGAAATTTAGAATGTGTGAAATATTAATAAAGAATAAATGTTACAGAATAAAAATCCATTTATTTTGAACTGTTATTCCAAAACTTATTTTCAGTAAACAAGAGAAATTATCCCATTGAACCTATAAAGAATGAGTATTGGCCCATGAACTCTATAAATAATGAAAAGCATAAAGTCAACAAATATATAATCATCAAATAATGAATGAAATATGAATAGATATATACTGTTAAGATACTATATTAAAGACTTATAGTAATTTCATGCTCATTTAAAAAATTTTAGAATCCTATAAATCATTTTGTTTTACAAATTATATGTATCTTAATTTGGTAAAATAAAGTTTTTATTTTCATAAAGCAAAATGATTACTAGATTCTTAATATTTCATCATTTCATAAATGGTAACCCTAGACAGTTTCTAACCATAAGAAACTTAAAACAATGAGCCCGTATGCATGTTTTGAAGAAACAGAATCTGAAATATTTTTATAGTTCTGAAAGCCAAAAACACTTATATATAAAAACATGCACAATTTTTTATTCTTATAACAGTTACTATGGCAGATGGAAAAGAAAGAAATATTCCCTCTTTTCAGGGACAAAGAGTATTTTCTGCACTCACCCAGCCATATTGGAAAATGCCACCCACCTTTTGGCTACCCCATGCTTCCTAGAAATACAGTGCTGTGCCATTGGAGTCAGTAGTTAGTGCATAGGCTGATGCGTCTTCTCTCTGCAAAGACATCCACGCTGAAAAAAGGGGGCAAAGGTGCTAAGGGTCAAAGGGCATTGAAAGAACAAGATCCCTAAGACAAAGCCTTCAATAAAATTAAGACAAGGGATTTCAGAAAGATATAAAAAAAAATAGAAAGAAGAATGAAAATCAAGAGACTGTGTTGTATGTCACAAGGGTAGGCATTTTCAAGAATAAGCATGTAATAAAGAAAGTCAAGATTACAGATTCATATAGTAAGTTTATCATATGTAAAAGACCCTATCTGCATGCACAGTACAATAGCCTAGAAAAGAGGACTATATTTGAATTAAAGCTGAGATTATATTTCATGCCTCCTGAATAAAATATTTCAGTTGCTTTTTAGTATTGGAAGGAATTTGTGTGAGAGGAAGGAAGTCAGGTGGTGCAGCAAACAGAATTCTGGGTATATACACAACTTTGTCAATGGACTGTAATATTTATTTATTTTATATTTAGTACAGGGCCTACAGGTTCTACAGGGACTCATTACGTAGATTGGACTCATAGTGATCCACCTGTGTTCAGCCTCCCAAAAACTGAAATTACAAGTGCATGCCACCATGCCCAGTTCAATTGCCATCTCAATGCGCCCTGGGGTGGGGCTAGCATGATAAGCAGGGGTTTGAACCTCGGTGGCTGTGTTCTGCCTAAATAGGCACTTTAATCCGCTAAACTATCTGTCTGGGCCTTGTAGTCCTAATTTTACATCCCTTGAAATGGTCTGCAAAGAGAGATGCTCTCTGCAGACTTCAAATATGTGATAGACCATCATTGATAGTTAAATTTAAATAATCTTAATGATATATGAATGCACACTATTTCATTTATCAAGAAATAAAAGCGGTACTTTTGAAAGCAAGAGGAAAACAATTTTATTTTAGTGGTCGACACCAAAAAGTAATGTGTGTTTTTGAGACTGTTGTTGTTCTTATAGTCCTTTACTTTCCTCCAGCCCCAGCTAAGGAAGCCCTTTTCCCTTACTGTGATAGATTGTTCTGCTGTTGTTTTCATAAAATTAATAATTATTATAGCAACAATTATTTTTGGCATCTTAAATATGGCTGAATCACAGCAATGCAAATGTTTGAAGGAAAAAATGAGGATCAAGCAGCTGCAAAACATTTGTTTGTTGATCCCAGGCACCTATGCCGTCTTATTTTTATCTACAGCAGGGAGAAAATGACTAAAGTATGGAAAGGTGAAACACTTGTCAAATGAAAGAAAGATAAGAATAGATTTCAACAAGCTACTATATTGGATCCTGGAAGCATTAACATCATGTTTATGTTATAGTCACACATACTAGTGAGAGACTTCTCAGATGAAATTGAAGTATAAACAAAAGGTACTGTATAATATTAAAGAGTTATAGATTTCAATGAAAAAATATTTTTGAAAAAAATCTTAGTGTATCTGTTAATCACTGTGAAAAATTTTTTGAAAAGTCAAGCAGACTAAGCATGAGAACAGGATATAAGATGATCCTGGGATGATTCCAATACCTTTTATTTATCTATGGATGGATTATCTGCTTTGTGAATTATTCATGACTAATTTTGAATCTCAGAGCTGAATTACCCCACTGCCTGGTTAGTTCCTAGGCCTTTTCCTCCCACTACCCAGCTGGTATGTGCTCAAGGAAGACAAACTCTTTTTAATATGAATCCAAGCAAAACACAATTAGGAAAGCAAATGTGCTGGGAAAATAACAATGTCAGAAATTACAAAGCCAAATATGAAATATTTGAATGTCACCTACTCTTTCCAACTATAGTTTTTGTGTTTATGTGACTGAGTTGAGCCAATCATTTCATAAAGAGATCATTTATCTGTAAGAGAGACCAACCCCATCTTTATTTGGCTTGAGACGGATAATTCAACTGAAGAATGTGATTCTTTCAGTGCAGGGCCGCAACCCTGATTCTTTTCCCATGGCCTTCAGCTTCTTTCAGAAGTGAACAAAACATCTAGCAGGAAGATCCAGGGCTACCATTTAACACTGGATTTCTGTTTGAGGCTGAAAATGCTCCCAGAGCTAACACAGACTCTCATGCCTACTTCTGCAAGTCTGTAGAGCTCCCGTGCTCGACACAACCTTTTTCCCTCAGTGTATGCAGGCTTGTGCGTACTATATTCATGGTCCATCTGCCAAATAAGAGGTATATATAAAGTTAACCTTCCTCAGAAAAGAAGCAGCCACCAGATTTATTTTATATTTCTCCATATTCACACACTTTGGAAAGCCAAGATAATGAAGTAGCACTTTTGTCAGTTTATGAAATAACTAGGTTTTCACAGGATAAGATACGGATAATCTTGTGGTTTTGTTAGTTAAGTTAGAGAACAAATACCATCATTCTTTCAGAGAAATTGCATTCTATCACATGCATGGACATTGTGCCTATATTGAAAGACAGGGAGTTTTTAGAAGAGTTGCATCCACATGATTCACTTCCCTAAAAGCCATGACTTGCACATACAGGTGTATGCATGAGAAAATTCTGTAGGTTTCATTTTGCAAGAATATCTATATCAAGAATAAGTTGGGGCTGGGAGTACATAGCTCAGCGGCAGGGCACCTGCAGGACAACTGTAAAGTCCTGAGTTCACTTCCAGGTTTTTTTTTTTTTTTGGCATAAAAGGAGAGGCATAAGAAAGTGACTTAAAATATTAACATATTGCTTACATTAACTAGTTCTCCACAATGAACACAATTATTGCATACTGTAAGCATGCACCAATACAACTAAAAGTTAAAATAAAACTTTAAGAATATGTTCTTGCTCAAAATTAAATATCTAAAGGCTATTGTAAATTTATTCCTTACTAAATCGACATTATTTTTTCTAATGAAAGGGATTAAATAAAAATGTATCTAGTTATATTGATAATTTTAATATATATTTATATGTGTAGTCTTTTTATTCATAATATTGTAATGCTTATGTTTTAAAGTACAATTAGCTGTTGCAAGCAGAGTTTCATTAAATGATTTTGATAACAGAAGGGATATGAATCAAAGCATATCCTGTACTTTTTATACAGTTTTTTTTCTTTTGAAATAATGTGCTTAAAATTATCATAATTTATTTTCAAGAAATTAATGCCCTTCTGAAGAAGAATAATTATTCTCATCTTGACCTATTGAACTAGCTTCATATTTACAAAAATTAATGAAGTGCTGATCAGAATGTGGGAGCATGCAAGGCTTCGTAATCACCAGTTTCCCCAGTTCGGGCCACTGCTTTTCTGACCCAATGTACATCTACTTCATGAGTCACGGCCCTGTCGGTGCCTACTCTTCCATACCAAGCTCTCATGAGAATATATCGAGTCTTTGCCATTTAGATGACATTTTTCTTGTTTTATCTTTGTGTTTTATTTTCCTAGTTGTTCCAAGGGGCTATCGGTTCAAATCTAATCAAGGTTACGCATGTATGCCCATTTCTTTTACATTAGTTTGAAAACTGCAGTTCTAATTGTGATTTTAACAGAAAAAAATTTCTTCCTTGTTAAAATAATTGCAAGATGTAATGTTATTTTTAACAGTGTTGCAGCATAGAATGTGAGAGATGTGAAGGCCTAAAGACATAATCAAATTTAGCCCCATCTTCATTGGGGCCCTGAAAGGTGAAGGAATATGCATAAAGTTACATAGTTAATTAGGATCAGACCACTATTACATCTAACGTATATTTTAAAAATTCCATATACTTGTGAATAATTAAAGTCATGATTAACAAGTATAGGAAGCATAAATACATAAGTTTATTTTGTTAATGTTTTCATTCAAAAATAACTCTTGTCTCAGTATAGTAATTTATACTGGATAAATTCTGGAACAGACAACATATTAATTGAAAAACTGATGAAATATGAATGAAATCTAGAGGTCGGTTGATAGTTATGGACCAATTTTACTTCTTAAATCTGACAACTGTACCGCACTAAAGTAAGGTGATAACATTAGGTAAAGTGAGTAAAGCATACAGAGAAACATTGGGTAGTATTTTTGTAACTTCTCTGGGAAACTAAAATGTTCCAAAATAAAAATCCCTATTGTTTTTATGGTAATTCAGGATTGCAGATAAGTCTATGTACTTTAGATATTTAAAAAGACTGAAATGACTCAGGTTTTCTTTATGTTCATGCTATACCTTCATTGTAAGGTCCAATTCTGTTTTCTTCCTTATGGATACTATAGATTAGGTTCCACAAGAAACAGAATTCAGATAGAGATTTACATGCAGTAAGGTTTAGGGGAGAGAGTGCTTGGGAGTTGCATTGTATAGAGAAAGGCAAGAAGAAATTTGCAGAGGAAAAAGTTAAAATGCAGTACAGTTATAATCAAAGCCTCAGTCCATCCAGTGGCACATCCTGAACTGGGGTGGCCCTAGGAAGATGTCCCCAAGAGATGCAGACTTTTGATCTACCACATCTATGTGTTGTTGGAAGAGGACAGTGGTGAGGGGAGACACACTTTTCAACTAAGGGGAGGGCTGCGAAGGGACTCACCTGGGAGCTCTCAGCAGGCAACACCCTGCTGAGAAACCAGCTACTAAAATACACACCTTGATTGTAAGAAATGAAACTAAGTGTTCTGCTCTTGGGGCCACAAAAATGAAGGGAACTCTTGAGCATCAGACGAATGTAAAGTTAGAAAAGTCAGGCAATTTCACCAGGCACAAGTAGTCAAAATCATTTGAATTTTACTTTTTTCTTGCTTGAGTAGTGCTTCTCCCAAGTATTTCTTCATGTTCCCACTTACAATTACCTATATATTTCATAATAAGAATCCCAAGATGTTATAGGTTGAAGGGAAACTTATAATAAGAATTTTAAAAATGCACTAGTTTTCAGTTCTTTAAGGCATGAGATATTTAGAAGGTGAAATACAGACAGTCCACTGAGATTGCCTACCCAAATAGATAGTAAATCGTTATAGTACCCTAACCTTCCTAATTTTGCCTTGTCAAGTCACATTCATTAAACAGTTATGTTGTGATAACATTTTGACCCCCAAATCCCGATTGCTTTACACCTTAATCCCTTAATCTTCCACATGCAATGTGCACTGTCCAGACCATAGCAAGAGTCTGTCATCATGTAGTGCCCCATCCAGACTGTGTCTAAGGCCGCTGCGGGGGAAGTGCAGAATGGAGGAGACACACCTGTTCTTAAATGCTTGGATCCAGAAGAAATGCTTCTGCCCACAGCCTAGGTCTTGTCATGTGGTTCCAACTTAACTGCATGGAAATTTAGGAAATGTAAAGGAATACGTGAAGCACCAGGAGAGTTGGCCAGAACTGGTTAGTGATCCTTCTGGAATATTCACATACATGGTTCCAACTCAATGACAAAAAAAAGACACAATTTGTATAGCAATCTTTTTTATTTCACTCCAGGGAAGCGTCTTCTCCATCATTAGAGCTTCTCTCAGCAGAAAAGTAAGGTCAATCCTTGTGCCATGTGTATTTTTATATTAGCTAC
This sequence comes from Octodon degus, assembly GCF_000260255.1. Classification (NCBI taxonomy): domain Eukaryota; kingdom Metazoa; phylum Chordata; class Mammalia; order Rodentia; family Octodontidae; genus Octodon; species Octodon degus. The sequence goes on along the minus strand of NW_004524662.1, from coordinate 11,249,877 downwards.
ACTGGCTAGGGAAGCAACAACTTGAACATTCAGACAGTTAACATTTTTAAGGACACACACAAAAAATGCTTTGGTGAGTTGCATAATCATGGGAAGGCAGAAATTTCATTTTAAAACTCTTTTGAATCTATTATGGAAATTAGCCTTACAACTTTAAAATCTTAGACTTAAAATATCTAGGCAGGGATATTTTATATGCTACTGGCTTTATAAGGACCCACAATGTCTTAGGATAAATAAGATATGAAAAAATTGTCGGCAAATATCCAAGCAGTGCATTAGTAAACAGCAGCAGAGGGGGAGGCTCTGTACAGAGGCATGCTTTTCTTTGCCATATGGTCCTAGTTTTTCAGTGAAAATGTTTGCCTTTCTGGTAAAAAAGCCTCTCTTCCCTGTTAACAGAGCAGATCTCTTTTAAAATTAGAATTACCATTTGTCATAAATACTGGTCAACAAAACATGAGTCTTCTTATATTTGCATAAACTAATAGCTAAAATCCTGGGCTCTGGCACGAGACCACCAGGATACAGCTATAATTCTGCCACTCACTGTTCTAGGATAATTAATTAACTCCTACATGACTCAGTTTCTTTATATGTAAAATGAACATAACGTTATTGCCTAATAGAGTTGTTGTGAGAACAAAATGTTTAGTATTTGTAAAATGCTCATTAGAACATTTGGCCTACAGTGAAATTTCCATGTTTGTAATTGTTATCGTTATCTTGTGAACCATAGCTAAATAACAACAAATTGGTTTTATACCAGGAATGCTTCATAATGAAGAATTGAGCCCAATGGAAAGCTGATAAAAATAATGCCAATGTGTGAATTTTAAGGCTGAACTAATTCTTGTAAGAGTCACTCTTCCTTTCCTTCTTCCATAACCATCTTGGTCTATCATCCAATTCAAAGGAAAATGCTAGTGTATTATGCTTATCAATTAACATATTTTCTCCTGTGATATCAACTCAAGGCAAAAGTTAAGGAATATTAAAAGAAAAAGAAGCTCTTCCTTCCCCATGCTTAGTTCTGCTTGACCTTCTCCCACTCCTATACACACAGCACATGTTGGCTGTTTCATGATACGTCACTTTCCACTCTGTCAGGAAAGTGAAGGGCTGAGGAAAAAGAGACAGAAGACCCCATAGAGGTGGTAACTTGGTAGTCAAATGGGAAATGGGGAATTGGAGTGAATGCTTCAGAGGGTTATCTACTTCCACCCACTTATGTCCTGCAATATTCTCTTCGAGCAATGGAAGGAAAAGACATGATCTAAGCCTTCATAGGCATAGAATGCCCAGCCCTCTTAGGTGGGATTTGCTTGATTCCACAAATGTGTAAAGGACATTTGATTTCTAATGGATATTGTCCAGACCTTGAGACATGAAAGCCACAATCACACTGGCTCCAGAACTATAACTGATCAGTGTTTCTCTTAAAATCATACTTAAACTCTAAGCCTGGGTATCTCAGAATGTGACTATATTTGGAGATAAAGAGGTGATTTAATTAAAATGAGGCCATTAGAATGGGTCCTAACACTGTGTGACTGGGGTTCTCATAG
>NW_004524662.1:11232099-11248209 GCF_000260255.1 Octodon degus | reverse complement strand
GAGACTACTGTGGCAGAAGGCCTCTATCTGCAGGCCAAGGGGAGAAGTCTCAGGAGAAAATTAACCATGGTCTTGGACTTTTAAATGCAGAACTATGAGAAAATATGTTTCTGTTGCTTAAACTACTAAATTTGTGGTATCTTGCTGTGGAAGCTCTAGCAAAGGAATACATTGTATTTTTTATTTAGGAAATACCAACTATTGGCTTCCACTTGCATGAAATGGCCTCAGTCCTGTGGCTCTGTGTGCAAGCCCACCAAAGTATCAGGTAAAATACCTCCTCAGGGCATATACCTGATCCTAATCTGGCATGGTGTCTGCCTCTTAAAAAAGTAACATGTTTGTACATCAGTATCACTTCAGAAATATTGTCATTTTTGTGTACTGTTGCTGTTTTGTACATCTTCGGTTATTGATCAGACTTCTACAAGTCAGGAAACATTCTTGCCTCTTTTTGTCCACCCCTTTCTGTTTCAATAGCTACATAAAAGTGAAAAGTTTGTGCTCTGTATATACTTTGTGCCATGTAACTTTGGTCCTGCTGTAGAAGAAAATAAGCTAAGAGAAGAATTATATAACTTACTGGTATACTTGAGAAAATATTCCTCACTCTCAAACTTTCAGGTAATGAAATCCAGTTACATTTATTTTATTGAAAATCTATCACACATTTTATTCATAATAATTTTTAATTTTGGAAGAAGTAAGTGCTGTGGAAGTGGAAATTGTACTGAAATTATCATTCTTTGCCCCCTCTTTTGTACTCCCCCGAGTTAAGTTTATTAATATCAAAGGTTTCTATTCATTCTATGTAAATTTACTAAAGTCTGTTAAATCTCCTGATTGCTGACATTTTAGAGTTTTATACACTTTTTGTCTCTCTTTTGACAAATCACACACATATCTTCAGGGACTCTTATTACAGAGCTAAGTACATTGTCTGACAAAAGCTGGAGAATTTTAATAGATAAATGACAAATTTTAACAAAGAGTTCTAGTGAGTTAATTTCAAAAATCATTTACTGTATGTATAGAGAGCTGGCAGAAGTAATTTGGTGAAGTGCAGGTTTTCTATACATAATAAATGGAAAGAGAAAATTATTAGTAGATATATTATATAACATCCATCTACTTGATGGATAAGAACAAAAATAATATGCCAAAACAAATATAGTTGTTACTGTTTTTATTAGGTCTCTATTTTCCTGGACAAGAAAAAGCACAATGGCATCATTTGCATCTATCTTTTCTATCCTTTGAATGACTGCAATAGTAGAATAAAGAACAAACTCAGGAAGGTCATGTTCAGATGAAAAATGAAATTTAGTACTGCACAATCTAGAATGTCTTATATGCCAAAAAGACAAACTTTGTAACTTAAATAGACAGCTCTGAGTAACTAACTACATTTTTCTCTCAATACATAGAGTTTACATTGTGTAGTCCCTAAATGGAAGTGTGATGGTGTGTGTGTGTGTGTGTGTGTGTGTGTGTGTGTGTGGTTTGCGTGTCTGTGGTGTGCATATGAAGGAATGTTTGATCAGATCCCTGCATGCTCTCTTTTCCGCAGGTGGTGGAAAAGGTCACACAGAGAGAATCATCATCACAAAGTGATTTTCTTCTTTATGAGCTCCTGATGTAAATAGACTGATGAACACAACTCGATACTCACTTACCCGCATGACATCATACACAATCACAGCTAAATGTTTCTATCTGTCACAGCCTGAAGAGTCACTACCAGATTGTTGCCTGATTGGCGTAGAACCTCAAATGGTATTTCCTTGGTAATTAATTAGTGCTTATTTTGCAAGATTCCAAGGCCCTTTTGGGGATGGCGGGGGGAAGCGGTCAAAGACAGTGAGCACTGAACCAAGGTTAGAATTTCCTAGCTCAGAAAATGAGCAGGCTACGTTGGTCATGCAGCAGCAGCAGCAGCAGCATCGAACATTTATCAACTGAAGAGCAAAAAAAAAAATAATAATAATAATAAATAAATAAATAAAATACATGTAAGGCCGATATTTTTTATTTTAAAATCAGAAATTACATATCACGTTCGCTGGAAAGAGAGGATTTGTAAGCATGTGGTACTTAATCTTTGTTCATAATTTATGCCCGCGTTCAAGACATTTTTAAAATCCGCTTTCTTACAGGCTTTAATTTTGCTGCCAGGCTCCGTTTACTGCCAGTGAAGCAGAAGCTTTTAGTCGACGGCGGCCTCACTGAGGATTCACCTTCTGAGTTTTCCTAACCAAGACATTTAAGGAGGAATCTGGACCCAATCTGTTGCATCATAGCTAGCAGCAAGTGAGAAGGACTCAAAAATTCCTGCTGGTGTAAACATTCTTTTTGAGGGAGCAGCCAATAGCTTAGAAGTTTCATTTTTTTTCTTTGAAGAAGAAAAGAAAAATATCCATAGCTAAAGAATTACCCAGAGCATCTTGAAAAAGAGCTTTCTGTGGTTACTAAGAGAAATAAATAGTTTTCTTTAAAGTATAAGATGATATAATGTCTGAACTTTTTAAAAGTAAGATCAGGAGGACATGGGGGTTGTATTTAGGATGATATTTTTTGTAATTAGATTTTGACCTTATGAATCACTTATTTTGTATATAACTGCTATGAACAGTAGGACACACTTCTGTTTTGTTGACATTATGAAAAAATAAAATGGAAAATTTTGGCAGCTGAGATCTAGCCCATTTGTAAGAATGTGCCAATTTTTTTTATTTTAGTGTCAATATCCCTATCTGACTAAACACTAAGATATAACCAAGACAACAAAATTGTGTAACAACATCATGCATGAATGAGAATGGGTTAAAAGAGAAAACATACTACCTGTTATTAAAAACGAGAGATTTGCTATATATTTCTTCTCACATCTTCATTGTCAAAGAAGGTATTATCAAATGTATTTAAAGTAAATATGTGTTATTGTCTCATAATCTATGTTTATATCAGATTTGTTGGTATTGTCTTCACATTATTTAATGGTAACTTGTTCAGTTCATAGATTTTTTACTTAATAGCAAGCTGCACCAATTTCACAGAGTCGAACAGTCGTTTCCAGTAGTCTGAACTCTTGATTGATCTGAGCCATGTTTAGCTTTAATCTATCCCTGCACCTGCCTTGGAAAAGAGATGTTCTATCAGATTCAGTCCTTGTAGCTTCTGCATGTGCACCAACAGTTGGAAAAGTTCTCAGACCCAAGGAGGGCCGGGATTTAACCCTTATTTTGATTTTATTGTCACAGTACCGGGAAGACTGGCAATTTTCACACAGGAATTGGTGAAGATACAGAGGAAAATACGAAGGACTTTGTTAGGGGAGCTGTGAGTCTCCACCTAAGCAGATACAGATTTAACAGCTTGGAAATGGATTCCAACTTACTCCCTTTGAAATTCAGTGGTGAGTCATACAAGAGCCCAAGCCAGAGCTTCAAAGTTGGGGTGGGAGGAGGGCACAAGGGAGTCAGTGCTGTGCAGAGAACAGCAGGAGGTACAGGCAGGCCTGGAGGAGATGGACAGAGTGTGTTCTGGGTGGAAGGATGAGCAGATGGGGTGTGACCGTCAGCCTACTGGTTAATTAGAAAATACTGGTTTGTTTAAACCTGAGCTGTAATGGAAAACCCTTCATATGTACAGCCCAGACAGAAAGGACAATTGCGGATATTTTCTAGACACACCCCATTCTGAATAATTGTATATTTTTATTGATGATCTCTATTTTGCTATGACTTGAAATGACAAGATGTCATTTCATAAGCAAGAAAAATCCTTTCATGAATTTCAAAATAAAGCATTGCCTAGAACTTATAGGACATAGTATCCCAAAATACAATAGAAAGAGGCAAATAAATATGATTTAGAGGCCTATCTTAATTGTTACTGACCTGAAAAGAAGCTTTCATTCATTTTGAAATAGTTGACAGCAAGGGATAAAACATATATTCGAGAAAGTGTCCCTGTCCAGTCACTTGTATGAGTTAACTTCTTGACAGTTCAGAACAGGATCAGTTGACCAACAATAATAAGACTAGAGTTTTAACCAAGTCCTCTTCTAGCAGTACAATGCTATTGCTCTAAAATATCCTTGCTGGTGGTTTTGGAGCAACCACCATGAACCATGGATAAAAATATGACCAAAGCATTGCACAACCATTTGATGTTATTCTGTTGAAAAGTAGACCACATCTAACATTTCATTTACCACTACTTCTTCCACTCCTCTACCAATTCTTCCCCTTCCTTTTGTTTTACTCAGTTCTCATACTAGCAGTATTGGTTCAGATCAACAGAGTTGTGCACTGTTCTCGTATTTATTTATGGAAAAGATAATCTAAACAAGGTCCTTTCATTCTCTTCTTCCAGTGGAATTAATTCACTCATGTTCATATTACTAAGACAGGACTATCTCCTAAATGCTTCTGTTCAAACGTATTTCTGGTGCTCATTTCATAGTTCATGTCAAAAGGAACTAAATTTTATTAACTAGTCTTAGGTCTGTTGAATATTTTTGAAGCTTCTTTAAAAATAAAGTTTCCCAGTATATTTCTCTGTAGATGTGCCTTAAGGGAATATTTTTTGAAAATAGTCTATGAAGAAAATACTGAGCATCAAGAAATTAAACTACTTTCCAGTTAATGACAACAAATCTAAAATGAAACCCCAAGAATATAGGCCTAGCATTGCAACTGATGATGTTATCTGACCTGTGAAATTGAAAGATCAGCATTGGAATGGGGATTGGGGTACTAATCATAAAAATCTGATAATGTTTTCTCAATTATGAGTGTATGGAAGACATGAAAAAAATCTTGATTTCATGATTTAAGGAAATGAAAAAAGTTACATAAAAGGAATCTCAGCAATTATGATGAGGTTCTAGGGGCCGGGAAGATGGCTCAGTGGAATAAGCGCTTCCCTGGCAAGCACAAGGGCATGAGTTCAATCCCCAGTTCAAAAAAAAAATTATGATGAGGTTCTGCATTTTATTAATGAAGACAGTGAAAAAAATAAAGATACTGATATCTCAATTAAATGTATTGTTTTATCCTCTGGTCTTTGCTCTTCAGTTTCTCAGGCTAGGCTTTTGGTTACTACTGTTACTGTTCCCTTGAAGAATCATTAAGGTCATCATTTGACCTTTCAGCGGCAAATGCAATCTTCTGTTTTCAACCCTCCTCAAACTTGATCTCTCTCAAGAACTAGGCAGGGCTTCTCTCAGATGCATACTGACCTGAGTCTGTGAAACACTACATGGTCCTCTTCCTCCTTCCCTGTTTTATGTTTCTTCTGTGGATTTCTTTTCTATAATTATGTTAAAAAGCCTGGGTTTGGTGTTTGTTTCTCCCTTTTCCACCCACAATCATTCTAGGCCAATGGTCAAACATACAGCACCTAAATCCCTATACTGTCTAAATCTTCTCCACCAGTGCAGATTTCTCATCTAAACATAGATTTGTATAGCCAGCTACCTGCTCAATAGTTCCATCTAACACACATCAAAATACACATGTCTAAATAAGAAATATTGTATTTTTATGACCTTTTTATTCCTCTTTCCCTAACCTGTTTCTGGTTTTCCTTACCCAGAAAATGGGAGCAACATTTATCTCTCTATTTGCTGAGATAACTCTGGAACCATTTAAAAATTTAAACTAACTTGTACCTCTTTTGTTCACAGAAATTCTTAATGGTTCGTGATCACATTCAGGATAAAGATTCAGTAGATATCACAGCTTAGGAAAGCCTGGATGACCTAGACCTGGCCTGATTTTCTCCCCTTATGCCCATTTACTTTTCTGATTACCTCTTCCTATAGCAGCAGTGACCTTGTCTTGCTGCTATATGCTAACATTATTTCTATTTCAGGATTTTGTATTTGCTAGTCTCTGTTCCAAGAAAATTCTCAAGATTTTCACATGGTACACTAAGTTCTTTTACAATTCTATTCATATTAATCCTCCCCACATTGATTTTGCCAACAGCCCACAGGAAAATGTGTCCATTCTCTCAATTTTATGTTGTTAGTATCTATCACCCTCATCCTCCTTTATGCTTCTTAGAAACACTTATTAATGTCAGAAATACACTGATTATTCATTTTTGGTAATTATGTTTCATAACTAGAATATAAAACTCACAGAATCAAAGTCTTCATCTTATTCAACACTGTTAGACTTTGTATCTGGATGTCTCCCCAAAGCTTCATGCACTCTTGGGGGCAGGCTTTTCAGAGACAGCTGAATATAGAGCTTGAGTATAAATGATTCATGTTCTAGGGTTGGTCCTAGAGCGGGTAGCCTGCATATAATGTAAGTGATAGAAGGAGACTTGTGCTCCCCTCCTCTCCTGTTGCTTTTGGTATCTTCTACCACCATGAACAATGCCCTTCTACCACGCCGCTCAGCTGGTTATGCACTGAAACCTTTACAAACTGTGAGCTAAATAAGCCTTTCCTCTTTTAATTTTAGCATCAGGTATCTTGTCTCAGCAATGAGAGGAGCTACTAAGACAAATACTCTATCCAGAGTCCTAGAATAGTGTCTCTCACACAAGTTGTTCTTAATAAGCATTAGTAGATTGTATAACAGGGTGAATGAGTGGTTGGCTGGCTGGATGAAAGCAGTAAGTAATGAGCTATGCATATTGCTCAAATGGCCCACTTGAGTTCTTTTAGGAAACAATGAGAAAATTATATCCTCAAGAGTGGAATCTGAGCGACCTGCCAAATAGCTCAGCAGATTAAAGTGCCTGTGAGCAGGTGCAGGGGCCAGGAGTTCGATCCCCAGGCCTGCCATGCTGGCCCTGCCCCCCAGGTAGCACTGAGAGGGCAAATGAGACTGGCCATGGTGTAGTGTGCCTGTAATCCTAGCTCTTTGGAGGCTGTAAAAAGGAAGATCACTGAGTCTGATCTAGTAATGAGACCCTGAACACCCTGTAGACCCTTCCCTAAGATACATATAGAAAAGAGTGAATTCTGTGAATTCGTTGCCACTGCAGCCATCTCTCTTCAAGGGGTGGCCTCACACTGCTATTTTCTCTTCATGCCCTTACATGCCTTCCTAAATAGACTCTATCAGTGCAGTTTTGGCCTCTCTTCACCACCCCTCTGACACCACTTCTTTGGCTGTATGAACGTATGGGACAGTAGAATAAAGCTGCTCTATTTGGCTGCTGGTGGTGCTGTCTTTTCAGCCTGGATGAAAAGATTTTAGCTCAGAGCTCTGTAGAACCAGTCCAAGATGAAAGATTTTGTTGGCCCACCTACAACGTGTTTCTCAACTTCTCTGTGCCTGGCCAAAACAAATGGTGCATCTCAGTTTCTGTGAGTTCATCCTCCCTCTTTCCTTTCCAAAGTTTCTGGTGCTTTTTTTTTTTTTTTCCTCCTTCTTCCTAATGCCACTGCTGCACATTTCTTTCAAAACCTCATAATAGCAATTCAAGTTCCCAAACAAAATCCCATACCATATGTAAAAGAGCATGTCCCTCTCTCAACTGGAGGTGTATTTTGGAAGAAGAAAGTAGCAGCTCAGCAGTCATATGCCATAGCTTGCTGAGTAAGCTGGGCTCAGGTTAAAAGGGGGCTATAGGCTGCCAGCCAAAACACTGACGGCATTGCTGAATCCAGAAATTCAGAAACTCTATATGTCAGAAGGATTCTGTGTGTCTGCCATTAATTGCAGTCCCTTCTGCTCTATCATTGAGAGTATCCCAATTCAATTCTCTCACGTGGACCCAAACAGATACAAATTTTAACTGTAAATCTCTTTTCTAACTGATATTATTTAAACCTACATGCAAAATTGAATTAAAAATAGACATAATCAATTTCCTTTCTACAAATTATCTCAAGAACTTGATTTATACAGACCATGCAGCTTCTACCACAATCTACCCAGGAGTAACTCTTTTTGCCAATACCAATTCTTGGATTGTGTTGCAGATATAATAACTTTGGGAAATGGGAACACATTTAAAAGATATCAGAAGGAAATAACTTCAAAATATATATTGAATATATAAAAAGTTACTAAGTATGGTCAACATCAGAGACGGACATTATTATTTTCTACTTCATAAATATGTATAATATTTCCTAAACCTGATAAGGAAATTTTGTGAACTTCATGTTGCCAAGGATGCATTTAGATATGTCTATGTTACCATTGTAATAATAATAATAATAATAATAATAACAGTAATAACAATAATACTTTTCAAGTGTAGTGAAGACCTTTGCTTCTGAAAGCATCTACTTATTTTTAATTCATTTTAATGAGAAAAAAAGATAAAATAGCAATGTAACAGTTTCAAAACAGGTTAGTAGGACAGTTACAATAATTAATACATTGCATATTGTTGTTTTTGTAGCGGTGTATTTATTTTATTTCATAAAACTATTTTGCACCCAGGGGGATGACTCAGTAGAATAAGTGCTTCCCTGGCAAGCTGAAGGGTCTGAGTTCAATCCCCGGTTCAGCCAGAAAAAAAAAAAAAATATTGTACTGGGGATCGAACTGAGGACCTTGCACTAGCCAGGTTCAGCTATCTCCCTGGCTCTATTTTAGAAAATGTTTAATAATTTAAAAAAATTAAAAATAGGACAAAATAGTATTAAACAGAAAAATTACAAGTGATACAGTATTTCACTTAGCAAAATAATATGAATTTCACAGTATTTGTTTTAATGCATAGTGTAATCTTCCAACTGGTTGTTCATATTACTAGATATATTCATGTAAATTTAAAAAAGAAAGAACTATAAAAGAAATTAAGAAGAGAAAAAGTTCAAAGAATTTATAAAAGGAGACAAAACAAATTAAGCATTAACTGTTCCTTTCCATATACCAGCATAATTCCACAGGTAAACTTTTGAAGACAAGAATTCGTCATGTGTTCCATTCCCCAAAATATGACAATGCAGTAAATTTTGACAGATCTGAAAGTGGTTTCTCTTTGTAGGAGTTTTTAAGCTGTCTCTAGCGCATAGCTGGAATCAGTATTTACATTTTAAATATTCCTATAAGAAAATACTTGGCTTTCATATATTTAAAGAGTACCCAGGTATAGTGTTATTTTCTATTAGAAATAACATTTAGAAGGATAATTGAGGAAAGAGTTTAGCTTATGAGTCAACACTTACTTTTGCGATCTTCTTGTAAGGCATTTTCAAAAAGTAAATGTTCAATTTGCTATCATTATAATCAAGTAGACAGTGTTTTCTTTTTTCACAAGGTTAGATCTGTTTATGCTCTTTTATTATCTGTTGAATGGTATGCTATGAAGTCTCTTTAAAGAAGCATCAAGCCTGAGATGGAGCTGTCAATCAGCATTTAGTCATACAGTATCTATTTCTAGCCCTGTTCTTCTTAGCACAGAAGGGCTATTATAGTCTACATTACGGCATAGCTACTTCGGATATAGATATCCTTGAGGGGCAGGATTCATTTTGAAAGAAGATACTCAACATAACATGACACATCATTTAGACATTTTTTTAAAAAGCAAAAGTACACATGCAGGTATTTCAAAGCAAACTATAGCAAAGGCTAATTTTAAACATTTAATTTAACATTTGTGACTGCCTTTCCTTCTTGCTCTCCTTAATAACACTGGAAAAGATCAAATGGGGTCATGTGATTCCTGGGTAATTGAAAATGCCTATTTAAAGCAATCTCTGCACAAGTGTTCACTGCACCATCATCACCTATGAAGGATTAACTGTTGTAAGATATTATGCACATCATAATTAGCATTAAAAATGACTCAAGGCCAAAGAAAAACTGGAGGAAAGAAATAGTGCTGCAAGACAGTCCCAAACACCTGAAAAGTGAAACTTTTCTAGGTATCAATAATATGTATTTTCGAGTATACCAGCATATATAGGATATGACCAAAAATTAACGAGACTGATTACAACCACAAACATGAAAATCAGTCATGCAGCTGTATATCGCACTGGATGTGCTTCCAGATGTGATGATAAAAATGGATACAACCTTTTAACGCATGAGCTTTGGATATGCTATGCATGTGGCACTCATTAGCTAAGCAAATGGATGTTAATCTTTATGACAGTCAATTGCTGTGCTGCGTTTCTACTGAGAGCTTATCAGCTGGTCTGACCTGATCATCAAAAGCACTATGACTTCATTTATAGGAGGATTATTCTTTTCTCTGCAATTCCACGGATTTGAAATATACAAGGAAGTTTTTAAAAAGAAATGGCTTCGGAATTTAAATTTCCCTGTCTCCCATAGCTCTACAGTCAATAGGTAAAACCATAAGAAGATTAAGATGCGCAGATCAGGAACGACGCAAGACTTGAGTGCCTAATTTCTCAGTGCTGAGAAATTAACCTCATTTTCCTAACTGACTTGATTTCTATTGAATAGCTCTCAATGTTCACATAAGAAGAGATTAAAACTTTTAAAAGAATAAGCATATAGGAAGAATGTATGCAATGTGTTAATTATTGAAACTTTCCTACCAAATTTTTTTGAAACTTTCTCATTGCTATTTGTTTGTCAATAAAATTATGGAAAAAAAGACAAAAAAAAGAATAGGCATGATAACACACAGTATATAAATGGATTATTCGGTAAATAAATGGGTAGATGAAAAATGTCATGCCGTAATTCAAGAAAAATCAGAAGCATCACTCATGCCTTAACAAATGTTACCTGTCTTTAAAAAGTCATCACATTGTTATATTTGTTTTTATTCTTATGATATTACCATCAGGAAACTTGTTGCTTTGGGCTACCTCGAGCTCATTATGAAAGGCCTGATAGAATACCAGATATCCCCCATGAAATTGAGAGCTTGACATGCTAGACATAACGCAGGAAGAGGCATTCAAGCTTCTCAGATAACTCTGCCAGCACGCATCAACCTATTTGACAGCAACTTCTGTTTCTTAGACAATTTTAGCTGGAGACAACCATTATGCCACTATTCCAATATTTTCTCTTTGTGATATGCTTCCCTGTCCCCGAGGGATAACAGGTACCAAGAAGCCACATTTGTATTTTAATGATAACTGTTAGATAGAAACAGTAGATGGTCTCATCAGAAAGAGACTGAATCATCTCTATTTTTGGTAAAAGCATAGTGTATGGTGAGCACTTAATTAATGAGTTCATGAAAGTAAGTAAATCACTTCCTCCCAGATTTTTAGATGCTTGGGGAATAGGTTTAACACATTCAATTCCGTACCAAACTATTTAATCTTCAGAAATGTATACCATGGTTTTTATCAGTGGCCTGGGTTGAGAACATTTTCACAATGTCTGATATTTTCACAGGCAAAGTCAAGATTACTGAATACTAAATGAAAATTTTAAATTTAAGAAATACTGAAGCATTGCACTTTTCCTCAACTGGTAAGCATTTGTTGATTATACAGTCATACAGTATTTCAAAATCAGCACCACAAAAAGATAACAACAGGAAATGAGGTAGGTTTTTCTCTTAAGAAATTGTATTCTGATAAATGGATTGGAATGAATTGGGGAGTGACTTGGTAGAGCAGATGCAAGATTGGTACTGCAGAGAGTGAGGGAAGAGGGGAGCTCTTTGAGCACATCACACAGCTTATGCCATGTATATCCCACAGAACCGTCACTATGTAAGACATTTGCAAAGGCATGATTTTTTAGAGCCTTGTGTGTGTTAGCAGTCATTGTGTGTTTCCCCAAACAGGCTCTAGGCTGTAGAATTACTCAAACTTTTTGACCCTAAAATTTTTCTTTAAGAAACATCTCTTTGCAACAGTCTACAAAAATTCACTTTAGGAAGTGAGTTTCTACTGTGCTTATTTGGGAATGCAAGGCTGAAAACAAACAAACAAACAAACAAACAAACAAAAAGATTTAAATATCTATTGTATTGTATTCCATGAAAGATTTTTGGGTTGTGAGGTAGATTAGGTGCAGTGGGGAAAGTTGTAAAGATCCCAAACATATTACCGGGGCTAGAATGACTGAACTTCAGTAAGTAATTAGTTTTGACACACGTATGGAAATGTTTAGGACACAGAAAGAAGGAAGGGCTGTCATTGAAACTTCAGACTTTTTCTTGGAAATAAATAGATGCTTCTTCCAGGGCTGTAAGTTTGCAGAGAGTGCATGTAGGGTAAGAAGGGAACTCTGTCTTCATCTCTGAAAGTCTGCTCTTGGGGAAGAAAAGGAAAAGTGGAGTTATCCTATAAAACTAAGAAATGAATAGAATAAAATAGGTATACAAGAACAGGTAAGGGCTGGGGATATAGCTCAGTAGTACAGCACCTGCCTAACAAGCACAAGGTCCTGAGTTCTGTTTCTGGTACAGCCCCACCACCACCCCTCTAAAAAAAAAAAAAAGAAAGAATAGGCTATGACAGTGAGGAGCAATATAAGGGGAAGTTTTTAAGGGATAATTTGGTTAGATTAAGGGATATGAAAAAGACATGAGATCCTGGGTTGGGGATTGAGATATTTACATGGTTGGAGCCTAATTTGCAAAGCCTGAATGAAAGAATGAGATAATAAAGTCAGACTGAATTTTCAGCAAATATGAAAATCTTTATAACCAGAATTGGGGGTAAAAATAAGGTTTATAGATTTTGTGTCTGCCTTGCTTTTATTTTTGCTTTTATTTTGAGGCTAAGACTTTACTCAGTGCAAAGACCAGGAAGAGGCCTGTTGGAGACAGAGGTGTCGAGGACATAGCTATTAGGGGAAAGGACCTGTGTTGCCTGCTCCCACAACAGGTGATCAAAATGCAGTGTATGTTTCCGTGAATATAGATTACAATAAAAGACACACTGCCATTAATCTCCCACCTTGCACAAACATACTCTAGTATTCTTGACATTTTTGGAGGAAGTTCTAGAATCCTCCTTGTGTGACACAGAAGCTTTTCTAGTTTCCTGAAAGTTATAATACTTGTATGTGCACCTATCCATAAGTATGCATGTATATTTGTGTCACTCTGTCCAGCTGACTTCCTATCATGTGTGTATTAGGCTGCTTGTCCATTTTCAAGGACATAAGCACCAAGTTTGTGTTATACACACACACACACACACACACACACACACACACACACACACACACAGAAGACTGGAATTATTTGATAGTCAACTACCTGTGCATTTAATTTTAGCTGATAATGAGAAATAGTTTTTATTTCAGTGTACTAATTTAAAACTGACTTAGTGTCCACATCACTTCTATTATCCATTTTTTTTTTCTTTAGTCACTCTTTGGCTATATTATGATGTAACAACGTGATTTTGGTTTATTAATATATTGAATATATTTTATATTTTTGTTATTTTGGTATCAGTGTTTGAGAGCATATTATGTGTAGAACTTGGCTTTTCCTTCCTATTTTTTTTTTGATTAGAAAATAACAATTTATTATAACCCAGTGAGTAAATTATAGGTCCATAAGTCAGTAACCCATAGTTTTAAATTATTCATTAATTGTGTGAAAATTGAAAGCATTTTCACATAAAATAATCAATGTTCCCTTCCCATCTTTAAACTGAATTATAATAAATTCTTGGTTCCATTTCTCAATATGACGTGGATCTGAACATCTTGGACATGCTCATTGCAAATATATTTTCCTTTATGATTTGTCTTCAATTCTCTTAGGACACTTTTTTTATGTATTTAGTGCAGGGTCTACAGGATCTCATTATGTAGATTGAATTTATGATAATCCTCCTGTTTTCAGCCTCCCAAGTGCTGCAATTACAAGGGTGTGCCACTATGCCCAGTCTCAATCACCATCTCAGTGAGCCCTGGGGGCAGGGCCACCTAGTGTGTGATGGTAGGGATTGAAATACGCCTCCTACACTCTGCCTAAGCAGGCACTTTAGTATGCTGAGCTATCTGACCAGCCCTAGGGTGTTTTTTGTTGTTGTTGTTGTTGTTTTGTTTGTTTGTTTGGTTGGTTGGTTTTGGGCTTTTTGTTGGAATTGAGGATTGAACTCAGGCCCTTGTGCTTGCCATGGAAGCGCTATTTCTACTGAGCTATCTCCCCAGCTCCAACAGAAGTTATTTATTTGGCAAAATCTAATTTATCTAATTGTAAATTGCTAATAGAATTGATGTTTTAATTTTAATTTTTATTTTTGGTGGCCTCACATTCTTAGTGATCTATACATTTTGAACCATACTAATCTTTATATATGGTGCAAGGTAGGAAAGAATTTGTGTTTTCATATAGGTACTCAATTAGTTCATGACTTTATTTGCAAAGACTATAGTTACCCTTTAGAATGGCAAGATTGCCTTTGTACCAACTCTTGTATCAATAACACGTTGTCCCAATTACTGGTACCATGTAACAAACTTTTGTAACAGGCAGTACAAATATTTTAGCTTTTACTTCTTCAATATTGTTCTGACTATTTTAATTCATTTCATTTCCCTAGAAATATTTGCATCATTTTTTAAGTTTACACACCCTAAGTAGTCTGGGATTATGATTGAAGTTTTATTGGAAGTTAGGTCATTTTTAAGGCAATTGCCATAGTGATATTGAAAGTTCTGATTGGTAAATATGATAGTGTACCATTAAATTAACTATTCTTATATATTAGGGCCCAGAAAAAAAATTAATGTATTTTGTGCAGTGTCTCACTACGCAGCTCAGACTTGTGGTGATCCTCCTGTATTAAAGCCTTCCAGATCTGGGATTACAGACATGTGCTGCCACACCTGGACTTGGTACTGGCTCAGCATGTCTAGGTCTAGGGCCAGTGCAGCATTTGGTGTGAGGATGTGGGGGTATCAAACCCTGATTCTTGCACTTGCCTAAGCAGGCCCTTTGTCAGCTGAGCTATCTCACTAACACTAAAATTGTTATTATTAATTTAATCAGTATTCAATTGAATTTACTGTCTTTTTTTGTTGTTGTTTCATGACTCTTCCTATACATTCTTGCTTTTGCTTGCCTAGAGAAGATATATTCAGGACCCCGCACTTGCCAGGAAACACTTATCCTTCTGAGCTATCTCCCCGGCCCCCTAGACATTTCTTTAATATGTGTCTACTAAATAAGGGTTCATCTAATATATTTCTTATATAGTCCTGCATAACTATCATATTGAGAGCTCTTTATTGTTCATCCAGGAGCATACTGCAACTTCTCTTGCCTTTTGAATTATGCTCTTTGTTATTTTCTGTATGCTACTTCTGGAGGTATTAAAATATTTCAAGTTTGTATAAGTAGAAAATCTTACTTTTAGTTTTCAAAGGTATGTTTGCTAAGTGTAAAATTCAAAGAGGACAGATCTTTTCTTTCAGTCCTTTAATTAGTCTACTTTTTTTTTTACATACTTGGTCCTTTTATTTTTTTCTAGTGTGGAATAAGATGCTATTTAATTTTGTTCTTCCATAGCTAATATTTTTTATGTATATGCTTTAATGATTTTTCTCTTTACAATAAGTTTTGGACAATTTCATTTTTGTTTATCTTGGTATGATTTTATTTAAATTTCTTATGCAAAAGGTTCATTTTTTTGGAAATATGGTATTATAAGTTGAACTAAATTCAGAAATTTTAAATCTTTAAATATTTATTGCCTACTCCTGTCTACTTTGAGAATTCTAATTAAATATAAGTTTCTTGGTTTTGACAGTAAACTATTATTACTGATCTGTAAATTCCTTCTTCATTTTTATTTTGGACAATTTTTATTGTTATATTCATTTATGTTTGTAAATAATTTATTTTCAATTTGTAATCTATTAAAAAATTAAAATAAAAAAGAAGAAAAAAAGAAAATATCTTTACTTAGCCTTTACTTTTCACTAATTTTTTCTTTGTTAATAAGATTTTAGTACACTGAAAAAATGTCATTTACTATCCTATGTCTTTCATTATAGCTGTCAAAAGTACATTATTAATGATATTTCTACAACTTTGAGTGTGACTTAGTCACAATGACTGTATTGTAATATTCATAATCTCTGGATGCTTTCAAAATGTCCTATTTGTCTTTGATTTCCAGCAGTAATATTAAGATTTTTTTTCTATATTTTAGGGAAGGACCTACAGGGTGTTCAGAGTCTCACCACTAGACCGGACTCCTAGTGATCC
>NW_004524662.1:11228207-11230964 GCF_000260255.1 Octodon degus | reverse complement strand
GCCCTCCTTTTTCTCTAATTTTGGTCTGCAAACTTAGGTTGTTAACCATCCAGAAGACAAGCTTATTGTTATTATCAAACAATTTACGTTATCAAGCTTAACCTCGCTATTTCACTACATTTCAAACATCTTAGGCATAATAAGGAACAGGTATTTTTCATCAAGTATTGATATGTTGAACCTTAAGTCCCTACATCTGTTTGATCTTTGTTTATTTCTTTCGTCTATTGTTTTTCCTTTATGTTGCTGACACCCCTATGTGGGCCAACTTTTCTAGGGTTTTTACCACGTTGCATGTGGCTGTTATATTGTTTTCTGTCTTATGCATCCTTCATACATTTGACACTTTAGTCTGAATATTTTCTGCTTAGAAAACATTTCTTTACTAATCCTCTTTTCAGCAGAATTACGTTCTTTAAAATATTTGCCCAATCTCAATTAACCTTTGCTAATCCTTCACTCCACAGAAGGTAAAACTGCTTATTTCTTTTCCTTTTTTATTTTGGTACAAAATATTAAAAGAGGATGGTCTACTATTTTGTTCTGAATAGCTTAGCATTTTGCAGCTTTAAAATATCCATTTGTTTCTTTTCTGAAGTCTCATGGGCTTTTTGGATGAAACTTTCAATTGCCAACTATTTTTATGAACATGTTATTGATATTTATTTTTTGTACAAAGCCTTTCTGATAAATGCAAATTCAGTTTTTCTGTGGATATCATTCTACTTGTTTGTTCTTTCAATATGGAGATGTTTGATGTTGTGGCTGGTAATCCTACACCATTAGTGTCAAGAATTATATATGAAAATCTATATAATAATAATTTGTGATTTAAGACTGACAGGTATAATCTTTCTCCGGGAAATATTTATTTTTAATTTTGGCAGAGAGTCAAGATAGGCGTACATTGCCTGGATCTATTCCAGTATGCGACCCCTCTCCAATCCTGCCATTCTCTGTCTCAGGCTAACAGAAACAACTCAGATTGCAGTCAGGAGTCAGATAATTTGTGGCGAGGGTTCATTCTCATGAGAGATGCCTTATTTCTAGTATGCCCTTGACTTTCGCCTACAGATCCCACTAAAAACTAGAAGTTAGGGTCCATGTTCCTTGAAAGGCCATAAATTTCAATTTTGCTTCCTCAGCTAAGTGACACTTCCAAATATCTCTAATAAATTATTTGGCCTCCCAGCTACTTATTGGTAGTTGATGAATTCTCAAGGTGATAAGTCTTACTTTTTCCCTAGAATTGAATGTATTATTCAAATCCTGTATGTTTAGCTCTCCAATATACTAGAACAGATAGGATATATGTACCATATATATAACAGATCATATATATGTATATAGGTATGTATTATGCTTATGTGTTTATCTTTATCTATTTATAACCCTATTGCTTTTCTTTCTTTGTGGGTTTTGTGGGTGAATTGGGTTCTATAAAGTAAATTCTCATCTAAACTATATGTCAATACATAATTCTGAGGTGTTAGATATTCATTTATGTAATCAAAAATTCTCAAATTAGACAGGAAACGAGAAAGAAGAATAGGAGAAATGTAGGGACTAATTAAAAAGAAGAGTGGAATGAATTAGCAGAATGAAGATTATTTAAGTGGATTGGTTTGCTTGCTAAAGCAGTAGAGGAGTATATTCTTGAGAGCATGTGATTATAGAAAATAAATGAATCGGGCAGGCATTTGAGTCAGGTGTTGTATGTGAACAGGGAATAGTATAAGTTAGAATAATCAGGAATTGTTCTGAAGAAGAATAAAAAATTTACATGGGATATAAAGTATAGCAAGAGTTAGACATGCAAGAAAAAATGAAATTTATACTAAGTAACTCATTTTTCTAAAACATAGAAAATCATTTCAGTATTTCAAACATTACATCTGTAAGAGTTTGAGGTTTAAATGACTGTACACCAGATAAGCTTAAAATCTTAAGCTTTCTCTTTTCAGTGATCAAAGTTGGCACTTTCTCTAATTTTCATTTCTGTTCTGACCTGAAAAGAAGACTGCCATACCAAATTTAATTGCACTCAGCTTAATTGCCTTGGAATTCTGACTCATTATTTGTGTTGAATATGTCAAAATGTTAGAAGTGGGCAGGGAGTTCTGTTGAGTGAGTTTTTGAAAGTGCGCCTCTGAGCTAGCATTTTGAATCGTAGAAGTATAATTGACTGAGGTCAAATTTGTTTGATTCTACACATTTTTATCCATTTGGAAAGACAGATGAAAATTTAGCGTTAATTTTTCTAGAGTCTGTTCTCCGTTATGCTTCTTCCAGGAAGGCAAACATTCCATAGTTGCCTATCTTCCTCCGCTCTGAGGTGCCAATGCAGAAAGTGCCTGATCAAATATAAACATGTGCCTCTAAAGGTTTCCGTGCCCCAGGAGAGTCCCTAGGCGTTCCTTATTTGTATCTTCATGAGTTAAAAGAAAGCCAGACAGCATATCTGTGATTACATGATAAGTGAGAACGTCATTGAATTTTGAATATAACCACAGAAGATTTAAGAGGCTCCATGAAGCACTTCACGAGTAGCGTAACTGGTTGTTATAGGCAGAACAGTAGTAAATGTTCACATCCGGTGAAATAGAGTTCCTGGATTGGAGTCAAATGTTTACTTATTAAAATAATTATTAAAAGTACTTCTTTATGAAGAATTACGGAACACTTGAAAAATCACCTAAAATTATCTAGTATACTCTCTCTCTCTCTCTCTCTCTCTCTCTCTCTCTCTCTCTCTCT
>NW_004524662.1:11219927-11228107 GCF_000260255.1 Octodon degus | reverse complement strand
CTTGAATTTGAGCAAACTATACTGAGTTCAACTATGTTTTCTAGTAAATTACAAATCTGTAGATTTAATGATTAATTAATACATGGAGGTGTTTTCTTGGCAAGTACTAGAACATCTCAATAAGATTAGTGAAAAGTAACATGCTGTCCTAAAAGATAAGTAACATCCACATATTTATGCCAGCATTTTCATGTGGGCATTTAAATAATCTCAAGTTATGTATGTGTAAGTAAAAAGACATTGGAAATAGGTAGACATGCTTTTATTGAAATAAGAGATTTCAAATGAACACCTCTGGTCAGCTTCTTAGTTATCATCTTTAATAAATAGTACCAAATTTTGTTTTTTTTTATTGTAATTCTTGCTATACATTAATACTCATGACAAAATTAATGCTAGTTTTGCCATATTCTTTCTGCTCTGTAGGCTCTATGCCATAACATAGAATTACCTTTTCCTGTCCTTTTGAGACTCTTACCTTCAGATTGATCATATGTATCACACGAAGCATTGTCCACATGGGACTCATGCTATCAATTCCTTTCAAAAGCCTCCCATTTTACTCCTAGCAATGGATAACACAGTATGGAATCTGTGCTAAGG
The DNA here is from genome assembly GCF_000260255.1 of Octodon degus. Classification (NCBI taxonomy): domain Eukaryota; kingdom Metazoa; phylum Chordata; class Mammalia; order Rodentia; family Octodontidae; genus Octodon; species Octodon degus. The sequence goes on along the minus strand of NW_004524662.1, from coordinate 11,227,504 downwards.
GAAACTCCAGGAGCCAAACTCTCCTGGGTGTTAACAATGCTTCCCCTGGGCATAGTGAGAAGGGTCTTAATTAACCTTCTTTCTAACTTCTAACTAGACACAGGAAACCCTTTAGCCAACAGCAGTAGAGTTTCATTAAGGGCAGTCCACTGTAGGTGGAACAAAGCTCCTTCCAGGAAGCCAAGCAGAAACTGTAGTCAGACTGTAGAATTACCCAGACATTGGGGTCCCTATTTTTACACAGCACAAAACTGTGTAATGACACTAGAGGCTCTTTAGCAAGCTAACAACACAATGAAGTAGCAAATACCAGGCTAAAGTCATAGCATTTCCAATTGAGGTGGAAGTTGAATTGTTATTCCAATTTTTTCCCTCAAGAAAATATTAATTAATCTGTATGGATCTTTTTTGAGGAAAAAAATCCCATTGTTGGGCTGAGCAGACAGTTCAGTGGCCTAAGTGCTTGTCTGGCAAGTGCAAAGTCCTGAGTTCAATCCATATTTGAAAAAAAAAAATCCGTTGCTCAAATCATTGTGATTTTAATACTGACCCTACAAAGGTTAAAAAATATTGCAAGACAAGCCGAATGGAACTTTTTTTCTTAATCCAGGTTTGTTTCAAAAATTTTATTTCTTATACCTATCAGAGGTATCTGGAATTTCTCAGGCTTTTCTTATGCTTAAGTGGAATTCAGTAAAGCCCTACAGGTCTCTTTAGAGATGATAATACCGGAGTTAAGATTTTTAAGGAAATCACAGAGGTCAGAGACTTGCCTCAACTATTCCCCTCTCTTAATTAGAACCTAAGGTAGTTTTATTTGAGGAAGGGGGATGTATTGGTCATGTAATCCAAAAATCTCCATTTCTTGTCAAGTTTTGTCTGAGGAAGGGCAAAGGTAAATGATTACTAGCATGAAACAGGTCAGCAGCAATGATACTTTCACAGGTTTAGGGATTCTAGAATAGTCATATCAGCAAGGAAGATTGTTGGTGTCTCATGCAATGCGGAATGGAGTGACTGAGACACAAGAATGAGACACAGAGAAATAGAAAGATAAGATTACAATAGCACTCTACTTAGAGAGTGCAAAATATCTGATGTCCTAGCATCTCCCTGTCAATTCTTAGGATATAGAGAGACCACTTTCCTGTCTTCTCTGGCAGCTCAGTGCTAAGTTGGTGTCAGTTCCTTGTCCCTCCTCCTGGCCTCGCTTGGGCTGCACTATGTGCCATTATTGTTTTATCACTTTTACTTTGGGTAAAGGTAAAAAAAAGCAAAATTATTACCATTCAGATGAACTTCATAAGAATGGTGCTTTATCAAGTAAAAATGAAATGAATTTCAATATGAAATTTTAGATGTGGTTGACAGAACACATACCCCATATTCCATGAAGATTTTGTTCTTTCAGTGTGTATCCAACATCTGAACATTGATAGTAAAACTAATATTTGGAAAAGTAGCTGCTTGCTTTCGACTTCTAAGAACTACTTAATTTGCAAGATTCTTTTATGCTTTACTCTATTTATTTACATAGAATATTGTAGTAATGAAAAGATACATTGTTGACATTTGTATGAAGATATTTTAAGTTATCTGTAGTTGGGAAAATTAAATTCTAACACATATCCAATTGTGCAATTACCAAAAGTGGAACTGTAATGCAACATTACATTTTAGCTGGGGAACTAATAATCCTCCATATACTATAATGGAGATAAAAACCTCCAAAATCTTTTGTGAACTGTTTCCCTAGAGAATATTTTTGTTTCTAACAACTAGTGATAGTGTTAAATAATAAAATTCATGCCTGTAAATTTTGAAATAAAATTTAAAAGAAAAACATATTACTTAATAAGCTACATACTCTGCTTTTCTCATTATGAACAAGTAAGCAGTAATCAGAAAATAGTATTTGAAAAAGAAAAATATTCTTGGTACTTCTATTTGGAGAATCTAAGGTGGTAAAGAGTGAGCACAGTGGGTTGTTTTGCTGCTCTACTAAATACAGTCATCTTCCCTGTTTTCCATGTTTGATATTCCTGTTTCTGTCAGGGACTTCTGAATGGGCCCCTCCACGTAAATCCAAATTCATGATCAACTACAATCACCTGCTGGTGACTCAGATCAGTAATAAGATAAATGCAAGATTAAAACTATTCTTTGCTGGTTGTATTAAAATGGACCAATATTACAGAAGTTTTTTATGATAAGGTTTGCTCTGGATTAAGTACAGTAAACAAGCATCAAACACTTGCAGAAATACGTAATTTAAAATTTTATGTTGCATTTCATTGAAATGTTAGCTGAATAACATTGCTCTGGCACATATGTTATATTCATGTCAATATGTTTCATATGCTAAAAAGATCTGTGTGAGAATGCCCAGCCTTCCCTGTGTACAGAAGATCTCAACAGCTGTGTGAGTTCACAGTAGAAGAGAGGAACTAAATTACTCAGGGTTTAGGACCATTAGAGGTTATTCAATGGCATGTATCTGATGAAAGGCTGTGCTCAGTGATACTCGCTCAACACTGAAAATGATGAAGAAAAGCCTTTTTTTTTTTTTTTTTTTTCAGAGCCAGGGGTTGGGGGGATTGAACTCAGGCCTTGCGCTTGCCAGGGAAGTGCTTATTCCACTGAGCCATCTCCCCACCCCCAAGAAAAGCCATTTTAGTTAGACTAAATCTTTGAGGATTCTCTAGGATTGTTTCTTTCAGAGGTTTGTTAAATCTCCTCCAGCCAGAATGCTTTATATCTCATATAATATCAAACATGAAATAATATATATAATCATTAGTTTAGTGCAACTTTTGAGACTACTAGCATATAGGAAGAATTCTGAGGCATTCTATAATGATACATTCAGTTCCAAATTCTTTAATTAATTCTGAGATTAAGATTTGGCTATAGGAATAGCCACAGCAATGGAGAAAACTACACTAGGACTATTTTGTGCCAGCAGCCTGCTAACTTCTTATGAAAGCTAGTGTTATAAATAGTTTCATATATATATTTGTCAGTAATATCTTAAATTATTTTTATTGCTGTATTTGTCTAATTATAATCAATATGCCCTTTTCTTTTTCCTGTAACATCTTGGGAATTCAATTGTCTGTAAGCTCCTTAGCAAGCAGAGCCACCACACAGAAGGGAGCTCAGCCACATGTCACTTAGAGAAGTTTGGAATTTTTCTCCATTGAATTGTTCTCCATCCTTGGCTGTAGTATGCCCCATAATAACTCACCCAAGTGCTCCTTGCAAATATTTTTTAAAATTCTATGCTATAAGAAAGAAGAGAGTAGAAAATACTAGTTTGTTCACTGAACATGGTGAACATAAAATCAATTGCCATATAGGTCATATTTCTGTTGAAGCAATTTACATCAGTATGGGAGCAAACTAACAGTTAAATTGTAGCCAAATTATAGATGGTTCTTTGTTTTCTTGAACAGTTAAAGAAATGTTAGATAATTACCCATTCATAAGTACTCTTGAATATGTAAAATATATACTAGTGTGTGAAGATTGCCTTTATAAATAAAACCTGCTCAGATATACTGCAGGAAAAAGCACCAACCTGTATCTTTTAGTCTGGTAGCCATTTTGTATGTGTGTGTGTGTGGTTCTGCAGGATAGGATTTCCTTGCTTTTGAGGGCCTTTTTATTTCTCTGAAGTGACATTAGAAATCAAGTGTTTGTGATTTGTACTTTATCTTAATAGAAGATAACCCATTCCTGTTTAAAGTATTTTGACTTGTGTTATCAAATTCTTAAAATTGATGATGATTCTAAATGTGATTGTGTTTGGTGTTTTTATCCAATACATTACATACAAACTTTAGATTAAGATCAATACAAAATCAAAAAACTTATTGATATTTATGAGCATGGATATTTCATAATCTTTGTTATCATTAAATATTAAAACTAATATATTGATAGCTTTATGATATGCATACATATATTGCCTCTTAGGTATATCATCATAAATGTTACTATAAACATGAATCCTAGAGTTTATGTTTCTAAGTTTTAAAACATGAATAATAACATTGATATATTTTGCTTTTATTTGCAGCAAAATTTCCATTTCATAAATATGACTGACAGATAGCAATTTATCAGTTTTAAGCACATAGATGAAAATTCTACCACCTACGGTGATTGATACTTAATCTGAAAATAAATTACTTCCATGATAGGCACAAAGTTGCAATGAAGAAATCATGAAGTGAAAACAGACAAAATTCTCCCATACAGTGACAGAAGTCTTTTAGTCATGAAAAAACTATGCTATAACATAGCACCAATAGGTACATTAAGACAGAATATCCAGGAGCCAGTATATTTTTCCATGCTGTCAAGAGTATTCAATAGTACAAATGAGCTGTTGTATCTCAGCCATCAATATTTACAAAAGCTTAGAATTTTAGAAAGTAACTGTTCAACAGAAACTATTCGGCGTTCCACTCATAGGCACATCCATTTTGAAAAATTAAGTAAAATAGCTGTAGTCATTTTGTGAACCTTTACCTTCTTCCATTTATTTTGTGGCTAAAGCTCTACAGCTTATCATCTCACCTCCCCCTTTATTTTGTAAGACAAAAAAGAGGGAAAGGGAGGAGAAACAGGTAGAGTTAGTCTATCAGAAAAAAATAAAAATGTACAAAGGCAATGAAGTTGTGCAGTTCTCAGAATACTTAATGATAATCTTCGTTTCTGTCTATGCTGTAGTTTAGGATGGGTCAGTCTGGGGAAAGAAACAGAAAAAGATAGTACTTAGAACTGTGTGGGCTCATCCCACTCCACATTGGACTTTAATTCACAGGTCACTTTGGAGCCACCTACAGTGTGAGGTGTTAATGTGGGTCTCATTTTTCACCACACACTCAACAGAATCTAGGAATTTATTAAGCAGAAACAAGAGAGGCCTACCAGCTTGAGTTAACCTAACCTCCTTCATTCCCACTCCAATGTGCAAAAAATAATTATTTCCCTAATGTTCAAGGTAGAATTAATTTTATTTTGTTGCTCTAAATTCAAAACCAGGGAACAGATTTTTAAAATACACTGCTTAATTCAATAATTTCTTTTAAATTTTAGAGGAATCTATTGTATATCTTCAAAGTACATGGGCATCTATAATGTGTGATTATTCATGCCCCAGCATTAGATCTTTCTTATTTATTTTATTTTATTTTTATTATTTGTTTATTTATTCTGTATTTTAGGGAAGGGTAAACAGGGTGTTCAGGGTCTCAATACTAGATTGGAATTGTAGTGATTCTCCTGTTCATAGCCTCTCAAATGGCAGGATTGCAGGCACACTCCACCACGCACAGTCTCAATCTCTGTCTCAGCGAGTCTTGGGGACTGGACCCGGCACAGCAAGCCCAGGGATCAAATTCCCAGCCCCTAAGCCTGCCTGCAGGCACTTTAATTCACTGAGCTATTTGGCTGGCCCAGATCTTTCTTTTCTATAGAAAGAGATTTTCCATACTCTACCGAATCAGAACATGCACTTCACAAAATCCCCAGGTGATCTGTGTGCACATTAAAGTTCATAAGCATCACTGCAAATCGCCTTGAGTAGAGTGACTGCAGTGGTGCAGTGGTACCTGGGAGAAAGCGAGGACTGGGAAACCATGTTGTGAGGTACAAAGACTTGCCCACCTGCCCCTTATCTCTTCCTCAATGAAGTTCATGCTGCTAGTCAGGCATCGTTTGGCAACACAAAAAGTACGTGTATTTAAAGGAGTATTTGTTTGAGCTGATATTCATTTGGAAAAAGTCATATTACCATATTACCATTGACAATACACTAGTTTGACAGAAATATAATAATATACATCCATGTCAAACAGAAGCTTTCCATTTTATTTGATCCTTTATGTGGTTTGTATAGGAAGTTGGCTAGAATGACTTCTGAGAAGAGCTTTGCCAGCTCCTGTAAGTCATCGCTGATGAGTGTCCTGACAATGTGAGAAAGCTTACTGCTTTGAGATCTGGTGCTAGATCACATTTAAGTAGAGCTCGGCCACAGGAAGCTGATTGTTTGGAAATCAAGACATTTAAAAGTATGTTTGTGTTTTTGCAAAGCTTCAGATAGGTGGAGGAATCAGCCAACTCACAGTAATGTTTTTCGAGGACTTCTGCTTGTAGGCGTCAGCACTGTGACCTTCGCCCCTTTGCTTCTGCTTGCTATTTTCTTTGTCTAGAACATGGATTGTGACTAGGAAAGAGTTATACAAGAGACCAGACATGTTCTTCATTATTCTTTGGCTTTGCCTGTGACAAGGATGTGTTGGAATATTTTATCTTCCACATGGAAGACCAAATAAAGGAAGTTTTCTGAAGCACTTTTTTTTCTGAATATGACTGTATGTATACATGAATGCCATGTAAGACTCATATCCAAGGATCGACAAAATGTTTTTCATAGTGCTTTATGATTCTGTAGGCAAAACACCAATACAAGAATGAAAACAAAGCTTTTTCAGGGGATATGATGACATGAAGATATTAAACTATTTTAAAGAGCTTTAAGTAACACTTAAGAACATTGTAATACTTTTGAGAGTAAATATTAAAGTTTTCTGTGATATGATGATAATCTAGATTCAAATTAGGAAGTAGTACTTATAATTGAAAAGGCTCTACTACTAAGAATTGATTGTTTATAAATAATTTGATTCAATTAGGCATACACATTTTTAGCATTTGCATGACTATTTTATGTTGTATCTTTTAATTGTCACATTCAATTAGAGTTAAATTGTAGTTCATTGTCATTGCTTATATTTTATATTAGTTAAACTGGGAATTTTCCCCTGTGATGAAAGCAGTCAAAGGAAGATGCAAAAGGCTGACTTTATGCTTAGAAAAAGTAAATATGCTTCATATAGCTTATAAGCTTATCTTATGAAGGCATCATTTTCTTTCTTTCTTTCTTTCTTTCTTTCTTTCTTTCTTTCTTTCTTTCTTTCTTTCTTTCTTTCTTTCTTTCTGTTTTTTTTGTCAGCCTTACTTTGTATTTGGTACAGGGACTCACTACGCAGCTCAGACTCCTAAAGATCCTCCTGCTTTCAGCCTCCCCAGCACTGAGATTATAAGCATACAACACCACGCCTGATCCCAATGGCCAGCTAGGTGCATCCCAGGGGTGGGGATGACTGGGCATGTGGTACCAAGGATTGAACCCTAGTCCCTGCACATGGCTAAGCAGCACTTAGTCCACAGAGCTATCTCCACAACCCATAGAACCTCAATTTTTTTTCTTAACAAATATTTAATATTTCAAGTAACTGATGAATGTTTGATACTTGGAAATTCGCAATTCAATTAATTTCTTTTTGATTTGGAATTTCATTGTTAGGAATGTATTGTACATTTTTTCAAGTAATAAATTTTATCTTAAATATATGATCATCACTTTTAAGTGATTCAGTTGCCTTTATAAATTTCTTTTTTCCCCATAATTTTGTTGAGAAACAAATAGCAATGAGACAGTTTCAAACCAAATTGGTAGGACAGTTTCAATAATTAACACATTGCATACATTCTTCCTAGTGGTT
>NW_004524662.1:11211880-11212977 GCF_000260255.1 Octodon degus | reverse complement strand
ACTAAGAAGAATATATGCAGTGTATTATTTGTTGAAACTGTACTTCCGATTTGATTTGAAACTGTCTCATTGCTATACGTTTATCAATAAAACTGTAGAAAAAAAATAAAAATAAATATGTTAGTCCATGTAACATGTTTAACATAGTGCTATGAATACAGTAGTGATCCAAAAAGTGTCAGAAATTTTTAGATACAAGTTTTCACTTCTCTGGTTAAAAAGAGAACAGAAAAAGATAATAGAAAACATTCTCTAGTGTGATTCTTTAGAAATTTTAAAATGGGTTTTCTAGAAAAGCAGGCCCTGATACAAATTTTAAGTGCAAGTTGATATCAATAAGCTTAGGAAGAGTGATAATGGAGGAAGAAAGTGAAGGAGGAGAAAAGGCAGAAAGGAGGCCACTGAAAACATATTAGTGCATCATGAGTGGGCTCAAGCTGGCTGAAGATCCTCTGAGATCAATGTGGACATCCAGGGTTGGAGCATGAATGAAGAAGAAAGATGGCTTATTTATAAATCACCTTTCTTCCCTCATTGATTATTCCTGGAAGAAACCCTGTCTCTAGGGAGCACCAAAAGTCAAATCAATCATTCGACTTTTTGTACTGGGTGTCTTTGTTGTTTCTTGTTTGTTTGTTGTTCTCTCTCTATCCCTCTCACACACTATCTCTCTGTCCCTTTGTCCATCCCTCTCTCTGTCTCTCTCCCCCCTCCCACCATGAGAACTGATGGTCTTATTTTTAAGAGTTACGTGTTCTTTCTTCACAATAAATGTTGCTTTTTGTGAGCTTTATCTCAAGGTGGTAAAATATTTGTGTAAGGAAATTTAGTAATGTGTAGCAAAAGAAATGAATGCTCTTTGATCCATGTAAGTCTACCTCAAGATGTTTTCCTGAAGCAATAATTATAAATATTTTCTAATGTTTTATTTTACAAACATATTAATTTAAAAACTATATACAGCCTTTCGGCCGGAACCGCCACCTTCCAGTAATTTGCCAAAATGACTAACACAAAGGGCAAGAGGATGGGAACCCGGTATATGTTTTCCAGGCCTTTTAGAAAACATGGGGTTGTTCCTTTGGCTACATACATGC
>NW_004524662.1:11202956-11211780 GCF_000260255.1 Octodon degus | reverse complement strand
TTAACAGACTGTAACTATATATCTATCCTAACCATTTTAAATACACAGATGCAAAATGGACATTCATCTGTATCCACTTTTTTTTGTTTAGTTCCATTATTTGAATTTTAATAGGTGTGTTAATTCAGCAAAATATTCTAAAAGAGTCCAGTAGTCCATAATAGTATTGGGTCTTCCGCTTGACTGGCAATGTCAGAAATTGTTGACCTGAGTCCTGTACAGCTCAACATAACAGCATGGCTTTGCTTCTTATACTTCGTTTGTAAATTTATTTCTTGCAATTTCCAGTATTCAATTTGTTATACTAAAAGTCACTCCATTTATGATTAGTTGAGAATTAATAGTTGAGCTTAGCAACACATTATCTATTTCATGAGCTTAGAGAAAGGTGATTTATTATAGGAAATTAAGTTCTCAGGTGTTAGGACAGATAAAAAGAATAAATGGTAACAATAAGTTGGGCCAGACAGATAGCTCACTGGAATAAGTGCTTGCCTGGCAAACACAGTGTCATGAGTTCAATCCCTGGTACTACCAAAAAATAAAAATTAATATTAAAAAAAATGTTTCCGGACACATTAACATCATCAAGAATTCAATGCTGTGTTGATATAGGAAGATAAGGTAAGTAATTATAAATGGATTAAAGCACATGCAAGCAGGCGCAGAGGCCCAGGGTTAGATCCCCAGGCCTGCTGTGCCAACCCCGCCCCTGGAGTGAGCTGAGAGGGCAATTGAGACTGGACGTGGTAATGCACCCCTGTAATCCCAGCTCTTGGGAGGCTGTAAACAGGAGGATCACTACCAGTCTGATCTAGTAGTGAGGCCCAAAACACCCTGTAGACCCTTCCCTAAAATACAGAAAAAAAAATAATAAGTTTGAAGCCCAAGATCACAGTAAATGACTTAATCATAGCGGGACTGTCCTGGAGCAGTGGAGTCACAGAGGATACCTGCTGTCACCAGCGAGTCTGCATATGAAAGGCATATTCTAGCTGTTTCCCTTTCCTGCCTTCTCTTCCCTTCACCTCCCATTGACTGAAGCCAGGAAAAGATCTGCTAGTCTCAAATCCAAGGAAACTGGAGTTCAGGAATCAGAAGGTGGAAGAATAGATCTTCTTGAAATAGGCCTGAGATCTACAAAATAATATTTTAGGCTTTTTTGAGCACATGCTAAATTTCAGCTTTCAAAGCAGCTTGTGGCAGTAAAGTAGGGATGCACACACCGCCCTCAAACTTAGCCCTCCTAAGAAATCTAGCACTTGCATTTTTCCCTCATCAAAGAGGGCAGTGACCAGCAAAGGAAATCACAACAGAAAGAGAATTATATTAATCAAAGCAATTTCTTGTGAAAAGAGACATGGAAATCTCTGAGCAAGTTATGGAAAAAAAGCCACAATCTTCAAACCACTGAAATGAAAACAAAGCTTCAGATGATAACTGTATGATTTGACAAAGGTACCTCAAATTGCTCAGGAAAATCTCTTTCTTTACAGTAATCTTTCAGGCTATTTAAAACAGACTCTCAGTCGAGGAACTAAACAAAGATGCTAGGATTGGACATAGAAGACAGATGAATTTGGCTGTTATCCACATAAGAGTGGAAGCCAAGATTATGCTGACTAAAAATGGAGCCAAGCGATGTCATATAGATTTGAAACCTGGGTTGTGCCAAGGAAAAAGTTAATGTTTTTCCATTTGCAGGTTTTGTAAGGATAGTAAGTTGTTTGATTTCTTAATCTAATCTATGTATCCTAAATAACCTCTAGTCTTTCCTGCCTTTCTTTATTTCTCCTTCTTCCTTTTTAAAATATCCTACATTTGACAGTCTTAATTCCGATTCTGGTCGATGGCATGTTCCAGGATTTTTGGTTCAATTATACATAACATATGTATCCAGGCTTCATGATTTATCAGGTGATATTAACTCATGTGAGCACAGTTATTTTAAATATTTTGCTCAGAGCAGTGACTGAGTCAGTCATGACTTTAAATGAACCACACTCGGATTTTAACAGAGGTTAAGGCTTTAAGGGTTGTTTCTTGCTTTCTCTTTGAGTCCTGTATTTGAAATAAAGAACTAGGGGTATCTTTTCTTAGTGAAGTGATCAGAACACATACACTAACAAGACTATGGCAAAATTATACATAAACATGAATTGTTAGTTTATTAGTTTATTGGTGAATTGGCTAAAAAAGAAACACGTACATATGTGAATGTACATTTTAACTTTTCATAATAAATCAAAACCCATGAAGTGATTATTATAATATTTGGTGTCCTCCAATGAGAAATGATAGATAAGTGGAAAAGCAACCTTTTGTGAATCACTTAAAGTTTGCCATTATTTTCTTCGTAAAGCAACTGGATAATAGTTAAAATAATCAAAATCTTCTAGAAGATGAACTTCATAAGTCTGAGGCATGCTTCTATAGTTTTACCACTCCTATGTTCCAGAAGAGATTTCCAGAACATTTTAAAAGTGTATAAACTAGAAAAATGGGGCTGGGGAGATGGCTCAGCAGAATAAGTGCTTCCTTGGCAAGTGCAAGGGCTTGAGTTCAATCCTCGGTTCCAGAAAAACAAAAAACAAAAACCTAGAAAAATGTACCGATAAATAAAGTAGTGTGGTGAAAAAATGAAAATAGAGAAAATATTTGTGTGTGGGTGTGTTGAACTGTGTACTTTAGTTTATTTTTTTTTATTTTTTATTGCTAATGTGATGCAAAGCAACCCAAGCGGTAAAATCAGATGTTCAATTTATATAAGATAATGGTAACAATATATGCTGTTGTAGTCATGGTTTGAAAAGGAATAGATTTAATACAGAGCAACTAATTTGTAGGATTATTTTCATTAATTTTATTGAAAAACAAATAGCGATGAGACAGTTTCAAAACAGGTTAGTAGGAGAATTGCAATGATTAATACATTGCATATTGTTGTCTTCGTAGTAGTTATTCAGAGGACAAGATGCAGACATGATATCCTGTCCCAATACAATCAGTATAAATCTTTCTTCTCATTGAATTAAGAGAAGGTAGTTGTATATCTATCCTAACTATTTTGTATATACAGATACAAAATGGTTCTTCATTTATAACCTCTTCTTTATTTACTTTTGTCAGAGATAGGTATTCCATTGTCATTTAAATATTGTAGGTACAAGAATTCATCAAAATATTCCACTACAGTCCAGTAGTCCATATTATTAGTTGGTTATCTGTAGGACTGGCAATTTTTTACAGCTCAGCATAATAATATGGCTTTAGTTTTTATACCTGATTTTTATTCTTTTCTGCTGAATGGTTAAGACCAAGATAAAGCAAGACCTATGTAACAAGAAAGGTAACTTCTGTATCTGACAAGGTCAGTAAAATCCCCTCAGGATTTACCATGAAACCCCAGTTTGTAGATTCTTTGTCAGTGTCAGCCATGTGGATGTATCAAGGCCATTGCTTGACCAGTTTGCTCTCTGTGAAAGCCTGAGAGAATGTCTTCTCTCCATGAGACTTTCCTTACACACATTCTACATCATCGATCATTCTCCTCTGTGGCCCCATAATCTCCTTGATCAGAAAATTTGGGACACAACTGAGTTACAAGATGCTACAGTACAGTCATGTCCTGAGTCCTCACTGACCTTGAATGGTTAGGGCCAAAATATTGGCTGTGCTCACAGCCCTTCTTTTTACTAATTTTTGGTTTACAAACTTAAGTTGTTAGTCTCCAGAAGAGAAGCTTAGTGATATTATTACCCTATAACATAGGCAGTTGAGCTTAACCTCACTGTCTCTCTGAATATCAAACATCTTAGACATAACATGGAATAGGTATTATCCATCAAGTATTGATATGTTAAATTTAAAATCTCTACACAATGTGAAGAAAAAAATACAAATAAATGATTACATATTTTTCATAGAAATTTAGAAATCTAACCATATACAGCATTGTAGCAAGACAGTCCTATGCCTTTTTTTTTTTTTTTTTTTTTTTTTTTTTTTAGGAACCGGGGATTGAACTCAGACCTTTGCGCTTGCCAGGGAAGCACTTATTCTACTGAGTCATCTCCCTGGCCCCCAACATTTTTTTTTTGTCTCTTGTTTTCTTTTCTTTTTTTATTAATTTTATTTAAGAAACACATAGTAATGAGACAGTTTCGAAACTGATTAGTAAGACAGTTTCAATAATCAACACATTGCATACTGTTATCTTCATAGTGGTTATTCATAGTACAAGATGCAGACATGATGTCCTGTTCAAACATTATTGGTACAAATTTTTCTTCTCATTGAATTAAGAGAAAGTAACTGTATATTTATCCTATTTTTTACAGATAAAAATGGTCCTTTCTTTGTAGCCCCTTATTTTGTTTGTTTTGTCACAGATGGGTATTCCATAACCATTTAAATATTGTAGGTGTGTGAATTTAGCAAAATGATCCAATATAGTCCAGTAGTCCATAATAGTAGTGGGTTATCTGCATGACTGGCAAGGTCAGAAGTTGTTGACTTGATCCAGTTACAGCTCATTATAATAATATGGCTTTACTTTTTTTTTTTTTTTTTTTGCAGAACCTGGGATTTGAACTCAGGTCCCTGTGCTTGCCAGGCAAGTGCTTATTCCATTGAGCCATCTCTCTGGACACTGGCTTTACTTTTATACCTCATTTTTATACTTTTCTGCTGGATGGTTAAGACGAAGATAAAGCAAGACCTATATAACAAGAAATGTAACCTTTGTATGCAATAAAGTCAGTCAAATCCCCTTAGGATTTACCCTTAAACCCTGTACCACAGTTTGTAGATCCCTTGTCAGTGTCAGCCATGTGGATGAGCCATGGCCATTGTTTGACCAGTTTGCTCTCTGCGAAAGCCTGAGAGAATGTTTTCTCTCCATGTGACTCTCCTTAGACATACTTGTAGGAATATTTTATAATATTCACCTAAGAATGCAAATGCAGAAGAGTGCGATAAATCTGCCCATGTATTAGAGACACAAAGAACCCATCTGAGGATCTGGATTTCATGACAATATCCTGCATAAGTCTGTCTGAAGAGTTGGAGCCCAGAGCAATGTCCTCTGTGCATCCAGCTGGAGGATTAGAGGCTCCACAATGTCTCATGCAAATGTGTATCAGGGAATCTAAACTGGGCAGGCTTGAAGGCCAGTGGCAGAAGTTAAAAGTCTATACCATAAAGAATTGTATACTTCTTAGCTTTTTGCTGAGTTTACACACCTATAATATTCAAATAACGGAACTTAAACAAAAAAAGGGGATACCGATGAATGTCCATTTTGTATCTGTGTATTCAAAGTGGTTAGGATAGATATATAGTTACATTTTCTTAATGAATAGAGGGATTTGTTCTAATGGTGTTTGTAAATAGGATATCATGTCCGCATCTTGTACAGCAATTAACCACTAGGAAGAATGTATGCAATGTGTTAATCATTGAAACTGTCCTACCAATTTGACTTGAAACTGTCTCATTGCTATTTGTTTCTCAATAAAATTATGGAAAAATGTCTATACCAGCATGATGAAGGATCTGTGGCACCAAATGCAGATATCTGCACTGAAGCCAGAGAGAAACACTAAGGGGGACCAGAGCTCCTTTGATGAGAACTGCAGCCATCCTCAGTGACAGTGAGGACCTCAGCTCCTCTACTGAAGAGAACAGCTGAGTTTCTATCAGGAAAACCAGCACAGCAAGCTTTTTCAGGAGAATCAACAGCACACCATCTTCCCCTCCTGTTCTCCTACCATGCTATTGACAACAGGTCTCAGGTAGGCTTTCCTCACCCAGCACCATGCTGTTTCATTTCAGTGGGGTGTTACAAGTTGACTGTCAGTTAATCCACCACATAGGCCAAAATGTTTTGTAAATATAGAATAATAAAAATGTGAGATATTTATTATAATTACCTCTTTTGACCCCAGAAAAAAGAAAAATCTGTAACAATTTTTCTTAAAATAGACATTTAACTTTCTCTTTCTCTTTCCTAGCATCATGTTACTAATATGGCATTTTTATATTATGTACTTAAAGAATTTAAAACACTTCAAGAATTCAATTCATCAATTTAGGAACTTAGAATCCACCTAAAAGTCTTAAATTACCACCTGAACCTAAAATGCAATCATCTTATTCTGTTTCCATTGCTATAGCAAACTACCAAAGACTTGACAGCCTATAAATAAGATATTTATTTCCCATAGTTCTGGAGGATGAGGAGTCAAAGATTAAGGGACTTCAATATTTAGTATCTTGTGAAGTCTGTCTCCTAACTAATGAATCTTACCTTCTTAGTGTATTTTTCACATGGTGTAAGGGCTAAAGGAGGACACACAGACCTCTCTTATAAAAGTAATTATCTCATTTGTAAAGGTGTCACCTTCATGACCTAATTACTTTCCAAAGACCCTACCTCTTAAAACTTAAAGTTTTAGGATTTCAATATGTAAGTGTTTGGGACACAAATGTATTTAATGTGTAACACTGCTCTTTATCAACTCTTAGCAATATGGATAAAGTCTATAGACTGTATTGGTCTTCATCGTTGGACTTCCACAAAATCTGATCTTCCTCCTTGTACTTCCAAACCCCAAAACAGGACTGGTAAGATTTGTGGTTCTATGTCCCTGCTTTTATTCTTCCCTCCCATCCTGTGCAACAATTTGCAGGTCAGTCTCCAGCTCCCAGTAGCCCCAGCTCCATCCCTGCTGACTTCTGCCTTGGTCAACTGTGTCAACACAAGACCAACAAAGTCCTTTCCATTGGCTCACTCTTGGCCCTCTAACCTGACCTACTCTAATTGCTCTGTCACATTAAACCCCTATCTTTTCAGGCTGTATTGAAATACCTCTTGATATTTCAGTAAATATTCCCTCACATGTCTTTTGACATCATCTTGTATTTAGGATAGTCTGCTTTAGTTCTTTTTCCTTTCAGAGTCCTGCAATAGTAATCTTCAAATTATCAAAATAACTGAAACTAAAGAGGAGGAATTTGTTCAATGGGAAGGAAAAACTGGATGAGGAAAAGAACATAAGAAAGAAGGGAAAAAGTTATATTTATGTATATATGCAGAATAATTTGGATAATTGTATTGGAGATTTCTGCTGGTCTTGTAAAATTAATGCTTATTTTTTATTTTTATTCTTCTTTTTCTTTTTAATTTCCTATAGATTTTTGTTGTTCTTGTTGTGCTTTTTAACCAATTTTGCAGGTTTTTATATCTTGTAACCTAAACAACTAATTTGAAGATAATAGCATGAAATGCAGCAACCATTGTTGAATACCTATTCATTTGTTTAATGAAACTTTATACTGTTTCTAATGCTTTTTTGATAATATTTTGCATTCTTAAAAAAAGAAAAGTAAAAGAAGAAAGGTATAATAAAAATATCATAAATATATATGAGCTACCATATATATATGATTGCTAAAATAAGATAGCTAAGATAATTGTATGACTAATTTTTATTGGTTTATTACATGCAATAAATAGTGCCTAATTAATCAATTGTGCATGCCTATATTGGTAATCTGAACAACCGCTTTGAAGATAATAATATACAATATAACCACTATCATTAATTTTCTATCATCTTGTTTTGAAAACCTGTATCACTTTTATTGTTTTTTCATATTCTTTAAAAGAAAAATAATAATTGAAATAAAAAATAACGGAAACCATCTTCCAAAACATGCTTGTTAATTCATTCATTTATTTATTTTCCGTGTTCTTTAAACATAAGCACTACCTTCTGTACTCCACAACCCAATAGGACAAGAAAGCAATATTTACAGTATGATGCAATGTTTTATGATGGAAAAATGTCTGAAACATGACAGGAACCCTGGAGAATACTGTAAGCTGATAGTTGTCTTTGTTGTCGCTTATTACAGAGATCCTGTATCTTTTACTCACATAAAACAGAGTTTAGGCCATAACTGAGACATACTTAAAGTAAACACCAGAATGCTGCTTATAAGACCTCCAAAATCTCCAATGTCTGCCTGTTGTTAATCCCAGTATTCTTCATGCCCCTCAAGGGCTCACACGTTCTGGCAACTTCTCAAATCCTCAATTTATCTCTGTCCACATTTTCCTTTGCTTGCTATACCCACTCTTGCAAATCTTTGGTTTCTCAACAGTGCCAACCTCCTCCAGTTTTGGGATTTCTCCATGCAATTGCCTCTGATCAGAATTATAGTCCTCCTCTTTTCAGATGATAGATTATTTCTTCCATCACATTTTTCTTACATTGTATAAGTAGCTTCCCCAGGGAAACGACCTCTATAGATAATGAGTCTCAGCCTCTGTCTCTTTCCTTTAGCTCAAATAAAGTAGTAATGTGAGATTTTGTTTGATGTCTATTTTTGTTATTGTTCTGTAATTCTAGTAAAGTGTCTTCCACACAGTGGACATCCATTATTAGTTGAATAGATAGGTAAGAGATTTATCTCTTTATAAATTCTGTATCATGCAGGGCCGGCCAAATAGTTCAGCAGATTAAAGTGAACTATTTGGCCTCTGCAAGCAGATGCATGGGCCAGGGGTTCTTTTCTCAGACCTGCCATGCTGGCCCTTCCCCCAGGACATGCTGAGACAGCAATTGAGACTGGGCAGGGTGTTGCGTGCCTGTAATCTCAGCTCATGTGAGGCTGTAAACGGGTGGATCACTATGCATCCAATCTAGTAGTGAGACCCTGAACACCTTGTAGAGCCTTCCCTAAAAAAGTACAAAAGAAATGAATAAATAAATAAATAAATTCTGTATTACACTTAGAATTTATGACATCTAAATAT
>NW_004524662.1:11181161-11197005 GCF_000260255.1 Octodon degus | reverse complement strand
AAAAAAAATAAAAACTATATACAAAATAAAAGTCAAACATATTATGAGTTATAGATGTAGTTTTTAAATTTAAATTTTAATACATTTGCAGAAATTTTCTGTAGTTTTCATTTTAAGTTTGTTAGGGGCTGGGGAGATAGCTCAGTAGTATAAGCGCTTGCCTGGCAAGCTCAAGGGCCTGAGTTCAATCCCTAGTTCTGCAAAAAAAAATTAAAAAATAAAAAAATCATATTAAGTTTGTTTTACAGGGCTGTATTTAAATTATCAAGTTGTTTTCACAGCCTTATTATTAATAATGTGCAATTTTATAGCATTCTGAAGCATATTTAAATACCAAATATCAATTTTAATACAGTTGCATAAAACTTAGTTCCATAATATCATATCTAGGGCTTAATATAGAGCAAATATTCCAACAGATGGAAACAGAGCCAGTTAAAGAAGGAAGTTTGTATCAGTATATTCCTTTGACTAATGACTAGTGTAGGTTGACTATAGATTTCTATCATGTTCAGGGGTTTCTGGCAGTTCTGAGTAACCAGCATCTTCCCAGAAGACCTCTCTCCTTTGGTCTGATTCAAGCCCAAATGGTTTGCAGACAGTGTGTGGTCCTCAGGCTCCCGGTTCTGGCATCACTCCTGCCAGCCAAATGGCTCGAATAGGTCAGAAGCATGGATCTTATCCATGGATCAAACTAACAAACACCTCAAGTTTGAAGACTCTTTTTGGGTTTCTGTATCTGCATTCAGCCAGAGTCAGGTACCTGGTGTTTCTTTTTACAAAAGAGTCTAAGCCTAATCTTATAATAATAAACTTTCTTTGAAGGTTTATAACTTTGCACTGTGGCCCAGTGCCTTGTATGCTGGCAGACCCTCAGCCAGGTGGTCCATATTGCTCAGCAACAGCTCTGGTGACCTAGCATGATGCTGTGGGGTTATTAGGACCAACATTCATCCTACTACTGGGCTAAAATACCCAGTCCCCACATTTTACAGGACAGGTTACTTTGACTCGCATTTGTAGTTCCTTCATGCTTAGTTGGCTCCATGGCAGAAGACATATGGTGGGCGGTCCTGGGCAGAGGAAACCTGCGCACCCCAGAGCAACAGAAAGCAGAGAAAGAGGGAGGAGCCAAGGAGGGAGAAACACTCCCCCTCAGCAACCCACTTCATTTGCCGAGTCCCTACCTCCAAGCAGTGTGCTCAAGTGTTTCAATATTTATGTGTGTCACTTTTTCTATCCATCGGTTGATGGACTTGGAGGTTCTTTCCATTTCTTGGCTAGCATGAATGACGCTGCAATAAATATGAAAGGTAAGATGTCTCTCAACATACTGATTTCATTTTCTTTGGGTAGATAACCATCAGTGGGACTTTTGGATCACATGATATTTCTACTTTTAATTTTCTGAGGAAACTCTGTACTGGTTTCAAAACTGCTGTATTCATTTGTATTCCCATCAATAGTGTACATGTTTTTCTCTATTTTTTTTGCTGGCACTTGCTATCTTTTGTTTTTTAATAAAAAGCTATCTTAATTTGAGTTAAGTAATATCTCATTATAGTTTTAATTTCATTACCTTCCTAATTAGTAATTTTGATCATTTCTTCACAGACCTGTTCACTGTTCATGTGTTCTTCTGGGAAATGTCTACTTAGATCTATTGCAAATTTACCAGACTATTTACTTTTTAATATTGAATATTCCTAAAATATTCGAGATATCAACCCTTCTTCAGTTGTAAATTTTGCATTGTGTCTTGCTTACAACTATGGATTTTATTGTATAAGACAGTTATCCACTTAGGTAAACATAGAATTGGTATATAATATGTTTCCTAATCTTTGTTACTATTTATGCTTAGTCACTTTACTATATACCGTCATTTATGACATTTTTGTTCCCATACAAGGTGATTGTATTGCATTTAGTTTTCATGTTTTAGTCTTCTTTATTCTAAGACACTTGACAGCTCTGTCTTTTGTTGGTGACACTGACTTTACTAAAATGCACAGGCTCACTTCTCAGAAGAATGTTCCTTAATCTCAAGTGGTCTGGTAATTCTTCATGATCATGTTTAGTTTATTGATTCTTGTCTGAATTGTTGTGTCTGTAAAACTGCATCCTTCTCAGGTTACCACACCTGGAGAAACATGACGCACATTTGCTCTCTGCCACGTGGTTTAATTTCTCCAGCTTCATAGTTACTAGTTTTCCCTTGCTACTACAAACTTTGAAAACACATGTTAAAGCCAGTTCTGGTGGCCAGTGCAGCAGCCTGGCTCAGGACTGGCATGACAGGAGTTACCAGGGATGGAACCCAGGTCCTTGTGCTTGCCAGGAAGGCACTTAGACAGCTAAGCTGTCTCGCTGATCTTCCCCTTCTATATGTAGTACCAATTGATGTTTCCTGGCTGAGCCAGTCTTCACAAAGTTGTCTGCAAGGTGATCAATTTCTAAGCTCAACATTACTTTCACACTTAGTAGTTAGCACTAAGCCTTGCACTATAAGCGGAGCTCTTCCTTTGTTTTGCTTATTTATTTCTGATTGTGATTGTTAATATGAACTACATGTACAGTATATAACATTGAGGATTGAAACTATTACTGCTCACACCATGCCATGTGAACATGTGTTTGTGTCACATGTCAATTCCAGTCCTTTCAGGTAATTGGCACATAACATATGACATCTTTTACTCATCATTTTCCCTGCCTTTGAAATATTTCACATATTTCAATGGATAAATACGACTGCTCTTTAGAGTGTCATTTAAGTGGACATGATTAGGAGAGATGCTGTGAGTATGTTAAATACAAGTAAGCCTTTTGTATATTATTTTATTATTATAAATTGTACATATTTATGAGATACAGTGTGATAATTTGGTACATGTATACAAGATACAGTGATCAAATTAGAATAAAAATAAAATAATAAAATCCCGATAAAATGATAGCAAATGAGATGAGGATGACTGAGAGGAATATTTTTAATTAAATAATATTGGTTTAAAGATATGAGACGAGAACTATGCACTAGCCTAGATATTAATCTGGAAAAACTGGAGAGATCTGCTGTTGAGAGAAGATAGATACACACACAAGTTTGTCCAACAGGTTTAAATCACCATCAGTCTTACCTACACTCCCCCTGGTTCTACTTTGAAAAAATACACTGAATTAAACCACATCTTACAACTTGCATTGTCACACTTCTCATTCAGCCCTTCACCAGCGCTCCCCTGGCTAAGAGCAAGAGATGTGCAAACAGTTTTCATCTTGATTCTTTGTCCTGAAAAATGAGTGATCTTCTTTGTTTATACTGAAAATGATTGATCCAATTTAAAGGCAGTTCCACCTATGAGCTCATCCATTGTTGCTCAGAATAAAATCCAAAGTCCTAATGATGTCCTGGAAGCCAATCTTATTTGAAACTTGCCACACTATATCACTGACTTCGTTTAGTACTTTTCCCTTCAATATCTTATCCCCAGCCACAGTGGCTGCCTTAGGGTGTGTTAAACAATGCCTCACCTCGTACAGATGGTGAGCACACACGATGTTGTTCAGCATCACTAGTCATTAGGAAATTACCGTTGAACAGTAGACACTACACACCTACCAAAATGGTTAGATAAATGATAGTGTCAATACCAAATGCTGACAAGGCTACAGAAAAGCTTGATCATGCATACATTGCTGAAAGGCATGTGAAAAGTTGCAGACATTTTAAAGAAGAGTTTGGCACATTAAAAAATTGGTTAAATCTAGAAGTTGCTCTCTTGAGAATTTATCTCCCAGAAATGAAAACTTACATTTGTATAATAACCAGGATACAAGTAAATGTTCATAGCAGGTTTATTCAGAATGCTTCCAAACTGGAAACAACTAATGTCTTTTAGTAAGGTGAAAATTTAGACAATTATCAAGCATTTTTGGTATATACATATACAGACTTTCTTAAGTTACAACTGTAGACTGAAATTGCTATTAATCCGCAGCTTTATATGCCAATGTAACTCTCAAAAAGTTTTTTATTACTTTATATTCATTCCTGTGTAAAATCTCCCATTTTCACAGTTTTGTCAGTGTTAAATATGATATTTTCATGTTTTAACAACTGTGGTATTTTAGTGGTAAAATAAGTTTCTTTTAATTTTCAATATTTATTATTAATGATGCTGTCCATCAATATGTCTATATTTATAACTTCCACTTTCTTCTAATACCCTATTTATGTTCTTTTCCTATACCAATATTTGTGTGTGTGTCTCTCTCTATATATATACATACATATATACATACATATGAAACACATATATGTGTCATATGTATGCATATAAGACTTAAATTTATTCTTTGAGAAGTAGCTTTACATCATTTTATCATGTTTCTACTAGGCTGCCTTCTACACTTTAATTTGTACATGTTTTGTTGTCGTTGTAACATTCTCTAGTTATAAATCACTTCACAGTTATGCATACACATTCGTACACGTACACATATATCAAATCATCTCCAGCTCAGGAGTTTCACATGGCAATATGAGTCCATAATAAAAGAAATGTAAAGATAAATAATGACAAGGTATAAAAATATATTCTATTGGATGTCATGATCTGTGAAGTACCATTAACAAAAGCAATCTGAAATCGCCCCAGCTAATCAAAGGTACCAATGGAATAGAATAGAAAACACATAAAAGGAATTTACACATATTCAGATGCTTTATTTAGAAGACAATTCACATTTCAGAACAATGTAAAGGCTCAAATATCAATAAACAGATCTTAGGAGCACATCTAATGTTTATGAAGATAAACCATGATTTCTCTCTTATCCCATAGACAAAAAGTCAGTTCCAAGTAATTTATGGGCCCTACGCTTAAGACAAAATAATAAAACACTTAGAAAATAATATACAAAAAATATTATAGGGCTGGAGAGATGACTCATTCATCTAAGATCCTGCGTGGCAAGTGCGAGGACCAGAGTTCAATCCCTGGTACCGTATTCCGAGCCAGCCCCAGAACTCCAGGTGCTCTGTGCCGTCCCTGAAACGAGGCAGGGAGGCTGAGACAGGGTGATCACTATGAATCTGAGCTGTGTAGCAAGCCTTATATAAAAAATGAGTAAATTAAATTATTTAATTTAAATGATTTAATGATCTTGGAGTTGAAAGGTTAATAAATAGGACACACAGTTGACTGCTTGAAGTCAGGAAGCCCTTAGAGTGCCTTGCTGCTGTCTGTGTCCTGTCTGGAATTCTCTTGCTCTACCAATGCATGTGTCTACCTTTCCTTAGATTTCACTCTTTCCATGACAATATTCTTGGCCACTGCTGGAAAATTTTCAACGTCCCTTCCCACCACTATTGACATTCTCCACCTTCCCTTACTGCTTTTTTTCCCCCTGCTTAACACTCCATACCACTTAATATGGCAAACACTTCTGTCTTAATGCTATTTTGATGCACTTTCTCAGCACCCATCCTGGTAGTAAGTGGCAAAGAGTGGCTATGAAATCAAGAGAGATGAATGAATAAATCTTCATTTTCAAAATTTTCTCCTGTTCTCTTTTTTTCTCAGTCACCTATTTCTCAAATAGAAACTTGTGCATTATATTGGATGATTCTCTCTCCAAGATTTCACACCCAACCAAGCCCTCAATATTTCATTGCACTCCGTATGCGCTGATACTTTACCTAATTTGGGCCACTGCTTTAGCCCAGCTGACCCCAGCCTCCTTTTGACTGGCTTCATCTCATTTTGTGTTCCTTTAATGTAACCTCTACACTGCATCTTGAGTTATTTTTCTTAATGTTCATTAAGGCTCCACCTTTGGTTGACTGTCACCCACTGTCCACAAGTTGAAGCAAATGCAGCCTCATTCACAGGGTTCTGAGAGCCTTCCCTTCCTCCTGCAGCTTCATCTGTAGCACACACCTGTAGAGCTCCCTCCTGCCACACTCTTACACTGCCTCAATGCATTCTTCAACACCTCATCTTAGAACTTGGCTCATTTCCACTCTCTCTTCTTTTTTTCCACTTTAAACAATTTATTTAACTGAAATGGACTTACATTTGTTTCTGAAGTGACTTCCATTTATTTTGATACATCTTTTCCCCATGATGATTTACAGGATTGTCAAGCCAATATAAATATTTTATAAATATTTGGGTATCCACCTGCACAATACCTCAGCAATATCTTTCAGCAAGAAAAACACTGAAGAGTAAAGACTAGACACAATTTGCCTCCTCCAAAATCATGTTCTTACTTAAAAATGGCCTATTTCTATGAAACTGAATATTAAAGCAAAGTAAAAGTGGGGGATAATTTTGCATATTCCTGAATATGAGAAACAAAACTGTCCTTCAGTTGGGCTCTTGCTCTGTAGTGTCAAGTGTTTCCTAGAGCCCCGGGGGTAGTAGGAAAGACTTGATAGCAGTCACTGAGGAGGATGCAATGAGCAGGGTACACTTCAGCACATATGGTGGGAACTGCCCCCTATTCAGGGCTTCTGGAAATTGATATGCTCCCAGATTGACAAAATTGCAGGGTGTGACGTCTCACTGGAGTCTAGGGCATTTTCTCAGGGGGACCCTGGCGCTAGGTCATACGTGTCAGGACACTTGCAGAGGCGAGATGAATGGGAATTGTCTGATGGCCAAAAGAGAGAGATTGTTTATCTTCTGAGGAGCAAGGAGCACCCCACATGCAGAAGTATTGGCTGATCTCCCTTGGTGTCTGTGGTCAGAGAAAGAGCCTCAATCTGTTCAAAATGATGTTTTTACCCCAATGGATGACACTGAGCTGTAAGTGCTACACCGAAAGAGAACTTTTAAAAGAGTTGGATGGATGGAAGTAATTTGAAACTTCTGTATTCACTACTTTTCCCAAAAGGAAACTCTGAAGGTAAAAATACTGCTGTTCTAAGTCCTGAAGGATAAATTCAACTGTTTCTATAGAAAACTCACATGAGTTTTGACAAACCAGCAGTGCTAAATTTAAAAGGAAGTTATGCATATTTTTGTAGGTGTGTATGCATGATTCATATATTTCATATGAAACAAGGAATGCTACAAGGAATTCTGTAGATGTTTTTATTTAAAAAGGCCACGGGGGACTGGGGAGAGACAGTTCAGTGGCATAAGCACCTGCCTGGCAAGCGCAAGGTCACAAGTTCGAACCCTGGTACCACCACGGAAACAAACAAATAAATAAATAAATAAACAATGCCTTGGGAGTGACAACGCTTCTAGGGATTTCTTATTCCCAGGAGAAGGAGAGATGGACAAACTAACAAGCTAGAAAAAAGAGACGCCAAAAAGGAATCTGGCCCCCAAAAATGTAACTAAAAGGTTGTACTTCTTTATATCTGAGCAGTATTCCAAACAATGAGATTGATACAAGATAGAGAAATAGGGTGGACCTCTTGCAAGTGGGAATGGGTCCAAGAGACCACAGATGGGCAGTGAGGAGCAGCAGATAAGGAAATAAATAAAGATATGTCACACAGCAGCGCCTAATAACCTCAATGAATGTAAACTTTCTATGCCGTAAATATGAACTCAGATTAATATAACAAGAATAAAAATTGTGAAAGGGGAACTAGAAGAGGGAGGCATGGATAAGAAATGGGATTTTAAAAAGTAACAAGTTTTATTATGTATATGCACACACACCCCAAAATGATTTTCAAAATGCATTTAATGCAAATGTATGCTAAAAAATCAACCCCCACCCCAAATCAGACCGTGGTATCTGAACATTGGGCGCAGGACAACATTGTCAGGGTCTGATGCCTGTTGTCATGCTTCACAGTATCTGATTTTTTGTTTGTTTGTTTGTTTGTTTGTTTGTTTGTTTGCAGTACCAGGGATTGCACTCAGGACCTTGAACTTGCCAGGTAGGCGCTTATTCTACTGAGCTATCTTCTGGCCCTTACTGTATCTAAAAACCTAATGACAAGTTGGACTTTCTTTTTCACCTCTGCCCCACCAACTTCAATCACAAGAGATTTGGTGTATTCTAATTATGCATATGTTATAACTTTATATAAATATTCACACACATATCACACAAATATATATACATATACACATATACATATATTTTTAAATATAGAATCTCACTGTTTTAAATTTACAAAATATTAAAATTCATTTTTTCCCAGAATGGTTGGAACATAAGCTACTCTGATTAAGTAAAAGCTATATTTGGCTTAACTGGGATGTATTATATACAATGTGTGATAATCCAATTTCCAAGACAGTGCATATGATAAATAAACAATGCAGTTGTATCCAATATATACTTTAATTTTTTGGAAACCTTACACTATGTTTTAATGATTTTGATAAATCTAAGTTATTAGAATAATATTTTTAAAATGTCACTATTTAAATTAAATTGGATTTTGTATGTACTAATTCAGAAAGCAACTTCAAAATTAAAATGCTAACAAAATTAGAACTGTTTCTATTTCAAAGATGTTTATAGTATTTATTTTTATATTTGAAACTGATCCACATGTAAATTCTGATTGTTTGGGAGGTAAATGCCTAACCTCAGATTGTACAAATTTCAATACTTAATACTTTAATTTTATTTCATCTTTTACTTTTTTTTTGCTATATCACAAGACTTATTTTAAAAACACTGGACTGGGGAGATATCTCAGTGGCATAAGTGCCTGCCTGGCAAGTGCATGGTCACAAGTTCTATCCCTGGTACCACCCTCCCCCACAGAAAAGAAAGAAAAAATGTTTTTATGCTATTTAGCATATATTATACTTCCCGTAGTCCCACTTCAGCAGATGTAAACTCATTTCTGAGGATTATAATTTATATAAAAAGTATTCAGATGCACAGAGCTAATAAGCATAGACTTCTATTCTGTTATGGTTGGAAAGATGATTTTTGTTCAGCAAAACAGACCAATAAGCAATTAAATACTAATTTAGGAGCTTAGCAATGGAAACAAAATATTGCCACATTTAAATAATATGGGCTTTCCTAAGTGTGATGAAAAAGGGTCATTTCTCAAGATTTTGCATTTGCAGAAGAAATGGACTAAGGCCAGGCCAATAAAGCTGAGACCCACTAATCAGAGTGACAGGTGCAGGGCCATCTGAATGCATACACTCTGGCTTTGGAGTGCACACTTGTATGAACACTAGCCTATAATGCTTCTACTGCTACCCAGGCTTGCCAATGACTAGACATGGTATTAAAGTCATTGGTAAAAAACATCTTTTCACTATTTATTAAATCTATATTTGTAGAGGCTGGGAGTATAACCCAGTGACAGAGTTCTATCATAAGTGAGTCCCTGGGTGCCATCCCCAGAACCAGCAAATCAAAAACAAAAAAGAAAAATTGTGTATGTGAATACTCATGTATGGAAAAATCCTGGTTTCTTTCATGTGATAGGTTGTTGGTAATCAGTTTTAATTTTATCTAGGTTGATGCAAAAAAATAATTATGTAACAGATAATCTACTAATTTAGTCAACTGTGAAAATTCTGCATATAGAAATATCCTACATAATTTGTTTAAAATAACTTTAAAAAAAGACATATATTTTTAGTATTTGAATAGTGACTCACAGGGCTCAATCATATGTAATAGAAAAGTTGTGATATAATTATTATGTTCACAGGCTGAGCATACATGTCAAATGTAAAGGTCCTAAAAGTAGTTTATTCTATGAATTAGAAAACCATTTTGGTAAAATTATGAATTGCATAACAAGTTTTTCCTACAAACTTAAGATAGTTCATACGCAGATAGGCCAAGCTTACTTTAAAATGAATTACTGTAAGTAGCACCTAATAAGAATTCAAATGAGCATTTTCTTTTAGTTACTTTACTCTAAATATGTACCGACTGAGAAACATTTATGATTCTTTAGCTGGTAAAAGAAATTCAATCAAATATAGTTATAATGATGCCCCTGAATAATTATAATGAAGTAATAATTGACCTTGGCCATGGACTAAACTGTACCATCTTGCATTCAGTTGCCAATATAAACTACAATTACCAAATCACTCAGTGGCTTAGAAAATCAAACCATATTCTCTCCTGCTATTCTTCTCGTTTGGCATTACCTTCCAAATTTCAGGCTTACCCAGGTCTGCTGTGCTGTAGCAACTGCCTACATTTATTGACGAGCAAATATTTTCTGATCTGTTGCCACAAAGAAAAGACCACCCAAACTGGGAGGCCAGATTAAAAATTGAAATTCTGTCCAATGTCCAATTCTCAGCATGACTTATTATTTTGTGTTATCATTTTCTGTACCCACAGAGTTAATTTTAGCACATTTAAAAGAATCCTAAATCATGGATTAAAACTAGCGGGGCTGAGCAGACATTTATTTATCCTGTAAAGTAGGCCAATAAACATTTTTTTGTCTCCAAATGGCAATTTGGAAGTTTCAAAGTCAAAGAATAAATTGTTAAATTTAAGTAAAATAGATAACTTTAAGTAGGTAGAATACTACATATACAAATTCTGAAAAAATATTCTTGCATCATCCAACTGATGTCTGATTTTATTAAGAGAAATGTTTAACAGAAAACCAAGAGCTTCACTTATTAAGTTGGCACTGGAGAGGTGTTCAGAAGGGTGAGAAAAAAAGCATGCAATTGCCCCTCAGGTCTGGAACAAAATCTGCTTCTAAAAGCTCTAGTTGCAGTTAGTGGCCCCGAAGACTGTCATGAATCACCTGACACGGGGGAATTGTCTATTTATTTATAGTTAAATATGTTCATTCCTAGTATTTACTTGGTAATTAACATATTGAGGTTAAAGAAAAGACAGTGAGTATTGATTCCTTAAAATGGAGTTCTCAGAAATTTGAGAATTTAGTAAGTCAGGCACATTTTGCGTCTTCATAGGAAAGGTTTAATTTACAATCACTGTGAAACCCCATGATACACTAAAATAGTACATTGTCAAAAGTACCAAACTATTGGGAAAAAGATGTTAATGTGATGATATTTCTAATTTTAGTAGATCCCTGTATTACAGTCCAATAGCACCTTTCCTCCAAGGAAATTAGGATGCTTTATATTTAGAAAAAGAAATGCAAATCAAAGTAAGAGTTCCGTGTTGAAAAGTTTAAAAGTCATAGAAGAAAAGATAAAGGCTAAAAAAAAGTTTAAGCATGAGTAGCAGGGATCCTACCCAGACCTCAGGAAGTTATCTGATTTATTTGGGTTCTTGCTGTTATTATTGCTATATTTCTTACATCTAATCATAGGGACATTAAGAGCTGTCCGTGGTAGAGCTCATGTTTGGGAAATTCTACAATGTCTTGATGTAGCAATGTAACTTGATCATTTCTATCATCCCACAAGATTATAAGGTTTAGTGTATAATTTCGTGTTTCTCACTATAAAATATCTATGCTTGTTTTATGTGTTTTATTCTGCACACATGATGTAATGCCTTTTATAAAAGGCACATACTAATACTTATAAATCAAATGAGTATAGCTGAGAACTTCAAATAAATGTAAAATGTTCATAGACTTCCTCCAAAAAATATAACCCTATTGACACAAGTAGTAAATAACACTTTCATACTTCTGTTCTCTCTCAGTGCTCACTCTTGAAAGATGGGCTCAGAACAGTGAGAATCATCTGGATACCCACAGACTCAATAGCAGGCATTAGGAGCTGGGATTTGGTCCTAGAGTCTACACTCATTTACCATAGAGCTGATTTTAAAAAACACACTAAAATCCTTAATTTATACCAAGTATCTTATATATTTTGGATTCTTTTTGTAAATGACAAAGTAATGAGACATGAAGATTCATATTTTGTACATCTTACTTTTGTTAAATCAAAAAGTGAATCAAAAGTTGATTCACTCATGTTGATTCATGGAAGTTGTTCAACAGTCGTGGGGTATTCTGAATGTTCAGGTGTTTACCTTGCACGAAGCCTTCACGATTAGATGCTCTGTGGGCAAGAAAAAAAATGTGTTGTTTGTGGATATATGCATCCTGTTAGCAAAAACCTTGCTATTTAATAAATATTATTTGTACTTCCTGACCAGGTGATTGAAAGCCTAACCTGCTCGGTCTTTCAGATCATATTGCTCTCATTCAGTTCATGCCTGTTCTCATGTCACAGCCCTTTGTGAGATTAAGTGAGCACTCTGAGCTCTCATGGCTACTATCTGTCTGGCAGCCCTCTCAGGTGCAGAGTCAGCGCGCAGAGACTCTACACTTTTCGTCATTGATTGATAAGTGACACCATTTTCCTGGGTTCGCAGTCAGAGACAGAGGAACAGACAGCCTGGGTAAGCCACGGAGATTAGCACACACACGTGTCAATCCATATACACTACTGAAATTAGACTTATTTCATAAAATCAACCTGAAATCAACCTGACCAAAGTGAAAGCTAGGGGCTGGGGAGATGGCTCAGTAGAATAAGTGCCTCCCTGGCAAGCACAAGGGTCTGAGTTCAATCCCTGGTTCTGCAAAAAGAAAAAAAGTGAAAGCTGTAACACAGATTGTATTGCTATTACATAGATAATGTAGTTACAGGAGTAGCTGAGTTTTCTGCCATAGATTTTTTTGTGGTTCTTTTTTTTTAAAAAAAATTTATTGATAAACAGATAGCAATGAGACAGTTTCAAATCAAATCGGAAGTAGAGTTTCAACAAATAACACACTGCATATATTCTTCTTACTGGTTAATTGCTGTACAAGATGCGGACTTGAGATCCTATTTACAAACACCATTAGAACAAATCATTCTATTCATTAAGAGAATGCAACTATCTACTATCCTAACCACTTTGAATACACAGATACAAAATGGACATTCATCTGTATACTCTATTTTTTTGTAAGTTCCATTACTGAGTATTATAGGTGTGTAAACTCAGCAAAATATTCTAAAAGAGTCCAGTAGGCCATAATAGCATTGGGTCTTCTGTTTAACTGTCTGCCATTGAGTCTTGCACTCATTATTTCACTTGGTCATACACTAATTCAAGAACTGAGTACTTATCAGGAATGTGACTGAGTAGATACTCTGGGGAATAGGAAAGTAGCTGCTGTATGTGGATGACCTGAGTTGTACATTGGGAGAGAAGAGACCAGAAAGGCATATCGAGATAGATTCCACACATCTTACATGCCAATAGATAATATTCCATAGACATCATGTAACATTGGAGAATTTTAAATTTGTATGTAATAAATCTACTGTCAATTCTTTTCTAGCAATAATTGTGATTTTTTTTTTTTTGTATTTTTAGGGAAGGGTCTGCAGGGTGTTTAGGGTCTCACTACTAGATCAGACTCATAGTGATCCACGGGTTTACAGCCTTCCAAGAGCTAGGATTACAGATGCATGCCACCACACCCAGTCTCAATCACTGTCTCAGCATGCCCTGGGGGCAAGGTCAGCCCTGCAGGCCCAGGGATCGAAAGCCCGGCTCCTGCGCCTGCTTGTAGGTGCTTGAATGGCTGAGTTATCTGACTGTCCCTAATTCTTGCAATTCTATGGAGAATAGATTGAAGTAAGGAGACAACCTATGGAGATCAGGTTCAATAATATTAAATAAATTAACTAAATTAATTCAAGAAAAAAAGCTTAAAGTTTCTAATGAATATAGCCATTGATAAATATAATGTTTTTCCACATATTGATTGTTTGATAAATAATTTATATGACTACTTGCGAATGTTGTAGATTTATCACATAGTAGAAACAAAAGAAGTACATAAGTATCCTTGAATTTACCTGTTTTGCATTAACTTTACTGTTTTCTTTTGAAAAGTGATTTATTTTTATTTTTCTATAACCTCATCTTTCCCTTATATGTAAATATCCAGTAACTGGACTTCTGGATATAGTATGATAGTTTAAGAATTCCAAGAATTATCTAGGCTTGTGGGTCCTTTGTATAACTTCCCCATCCCATTCTGTGAAGGTATTTATGGTTAACCATTTCTGCTCCCGAAAATCAAGGGCTAACTTTGGCTTTCAAACTGTTGTTCTTGAAAAGTTATCATCCCACATCTCTGGTCACATTGTACAAGTATTGTATGTTGCTTTCTTTTCCCTATCCTTCTCCTCAAAAGCTGAATTTTCTCATGTTTTTGCACTTATTCTCTAATCCTTTCTCAATAGATGAAGATATTTTATTCAATTCAATTTTTATTACTAAAAAGCACCGTGGGATGTAGGTCTATGGAAGATAGAAGGTATCTTATCTAGCATGTGTGAGATCCTTGTTTTTAGTCTTTAAACTACCAAAACAAACCTTAAAAAAAATGACCTGTCTTATGATGATTTGAACTAGAAATGTATTTCTAGGCTCATCTTCTAAGCACCTTTTGTATGCCAGCCTCTTCTGTACATGCTGGGATTATGTCATAAATAAATTTATTTTTTTCTTCAGAAAAAAAAATCACCATTCAACTCAAAGAGAAGTAGGAGGATTTCAACAACATGATGTTATAGGATGACAGCGATGAATTATATACATTGTGGAGGGGAGAGGATGAATATAAATTAAGTGAAGTGATGTGTGTCTGCCAGAGGGTATATGGAGAAAATGAAACTGCTCCATGCTTGTTGTTTCAGTTACTTTTTCTCATTGCTGGGACAAAATACCTGACACCATTAAGGAAGTTTATTTAGCTCACAGTTAGTGAAGGTTTCAGTTCACACTTGGATGGCTCCAAGGCAGAGTGGCACATGGCAGCAGTTCATGACAGGACAGCAGTTCATGACAGTGGAAAATTGCAAAACAACAAAAGGAGGAACAGTGGCTGCACCTCAAAAACCTCTCTCTGCTCCCTATATTGTATTCAGGCTATCTGCCCCTGGGCAGGTGTAGCACTCACAGCCATCAGGCCAGCAATGTATCATGAATTAGTCACAAAATCTACAAGCCATCCCAATGACTGCATGAGGCTTTGGGCTGACAAGTAGACACAAACAATAACACTTGTCTTTATCTTGTACCAGGATTCAAGATAGAGAATGACAAGCAATGAGGCTGAAAAAAAGCATTGATATAGAACCTTATAGCTAAGGGAATGCTGACCACTCCAGGGTATAAGTGAAGGAATGCATGGAAGGAGCCAACGCCAGACTCCCAGATCAGTTACAATACTACCGCTGCTTGGTAATTAAAGTGCGAGGTAATAAAACACTAACTTAGACCCTAAGAGAAGCAGACAATGTCAGGAAATGTATGCAAGCTAAAGATGACACAAAGGTAAGTGACTTGGTGAGACACAAGAGAAAGATTCATATGGATTTCTGCTTGGCCTCTGTAGTTGCTGTGGTGTCTTCAGTGGAGCATAAAAGTGGTGAAGGGAGCAGGAAAAGTAGTGAGTTTAATTTGGATAGCTAGCCATGTAAGGAGCTGGCAAGATATTCAGAAAGAACACAGAAGTTAGTCCTAAGGGCCTAGAAATTCCAGCAAAGTCTAAGGTGCATATAGAATTTACCATGTGATGTAAGAACTGTGTATACTAGCTTATTTTAGCCTTCTTGGACATTACGACCACCACGGAAACATAATCGAACTGTAATGTTTATATGTGGGACTTTGAGAAGTGGTCTGAATTACACAAAATAACCAGAATGGATTAAGTAGAGAGGGACAGAGAAAGAGAGAGAAAGAGAGACAGGGAGACAGAGATAGAGAGAGACACAGAGAAAAACAGAGAGAGAGAGAGACAGACAGACAGACAGAGACAGAGACAGACAGAGACAGAGACAGACCATGCACACACACATGGGAACTACATTTTCTGTCACTTTATAATTCCTTATACTCTTATACC
>NW_004524662.1:11172772-11179761 GCF_000260255.1 Octodon degus | reverse complement strand
GGCGCAGTGTAGCAGGAAACTAGCTTGTGATTTCTTCATAAGTATGAGTTTGCTCTTCTCTGGCAGAGATTTCTCCCCACTGTCTTCTTGTTCCTCCATCAGTAACAAAATGAATGTGAACCAGCCTGTGAAATGGTTTTTGGCATCCACCGTACCTTCTGTACACAACCTCAAGTATGCAGACGGAATTTTGTGACAGTTATTTCAGTGAATCGGCTCTCCATTACCAGACTCTCGTATGTCCCTCAAGGACATGCATACAGAAGTTGTTGAAAAGATTTGTTTAAATAGCTCATGAAAAGTTTTTTCCAAACTTAATATAAACATTTTCTGTGCACTAATTTTCACTCTCTGAGACTATCCTTTGGAGGTCAAAAGTATTTTTGACTAATTCATTTTATGTTATTTATTCTCAATATACATTTTATTTGCCATGCCAATTTACTTATTTATTTAATGATGCAAAAATTTCTTTGAAAAATGTTGGATGCATGGATGTGGAGAAATCAACCGTGCAAAGCAAACTTGGGCTAAACAAGAAAAAAAGAGGGTAAAGCAAAAATAAAAGTACATGCTACGTCCGAGAAACACAACATGGGGTGTCATGGAAACTCATGGTAGACTATCAATTTATTTTTTAACCAAGCAACATTGGTAAGTATTCTTCATCTTTTATTTTAATAGCTTTCAAAATTATCAATTATCTGGGCTGGGGTAAGTACAGATAATTGATAATTATCCTCCACAGTCTACGCACCTGCCTTGCAAGCACAAGGGCCTGAGCTTGATCCTCGGTACCTCATGTTATGCCAGCCCCCCTGGGCATCCCTAGCCAGCCACCAAAGCCTGAAGTGGTGGTGTGTGCCTGTAATTCTAGCACTGGGGAGGCTGAGACAGGAGGATCACTATGAGTCCTAGCTGCATAGTGAGACCCTGTGCCAAATAAAAAAAAGACTAAAAATATATCATTTATCTTAATGCGATATTCTAGATATATTGCTCTTTTAGAGAATATCTAATAATGGACCTTAGAGGATATGTGCAAGATTCTATGTGATATTTTCAGGGCTCTTACCAATGTAGGAATAATGTTCTTCATTTGCATGTCACTGTTATTGGAAGAACAATAAGTAATTTCAATTGATCAGTCTCCATATGTTTTAGTGAGGAAGGTAAACAAGGTCATCATTTTTTATTTGAAGAAATAAAAATCAGTAATTTTTCCTATAAATCTCTTGATGATCCTAAGGTTAACACAAGTTAAGCCTGTCACTAAACTTTCATACTGAAAAACTGTCAGAAATTTTAGCTGTGATAATTGGAGTTGATAGACTACACTTCAGATCTAAGAAACACACTAAGAAAGGTCACATGTGGAGACAGTTGTCAAAATTTTGTCAGGCCATAAATGCGTACTAATCTCCTGGAACACTTCTTTCATCTTAATGTTCTCAGTGCTTTTTTATTATCATCATAGGACTCCAGTAGGGTTTGAGGCAAAGGTTAGGAAATTCGCAATAATTTGATATTCTGAAGGGAAACGTGTGTGTGTGTGTGTGTGTGTGTGTGTGTGTAAAACCCATCACTTTCTAAAATAAAATACCTCATAATTACTTTTTCATTTTTATGTTTGAGAGCATAGTTCCACAGCAGAGCACTACTATTGTAAACTTCCAAATTCTAAATAATAAAATCCTGAGTGCATGGTAAACACAGTTGTGTAAAATTGCCATTTGGTAGAATCCAATAATGAATTTGTATGCAATATATGGCATTAAAGCCAAATCCTGTTTTGTTTTGTTTTTTTTATTTATTTTTAAGCCAAGGCCTTATCTCAACTTTTTTACAGACTGGAGAATAAAGTGACACAAAGAAGGAAGGATTGCAGTGATAAGCTTCATTGTATGGACTTCTAAGGTAATATCAGAAAGTTGAAAACCAGCAAAACATGGACCAGGAAATCACTGTGGAAGGAGGACAGATATGGCACAGATTGGCTGCATGTGCGTGTACTGAGAGCAACGCATCCCAGACCTGCGATCTATGCACAACAGGGCATGAAAGGACATTGGAGCTGAATGAAACCTGAAAGAGGGCAGAGATAAATTCCAAACAGTAGTGGAAAATACGTTGGGAGAGTGAAAGAGAGGGGCAGACAGTAAGATTGTATCTGAACACAGAATGTGTGCTTGATGAAATAGAAAATTTAGAGCTTCTGACATTTTTTCTGGGAAGGAGAAAAAGGTTTGTCTGGCTACACTGATAATGGAAAACACAGAATGGAGAAGATGAGGCATCCAGGCATTCCTGTAATAGAAGGCGAGGCTTTCATCCAATTGTAAACTGTTTCATGTCATGATACCCAACAAAATAATCGTATTGTAAGTTCCTGAAGAAACTCTATTGTCTTGTACTACCAGAGCCCAGAATGGCACTGTATACAGAGAAAGACAAAAAAAAATCATGCTGGTGTGGAAAATAAGAAGAATCACAGGGAATTTAAAGGAATTAAATGATGGAATTGTTTTAACTGATAAAACAAGTGATGGAAATGCTTTAAACAAATACAACTTCAAGAATTATGCTTTTTTACTTTAAAGAACATAATAAAAATTTCAAAACAAGACATTAAGAGAACAACAATGGTTAATACATTGTGTTTTTGTTATCTTCAGAGTAGGTGTTCAGATTACAAGCTGTAGGCATGAAAAATTGATCAAACAATATAGGCACAAACCTTTCTTTTCAATGAACTAATAAAAGTAGTATAACTGTATTAACTATTATATTATTTCTCATATATGTGATTATATGATTATACTACCCTTGAACAAGAACATGTGCTTGATAAAATATATATATACACACACACGTATCTTCTATCTGTCTGTCTGTCTGTCTGTCTGTCTGTCTGTCTGTCTATATCCCTCTCTATTTCTCTATTTCTCCTTTTCTCCTTTCCCCTATCCCAGAGCCTCTTTCCTTTTGAACAGCTTCATACCAGTTCACAGTATCTATTTTACAATTTGGATATTACTTACTCTTTCTGCTTCATACACTAGAGAGACAATATGATGTTTATAATGGATGTCTGATTTATTTCATTTAGAGTATGGTCTCAGGTCATGTCCATTTACCAATAAAAGACTCAAGTTCATTCTCCTTCATAGCTAAGTAATACTCCATTGTATAAAAACAGTACATAGGTTTATTAATTTCTTCTTTAATGGGCATTAGGGTTGTTTCCAAGATTTACCTATTACAAATTGTGTTGCTATAAATGTGGCTGTACATGTATTGCTGCGGTATAATATTTTTAATTGTTCTGAGAAAATACCCATAAAAGAAATGACTAGGTCAAATGTGACCTCCCACCTTGTTTTTGAGGAATACTGCAGACTAATATCCACAGTGGTTGGAATAGTCTAAACTCCTATGAGTAGTGGAGAAGGGCTTTTTTTTTTCCATAGACCTTGTAGCATTTGTTATTAGTTGATTTCCTAATGATAGTCATTTATTCTGGAGCAAGATGAAAGCTCATTGTTGTTTTAACTTGCAACCCTTTGAATGACCAATGATGTCATACATTTTTAAATATACTTATTTGTCATTTAGATTTCTTCATTTGAGAAGCAAATATTTACCCCAGATACCCACTTTTTATTTGGGCTTTGAATTTGGGAGATCTGATTTTTTAAAAATTTCTTTATATGTTCTAGACCAAGGTCCCTACTCTGAGAGACAACTGGCTGTGATATTTTCTCACTCTGTGGGTTGCATTTTCACTCTTTTGGTGGTCTCTTTTGATGTAGAAAACCTTTTTAGGATGGTGAGAACCGAGTTGTTGATTCTTTGAAGTATTTCCTGTGCAATTTGGGTCTTGTTCATGAATTCTCTACCTACCTCTATGTCTTCAAGATTACTACCTACTTTCTCTTCCAGTAGATTTAGTGCTTCTGTTTTAATATTTAGATATTTGATCCATTTTGACTTTCTTTTAGTGCATGTCATAGACCTGGGTCTAGTCTTAGCCTTTGACATGTAGAGAACCATTTTATCAGCACCATTTATTAAAGATGCTATCTTTCTTCCAGTGAACATCTTTCTCTTTTGTCAAGGACAAGGTCACTGAGTGTGTTTGTAGTTGTGTCTGAATTTTCTAATCTGTTCCACTAATCCTCAGGTCTGGTTTTTTTTTTTTTTTTTTTTGCCAGTAACAAGCTGATTTTATCGCAGTGGCTTTTTAATACAATTTCAAATCGGGGATTGTGATGATTTCTGCCTTTCCTTTGTTTTCTGGATTTATTATTTTGCTACTCTAGATCTCTTTTCATTCCAAATGAATTTTAGGATTATCTTCTCTAGTTCTTTGAAGTTGTTAATGATATTTTGATCAACATTTTATTAATTATGTAGAACAATTTCAGGAGTAAGGCTCTGTACCCTGTGTTAGTTTTTCCTACCCATGAGAAAGTCATAACTTTCCATTTTCTAATATGCTCTTCAGTATCCTAGAGTACTGTAATTTTCATTGTATAGATCTTTTACTTCCATTGTTAGATTGTTTCCCAAGAATTTCACCTTTGAGATGCTGTTGTAAAGAGTGTTTTTTCACTAATTTTTCAGTGAGTTTGTTGAAGATTTCAAGCTATGGCCAGTTGACATTAGATTTTCCAGAAACTAAATAAGAAGAAATAAAGAAAATAATCTTAAGAAACATACAGCTAATTTTTATAGGTTGATTTTTTCTTTTGTTTGTGTGTGTGTGTGTGTGTGTGTGTGTGTGTGTGTGTGTGTATGTGGTTTTATTTTATTTTATTTTTATTTTAGGGAAGGGTCTATAGGGTGTTTAAGGTTTCACTACTAGATTGGACTCATAATAATCCACCTGTTTACAGCCTCGTAAAAGCTGGGATTATAGGCGCACACCACCACAGCCAGTCTCAACTGCTGTCTCAGCATGCCCTAGGGGCAGGGATAGAATAGCAGACCCAGGGATGGAACCCCTGGCCCCTGTGCCTGCTGACAGGTGCTTTAATCTGCTGAGCCATTTGGCTGGCCCTTATATGTCCAATTTTTCAAAATCACTATTTCATTTAATATCTCTAGTAAAATTTTATAATTTCTTAATTGTAATATTTAGAATTTATCACAGTTTAGATTTTAATCACAAAAGGAAAATGTAACTCTTTGAAATAAGTAGGAAGAGCTAACAATTGTAAGCAAAAGTTCAAAATCTTATTGTGCAAATTCTGTAGACATGAACTGAAAGTGACTTTGAACAGGACTGTCCAGATTGTTAGAGAGAAGGAGAAACAATGTGAGATATTTGTCTTGTTGGAGCTCTTTGTGATAAGAGTGAGCCTCATATCATCATAGTAATTTTTTTGGTGGTAGTTCTTAAAAATGCTATGGATTTCAGGCTGAAGAGAAAGCTGAGCAACATAAGCCCTTGCCTATCAAGGGCAAGGTCATGAATTTGATCCCTGGTACCAAAAATAGAATGCTATGGATTTCAATGGTGATTTCATGACACTTTTGGACATTGGAAGAAACTTGACAAAACATCTCAGAGGTGTTGTTTGTGCTTGATATAGAGGCATAGCATTAGCAGAGAGCAGGGGAAAGAAAAAGAGAAAATAACTTTTACATATGTTTAGTGGACCCACATTATTGCCTGTAAAAATAGTGTTCTATCTTAAGGGAGTCTTCCCCCTAACTACTTCTTCAGGGTTGCTTCTTTTGGTACTTTCTGAACCAAGATGGAAAAAAGAGCTCTTCAGGCCTCTAAATTTAGGATTATGTTTTAGTTGTTTGGAATGAAGCATGTATAATTTGAAAGTTATAGTAAATCATATTCTGTCCTTTAAACTGACTAGCAGAAGAGTCTAACACAGTCCAGGGAAAAATACTAAATAGATGCCACCTCAATATATGTACATGGGGGCCAGGAACATATATATGTAAAAAGTGCCACAGAAAGGAGTCTGCCAGTTTTTGAGTGTATCATTCAAAGTCTTTCTAAATAAAAATTTAATTTGCATACAGTCTACAACTTGCAGCCATTACTTATGGTACTTTTATTTTTCTATTCTTTTTCTTTTTTGCTTTACTTATATTTAGTTAGGAGTAAAGGAAATCAACCTCATAAATCATAATATATTCAAGTACTTCTCTAAGGTGACTTGCCATTAATAACTCCATTGAATACCTTCTTAGATTCCTGGCAAATAGATGATGATTCTCCATTTTGCAACTTAAGACATTAATTCAGAATCATAATATTGGCAACTAGTATATGATAAAACTAGAATACTCATCTCAATATATTTGTTCCAAAACTAGCACTTTTTGTTTTCTCTTGCTTAAATCTGCAACAACATAAATGAATTCAACAGAGCACCACATATATTAAAACTAACAGATGCTTGGAAATATAATGAACATTCTGAGGTAATATACCTTTCAGCATAACCCAGAAAAGATGCTCAGGGGAAAAAGTGCTAGAAAAGTTAAGATGAACTCATGAAGGACCTGTTATGATAGAGACTTTGAACCTAATTCATTTTCAATGGAAAGGGGGTTTCCAGGTTAGCTCAGTTGTATAAAGTGCCTTCTTGGGCAAACAGTCAGATGCAGGGGACTGTGGTTCACTCCTCAGCTCCACAAGCTACATCAGGCACATCCTCAATGCAGCCTGAGCTAGTAAAAAAGAAAGAAAGAAAGAAAAATCCTTCTCCAATTTAAAGGAAAGCTTTAGCATTCATTTTCTTTTTTTTAGTTTATTTACTTATTTTATTCTTTCCCATAATTTTATTGAGAAACAAATAGCAATGATACAGTTTCAAAACAAATTGGTATGACAGTTTCAATAATTAACACATTACATATTCTCTTCCTAGTGGTTATTTGCTGTACAAGATGCGGACATGATATCCTATTTACAAACACTATTAGAACAAATCCCTCTATTCATTAAGAGAATGTAA
>NW_004524662.1:11170192-11171982 GCF_000260255.1 Octodon degus | reverse complement strand
TTGTAACTTTTGTATCTGACAAGGTCAGTCAAATCCCCTCAGGACTTATCCTGAAACCTTGTACCGCAGTTTGCAGATCCTCTGTCAGTGTCAGCCATGTGGATGAGTCACAGCCATTGCTTGTTCAATTTATTCTCTGCAAAAGCCTGAAAGAAAGTATTCACTCCATTTGACTCTCTTTAGGCACACTATGTCATCAATCACTTTCCTCTCTGGCCCCATAATCTCCTTGATCAGAAAAGTTGGGATATCATTGAGTTATAGGATATTACAGTATAGGTTCTCTTATGTCTTGTGTTCTTACTGACCTTGAAAGCCAAAATGTTGGCTGTCCTTGCAGCCCTTTTTTTCCACTAATTTTTGGGCTGCAAACTTAGGTCTCTAACCCTCCAGTAGAGAAGCTCATTATTATTACCCTACAACATATGCAGTTGAGCTTAACTCACTATCTGTCTGAGTATTAAACATCTTAGGCATAACATGGAACAGGTATTTTCCATCAAGTATTGATATGTTAAACTTTAAGTCCCTACAGAATATGAAGAAAAAAATTAAAAATATAAAAGAAACTAAAAAAATAGGAATAAACTATTACATACTTTCATGCAGAAATTTAGAAATCTAACCACATACAGCATTGTAGCAGGACAATCCTGTGACATTTCTTTTTCTTGTCTCCTGTTTTCATGTATTAAACAAATTTGTTCATTAGCTTTTGTATTTTTTATTTATTTTTTGGTGGAACTGGGGATTGAACTCAGGCCCTTGTGCTACCAGGCAAGTGCTTATTCTACTGAGCCATCTCCTTAGCCCCCCAGGGGAATATTGTTATCAGATTTTGTTTGAGAAAGACAATAATAGCATTTAAGAAAGATTAATTAAGAGAATACTGAGAGACACTTGTGATACTCTTTGGGAGACAGGTAAAGATATGTAAGGTAGTTCTAGCAAAAGAGACATGATTTTAGATCCCATACCTGAATGCCCTGGCACACACCTGTAATCCCAGCACTACAGAGCCTGAGACAGGAGGATTGTCACAAGTGTGAGGATAGACTTGGCTAAACAGTGAATCCAAGGTCAACCTGAGCTACATAGGGACAACCTGTCTCAAAAATAAAGTCTCATTGTAGACGCCATATGTATTTCAAATAATATGTACAGGAATCAGGAACATCTTACAGATAGATCTAAGACATGGAAGATTTGAAGCTGAATCCAAGTTCTTCAGCTTAGAAATCCAGGGAAATGTAAATCCCTCTCATAGGGTAAAGTTGAAGGCAAGAAAAAGAATAAAAGGTAGCCAATCCCTGGACTCTAAATCATGTTTTAAAAGTGGACGGTGGACAGCTACTTGAAGGATACTAACAGTTTTTCTTTCTTTCTTTCTTTCTTTCTTTCTTTCTTTCTTTCTTTCTTTCTTTCTTTCTTTTTCTTTCTTTCTTTTTTCATTTTAATGAGAAAAAAGATAAAATAGTAGTAAAACAGTTTCAAAACAGGTTAGTATGACAGTTACAATAATTAATACTTTGCATATTTTGTCTTCCTAGTAGTTGCAGACATGATATGTTGTCTAAACAATATTAGTATAAACTTTTCTTCTCAATGAACTAAGAGAAAGTAGCTGTATATCTGTTATCTTGTATATGCATGTACATTTTCACACACACACACACATTCCTTTATTTATATCCCCCCTTTTTTGTCTTGTTTTGTTAGAGTTGGGTGTTCCATTGCTGTTAAAGAAGCTATATTTGGAGAAGTCCTTAAAGAATTCTTTCATATTTGAT
>NW_004524662.1:11168162-11169532 GCF_000260255.1 Octodon degus | reverse complement strand
TAATTTATTGAAATTTATGGGTATATAGTATTTAAGTATAAACCTATTTTTGATGACTGA
Source organism: Octodon degus (assembly GCF_000260255.1). NCBI lineage: Eukaryota > Metazoa > Chordata > Mammalia > Rodentia > Octodontidae > Octodon > Octodon degus. Next base: position 11,169,472 of record NW_004524662.1, on the reverse strand, counting down.
GTTAGGTTTCTTCCTTAGCCTATCCTCTCAGATTTTGGTTGTTCAGAATAATGAAAGCATGCCCTTTCAGAAAAAGAAGCTATTTAAAACTGAAGCACAGTAAAAATTTCTTTAAATCTCTACGTTTTTGTATTCTAATTTATTATTCACCAAGGCAATCTTCTGAATGAATCTTTTTGCTTTGCTGTATAAGAGTCTTCAAAAGCCAAGCAGTACATTCATTTTTCTCCTTACTCATGTCCCTTTGCCAGGAGGAGAACAGGGGTCCTTTTAGGGAGTGGAAGTGAGGGCCCCAAAATGTTGGAAATCGCTGAAAACAGTAGCGGGGTTATTTGAGTAAAATCGGTAGGGTAGTGTAATATACATTTTTAAAGTGCATTTTCATTAAAATTAAAAATGAGCTTCCAAACAAACTCTGAAAAGAGCTCCAAATAGAGCTTTACAAACCCCAAATGAAATCAATAAAAAGAAACCAGCCAAGCAGCAAGTTGAGAAAACACCAATTAGAGTTTTTGACAAACAGAGAAGCTCACGGTGGGGTATGGTTTTTAAATCAGACAAGAGAAATTTGGGTCTTTTTCTCCACCTCGGCACTGCTCTCCTGGAACTGAAATTCACGGGATTCAGAATGCACCCCAGGAAGAAGCACAAACAAGCGGGCACTCTCAGCATTATGTCTGAGCAGAGGAAAGCAGATATTATTGTGATAGCTTTTCATTTTCCCCTCCAAGGAGCTTTGTATTATTATCCAGTATTAGAGATTTTAATAGTCAAACTACCACAAGTATGTCAAACATTCAATTTCTGCAGGGTTTCTGAGCACAGTTAGGCTTCCACCCTGAGTTTGATGCAGGTCTCTCCAGCCCAGGAATGTTTTGAAGCACACCACACTCAGTCATACTCTGATGGGCTGTTGCAGCTCATCCAACCTCTGTAGATGATCTGACTTTAAGTTGGAGGAAAATGAAGTTCAGTTCCACCTTCCACCCAAGGGGACAGCCTGACTCCAAATTTTTGGGTAGAGTCTTTTTTTATTTTATTTTTGGTACCGTGAATCAAACTCAGGACCTTGGGCTTGCCAGGTAGGTGCTGTGCTGCTGAACTACATCCCAGACTGTCTGGATGAAGCCTTTGCCTAGAATAGTCTTTTGTACTTCTTCACATTGGCTTTCAGAAATTAATTTCCTTGTATCCTGTCCAAACCATCCTGCCTTGTTCTTAGACTTAGGCTCTCCGGAATGAGCTTATTCCCAGGTGAAGCAATGTGGGTTTTTATGAACAATCACCCTGTCAGTGCTCCAAAATACAGT
>NW_004524662.1:11165223-11167662 GCF_000260255.1 Octodon degus | reverse complement strand
ACCCCTCTTTTCAACTTCACAGTCAAACACATCTCAAGTCATAGTTAATCTCTGAACAAAGATAAAAACAAATTCTCAATTCCAACTAAAATAACAATTATCCCTCATGCAACCAGAAATGCAATAATCTCTTCCCCAGAGACTCAATAGTTGCAGCATTTTTCAGAAGTCCAATTCAAAGTTCTCCTGACACTCAAGGAAAGCTCTGAGTTGTGAATCTCCGTAAATAAAACATAAATTACACAACCCCAAAATGCTATAGCATGGAGTAAACATTTCCATTAGAAAAGGGAAAATAAAAATATAGAAAAGAATAAAACTGAAATAAGAGCAGAACCTAACTGGACAAACAGTAAGTCCTATAATTCTATGTCTGGCATCTGGGATACATGGTGGTAAAATGTGAATTCTGGAAGGGTTGGGCAGCCCTACTCTCATGGCCTTGCTGGCTGTAGCCTACACAGCTCTACTCTTCACTTGACTCCTCTCTTGCATTGCTACTTTACTAGGCAGGCATTCTATGTTCCTGGCATCTCTGACTTCCACAGGGCCCTTAGAAATTTTTGCTTCATTGCTACACCTTTATGTGTTTCTCTCTTAAAGGCTTCTTTTAAGGTCTACAAGGCGATCTTTTGAAATCCAAGTGAAGGCCTTTACACCCCACAACTTTTGCATCCAAAATGCCAGCAAAGTGAGTGTCATGTAAATAATGCCAAGACAAACTGTCAAGTTAAAGAACAGCTGGGCCCTATTAGGTTCATGGCTATAGCAAACTCTGTGTGCCTAGATATCTGAGCACAGTGAAATGAATCCCAGGGCAGGAATTCCCTGTGAGGCTCTTCTTGAAAACCCATCCCAAGAACTCTATTCTCATATGAAAAAATTCTCTTTGAACTCTTGAGTTTGTGATGGGCAGTGACTCGATGATTCCCGAGATGCCCTCAAGTTATCTTGCAAGGTATTTTTGCTTGCTTGCTTCCTTCCTTTCTTCTTTCTTTCTTTCTTTCTTTCTTTCTTTCTTTCTTTCTTTCTTTCTTTCTTTCCTTCCTTCCTTCCTTCCTTCCTTCCTTCCTTCCTTCCTTTTAGCAGTACCGGGGATTGGACTCAGGACCCTGTGTTTGCCAGGCAAGTGCTTATTCTACTGAGCTATTTTCCTGGGCCATTCTCCTGATCCTGAAGTTCACTGCCCATGTATTTATCAGTATTCTTATATTCTGAACTCTGCCAGATTCACCTATGAGTTTCTTCTTACTGCATCTTAAGGCATCTTCAGCTCACATTTCTAAACCTTTCCAAATTCCTTAAGCAGCACATCAACTCAAAAAGTTTCTAAAACACAAGATCAGGTACAGTTCCAGCAATGACCTCCTACCTCTCTAATACCACTTTTCACTACCAGGCAGCTATCACTGTGATACAATATGTCACACCCACAAGCTAAAAGAGGAAAGAAAGGTGCAATTTAGATCACCACTTTGGGAAATTAAAAATATGCTGACCAAGATGTAAGACAGAATCCTCATGGTGGAGGGAAGGAGGAACAAAGCTACTAAGATCATGATGATGGGTAAATGGGGCTGGGAAAAAGTACCACAGAGTGCTGGGCAAGGAACCATATATAGTATCCCAGAGTGTGCCTCTCTGACCCACTTTGACACAGCCTCCCAGTAACCATCCGATCCATCTCTCTCTACATCACCTTCCCAACTTCAGTCTACATCTTTTCCTACCATTTCTCATGCATTTTACTCTTTCTCATATGAGACAAACCATCCCGTATTTAGTCTTCCCAGTCTGATTTATCTCATTTAGCATTGCAGTCTGAAGAGTCATCCTTTTTCCTACAAACAATGCAAATTTATCCTTCTTTAGCATAAAATAGAAGTAAAACTTTGTGTGCATATACAAATTTTATTTACCCATTCATATGTTGATGGAATGTAGGCTGTTTCTATAATTTAGCTGTTGTAAATTATGCTTCTGAGAATGTGGCTATGCATGTTTCACTGTAATATGTTGACTTGAGCTCTTTGAGGGAGATACTGAGCAAGAGGTATAGCTGGATCAAATGCATTTCTATTTTTTGGGTTTTTTTCTGAGTAAAGTCTGTACTTATTTTCATAATGGTTGTAAGTAGTTTATAGTCAACTGACAGTGTAGAGGGTTATTTTTTCCCCTAAATCCTCACCAGCATTTGTTGTTTTTTGAATCCTTGTTAATAACCATTCTTTTCGAAATTGTTCTGCTTCTGCTTGCATTAAATTGCAGTAAATTGCTCAGTTTTGATTAGTTTTTTTAAGTTGGATTTTGAAAAAAGTTATATTTCACTTTCAAGAGTTTTATAATTTTTAAAAAATATTTTCTCAGGGGGACAGGAGATAGCTCAGCAGTAGAAGCTCTTGCCTAGCAAGTGCAAGGGCCCAGGTTCTAGCCTCAGTA
>NW_004524662.1:11148893-11163573 GCF_000260255.1 Octodon degus | reverse complement strand
GTCATGTTTCCTAGCTCATCTCCGTCTGAGAATAGAATTGCTACCCCTGCTTTTTTCTGAGGTGCTGGGGCATGTAGTATTTTGTTCCATCCTTTGAACTTATTAGGTTTATACCTGAACTTTATATTTTATAATCAGAAGGGATTCTTACAGTGAATCTGTCAACTTTAGGTTTATATACACACAGAAAGTACTTTAATATTTTTACTAAATATTTTTACTGAAGTGAAGTTATAGAAGAGCATGAAAATCATAAGTATACAGCTTGATGAATATTGATAAAACTAATGTACCTATGTAATCAGCACCTGGATCATGAAACAAAACATAGTTCTGTGCATTCCAACCACCAATCCTCTGTCTGAAGAGTAGTTGGGAAAAGATGTCCTGTAGTATTCTCTTCACTCTGTTGGTTCTTTTCTTTGCTATTCAGGAGTTTTTAATGTCATACAATTTGATTTTTTGAAATTGTTGTATTATATCTTCTGTAATTCTTACGCTCAGGAAGTCCTTGTCTATGCTTAAGGCCTTAGGAGCTTTATCTGCTTTTCTTCCAAAAGTTTCTATATTTCTGCATCTATGTCTAGGTATTTAATCTGCTTAGACTTGATTTTAGTCAAAATAGGGTGGATAGATAGATATCAATTCATTTTCTGCACGTGGGTAACCAGTGTCTCTGGCTCAGATTATGAAAGAGGTTATATTATTTCAATGTTTTATTTGCACTTTTATCAAAAATCATACGGCTAAAGGTGAATGAAGTTTTTCTGCATCCTCTGTTCTACTTCATGTGTCTGTTTTGGGGCAGGACCATGGCGTTTATGTTACTGTAATATCACTTGCAGTCTGGGAGCATGATGCCGCCAGCGTGGCTCTTGCTGCTCAGGATTGCTTTGGTTACTCTGGTTCTCATTTATTTCCATATGAATTTTAGAATCGACTTTCTAGGCTTGTGAGAGATGCTGTTGGTAATGTGGCTGGAATACTTTATGGTTATAATCCATTTTAGGCAATGTCACCATTTTGACATTATCGGTTCTGTCTGTCCGAGAACTGTGACATCTTTCCTTTTTCCATTTCATTTTTTAAACATGAATGGATGTCACATTTTCTCGAGGCTTTTTTGTACCTATTGAGATGACTATATGACTCTTCCTTACTTCTGTGTATGTAGCATATTACATTTATTGCCCTGTGTGTGCTTAACTACCCTTGCATCTCTGGGCTGAGGCTGGCTTGATCATGATGGATAGCAACTTTTGTGATTTATTGCATTCTGTTTGAAAATCTTTTGTTGAGAATTTTGGCACCTATGTTTATGAAGGAGATTGGCCTAGTGCTTCTTTTCCTCCATGTACAATTGTGGTACCAGGGTAATGCAGGCTTTGAGGAATGAGGTTTTCAGTGTTCTTTCCATTTCAGCTTCATGGAAGAACGTCAGAAGTGTTGGCATTAGCTCTTCTCTAACTTTCTGGTGCAATCGAGCAGTGACTCATCAGGGTCCTGGGCTGTTTTAGTTTCTAAGATTTTTATTACTCCTCTGTTTTATTCCAAGTGAATGGTCTGTTCAGGAATTTTATTTCTTTATAGTTCAGTTTTCATAATTCATATTGTCTCAGAATTATTGGTTTCTTCTAGATTTTCCAATTTGAGGAAAATAATTTTCCAAAGTAGTTAATATAGTCTTCTGAATTTTGATGGTGTCATATTAATTTCATCTTTTTATTTCTAATTGTATCGATATCAATTTATTTTTCTGGTTAAATTTTGATAAGGGACAATGGATGGCTTGAGAGGTCATTTTACTGGCAGGACAAAAGGAGAAAAGGGAGAGAAGTATAATAGTAAATTCAAAGAATCTGTAAGTACATAAGAATCAATTAATATGCTGATATAAAGCTTTTATTTGAATCTTTTGTATGTATTTTTGTGAGCATTAGCCTGACATATGTATAAAATATCCGCTATAAACTAAGGCACTAGTTAATAATTTTTATCCTCTATTTAAAACATATACAAATACCTCTTATTCATATATCATATATATATATATATATATATATATACATATATATATATGATAAAAAGTAAGGTGAGAAAAAAGAGAGAGAGAAAAAAAACAGCCACATACATACAAACACAAATGTACAGTGTGTGCTAGTTCTATTTACATTGCAATCAGAATTTCGCCAGTGTGCTCCTCTCCCTACTTCACAAATGGCCAAACCTTGATGTGTAGCACTTGTGAGCAGCTGAGCTCTATTCTTCTGTGTTTGAATGCAGGAGTCTGGATGCACCTACTGCTGCATGAGCTGGTTTCCTCTCTACGACTTGTTCTCTTGCCTACCAGTGAGTAGAGGGATGCGGCAGTGTGGAGCCACTGAATCTACTTCTCATTCTCTTTGCTGTCAGTCATCAGTGGCCTCCTTGGGTTCAGCTGTGCTCCTGTGGCTATGGTTAGTTAGAAGTTTTTTGCCACTGTCTCATGATAGTATAATTTAAGTTGTGTCAGAGGATGAGAGGGGACACTTTGACTCATTAAGTATTCAGTCTTCCACTGATTTCTGAAGAAGGCTTCTTAATCTCTGTTTACTTCCTTCTACAACAATCTCTGTAGCTGCTCATTTCTTTTCTGTCTATACTGCTTCAGGTAAGAGTGTCATTCAATTCCCTCTGCAATACCATATGTCTCAAGCTCTCTGCTTGCACCAAAGTCTCCGTCCACTTCCCGTAGAATCTCTGTCCAGCCTAGTAACTCCGTGATGCTGAGATTTCACAGAGCTAAGTGGAATTCGGCTGCTGGTGGTTGGGGAGGAAAGGATTCAGGCCCTGAGCTCTGTGGCACCTGGAAAGTGGGAGGTGGGCAGAATATCCTGGGTGTACAGAGCTTGCTAGTATGTGAGGAAGTGGTGGGAGAGTGTGTTCTTTTACACAGCTCTAGTGTCTTTTCTTCCTGCGAACACAGTGGACACAACCCCTGCCTACCCTGGTGCCTCACTGAACCTTACATCTCTCATTTTCTGGTTTCAAGTCCTGAACCACTACCTTGTCCTTGTTTCTTTTTTCCCAGACAGGTCCACTGACCCTAAGTTGGCCACTGCCTTCTGAATGACTCGTTAGCTTTTAGTTTCTCCAGTGTCCTCTTCTGTGAGTATCGTGCTTACTGGGTTCCATCTTCTAGTTAGGAAGAAGCGAGGGCAGGTGGGCTCTGTTCTGTGGTCAGATCAGCTACTGCGCCTGCCTCTTCCCATATTTGAAGATATAAGCAGCACCAGGATCAAGAGACAGGCCTTCCACTTGCCTCTATGTACCGCCAATACTGGAGATCATCTTGTGGACTTCTTCAAACTGCCTTCTGATATTTGGGTCTTTGTTTGCCCCCCATTTCAGAGCACCCATACTCTGCCTGCACATCTTCCAAGCACTCCGCTAGCACTACTTCCTCTAGGAAGCAATAATAGAAAAAAAGTTAATTCTATTGATTACAAAAGCATCTTCCATGTTTATTATGTTCCACTGTACCATAAGCTTTAAGTAAAAACTCAGAATCTTTGTTGATATTTTAAGTTATAGAAATGTTCATACTGCACAAGGCCCAAAAATCTAAGAATAAACTTCAGAACAAAGCCAAAATCACATAATTTACATCAGTTCCACTGGTGCCCTCCTCAGCCCTAACCAGCAGTTTTCTCTCCTATTACATTTCCTCTTGTCTCCCCTTAACCCTATATGTTCTTTTTCAGTAGAGTACATAGCTCTCCTTTTAACATGTTCTCTTTTCTCATTTAAACTTTCACACAGCTCCCTATTTCCCTACGATTAAAATTAGTCCTGAAATTGTCCACCAAACTCCAGAAGATCCCGCCTCACCTTTCACACCTACCATCCCATTTTCATTTGCTCACCTTTTTTGTAAGTATTGAGCCCTTCCTGTATCCTAGACCATTCCAGACAAGATTCCATATAAATGCACTCATTCCTAACTTCCTCCCCTTCAACACTTCACATTATAAGGTTTCACTTGATCTTTAATACTGACCAGGACTACCTCATCCCACTCCCAAGTTTCATCCCTTTGTCTAGTTCTCCAAATTTCCTTGCTATTATTTTCTATAGCTCTGACCACTTTAAACAAATCTAATTTAGCTATTTCTTATACTTATTTTCTTTTATACTTGCTAAATATATGAAACACTTTAAGGTAACAATTTTATTTATTTATTTATTTATTTTTACTTTTTATGGCCAGTTTTGCCCACTCTGCGGGCAGGTCTCGTGTAGCATGTGGTGCCGGGATCGAACTGCAGTCCCTGTGCTTTGCCTGAGTTTGCCAGGTGCTTTAGACCACTGAGCTATCTTGCCGGCCACAAGAGTAAGAGTTTTTAATTCTGTTTGCCAATCTCTACTGAGGTTCTGGTACTCAGTAAGTATTCACGAAAGGTATCAACACTGTTCAACAGCATTCAAATTGTGGGTTATATTTTTCATTTGTGAGACAGGAAAGAAAGGCCCAACTGTAATGAGAGGTACTTTTAATTTCTTTTGTGCTTTCCTCCACTGGTTTCACAGCCAACACAGCTGATAGAAGCCCCATGACCACCCTGGGGGACATTTGCTTTTGACGACTCCACCCTGAAGACCCTCTGGATGACCCTGATCCTGTTCTGCCATTTTCATTTAAATCTACAAAGAGGAGCACCTATCCCTCCCTTGATCAAACATAAAGTCTGATTTGTACTTCTGCAAGTCCACCTTGTATTTTTACTTACAGAACCTCCTTATAAACTCAGTAGATCAATTCATCCAATGTTTTCTCCTTACAATGTAGCCTAAGTTCTATATGGCCTATTTCATGCTGCATTATTTTGTTTCTTTGGGATTTCTATCACCAGTACAACTACCCAATTGGTATACTAGGTGCTGGTAAAACCATAGTCTTCTACCACCAAAGATGACCAGCAGCCAGGGCTGGTCAAATTGAAGGTGTCTAGTGGCTAGAGAATGACAAACACCACAGAAGAATTACCAAAAATGACTCTCTCTGGTGGCTGGAAGACTTCCCATGGCCTGTGGACCATGTATGTAGGGGTAGTAGTGCTTTTACTCCAGGTGACAGAAGGGGCTCTTGCAGTAAAGCTGATAACAACTGTCATTCAAAGCTCAGGGCCATTACATTCAGAACATTATACCTTGCCAATGTACTGTTTCTCTACAATTGAGTAAAAAACACTTCAGCTGGTTGGTCACATCCTGGTACCTGGGGACATTCTACATTCACAAGCCCTGATAAAGAAGGTAGAAAATAGATGTCTGTCAACATGGGCAATCAGCGCAGAGCTGGCCCATGTCTTGCTTCTGTCTTACATTTAGGTAGTCAACAAGGTTGTTCAGTGACTTTTGTAATAAATGATCTACCTCTGTATGTGTGCATAGTTAGTTACATCAATACTATATGATTTTCTTCTTTGAGAGTGTGAGGGAAGTTCTCTTCAGTTTTTCTTTGGATGCATTTTAGAAAATGTTGAGTTTTTTAAAAGGTAGATTAAACTAGTTGTTTCCCCAGACACAACGAGCAGCATTTAATGCATACCTGCCTTCTCTGCCATACCCAAGGTGTAAATCTGAATAAGACATGTCATAGGTATATTAAGACTTTGTGGAGGATGCAGACTTTAAAACGAAGCATCATAATACAGGTTAGTAAGTGCATTAGCAGAATCATGCAGAGGAAACATCTGTAATGAGAAAAACTGGAGTGATTCAGCAAGAAGAGAAGCACTGCCTCGGTTAAGACACGACTGGGGTACATTTAAAGTAACTCTTCAGAATAGCACTGAGTTTTGACATGAAGAAGAAAACTGCAAAGGAAGCCCAGGGAGGGAATTTAAGTGAGACATGTAGGAGGGCAATTTTTGTTTGTTTCCTTTCTTCCAGAAAAAGATTTTATCCTTCACACTGTGTTCAGAGCATTCCAGCTTCACCTGGACCCTCAATGGCCTCCCTCAGAGTTAATACACAGGTCAGGCCTGGAACCCACAGGTGAAGTATTTCAGGGAGAAAAAACAAGAGAAAGACAGCTTGTTCACTTTCGGAGGGACCTCATACAATATCATATCAAAATGCCAAAGTTCAGGCGAGAACCCCATGACATTCTTCTAATGTAAAATTAAACCCAGGCCAGTCAGTAGGTACAACTCTGAGAGTAATCTTTTTTTTTTCAGTTCTTCTGTTCCTAGAATAGAGAGAGCAGAGAGAGATGGCATCACTAAGTCATTACTGTAAATGTCAGTGCGGACCACATAATAAGTGTAACTACTGTTTTCATTTATTTATTTACTTATTTAAGCCCCAGTCCATTTTTACATGTAAGTTTCTATGGAAATTCTTACTCCATGCTGTTAAGAAGAAGCAACTCTGTTTCAACAGGCTTTGGATTCCTGTCCAGGCTCCAGCCTGTCTGCAAATCTAAACAGAATCCTAAAATCTGTTCCTGTCTCTACCAGAACTTGCTGTATTTTCTTTGCCTCCTGCCACCACACAGTTGGATGGACACCAAGTATAGAAAATTTCAGCCTCAAAGAACATTTCAAGAAAGTTGTGAGCCAGATTTAATTATTTGTATAAATAAAAATCATCTCTGAAATAATATCATTGCCATATATTTCTAATATGGCTTAATGCAACTCTGCATCTAAGCTGCATATTTGGATGGACTTAGACTTGAAGGTCTGTTTCTCCACCTATCGGGTTTTTAAATTGTGCCTTAATTTTGCTATATATAGAATGGGAAGAATAAAGGGATATCCTTTAGCCAGTGAAATAATCTAATGAGATAATGTATATAAAAGGGTAATCATGGTGCCTGGCTCCCAATTAATGCTCAACAAATCAGTCATAATTTTTGCCCTAGTTATTGTAATTTATTATCAACTCATGATATAGACAGACAGACAGATAGTGAGTTTTAAAACAGCAAACTGACATCCTGACACTCTTTTAACTTTTCATTATCAGCATGAATCCAGAAGAGATCATGATATCTGTTGCATGGGAATATTTTTTCCCTAAATGGGAGAGCAGGACATAAAATGATGATAACAGACCTTTTAGCATGAGATCCCTAAACAATAAAGCAGGAATGAACTATTTCTTAGGGAACTCCCACTCCATGGTGAGAAATCATCTTAGCAGAAGCTGATTAAAAAGCAAAGTTTTGATAATTTTAAAAGGAAAGCCATCGAATCCCATTCATGTTGTAGTGGGGCAATGCACCCACTTAGACATCATCATTTTATTGACTAATTACAGAATCCATTCATTCCTTCATGCTACTTCCCCTTCATTCTCCCCTTCCTCTTCCCTTTATTTATAGATTTGATCTGACAGTGCTTTCACTTCTAAGTATAAAGAATAATTTTATTCTGAACATAGAGATAATGATGAAATAAAAGTTTAAAATATAGTCTTCTAATAGCAATTCAGATTTCCATTAAACCTCCTCCCACCCTCTCAAATTAAAGTTTGAAAAGCAGAGCTCAGAAATAAACTGACAGGCAATAGTGCTTCGTTCATTTCCAGCAAGGAAGCCCCAATTTGATTCCTACCATAACAATTTTTCCTGTTGCCAGTGCATCATTTTTTTTTAACACAGCTTCTCAAGTGAGAAATCATCCCGTCACTTTGTTTCATAAAATCGACACCCTGGGGAAATGTAAAATATAGTAAGAACTTGAGCGAAGCTGCTCCTCCAACCCCTGCTAGGTATTCCTGAAATTCTCTTTACTTCTTAAAATAATGTTATCAAGCCCCAGTTGCTTGTTGTTCATTTCTCCTTGCTCTGGCCCTGCACTGCAAAGTCCCCTGGTTTCCCTCAGCGAGGGAGGCGGTGTTTTTAAAAGTGTTACTCCTAGATTGGGATTCTACTGCCGGCTGATTTGAATGCAGTGACAAAGGAAAAAAAGGAACTTGATGAAATTATTTCACACACAGAGCAATAAACATATGGAATAAATTACTACTGAAGATGATTCAAAGAGTTTGAAAAACACCTGGATTTCTTTCTGGAGGCAGTGGAAGGCGAGCGGGGTGAGAGGCAGGAGGGTGGAGTGGAAGCACAGCCCTGCAGGGTGAGGGCTCTAACCTTACTGAAATGGCACTTCCTGCATGTATCAGCAGTGGCAGCTATGCACACGTCTATTTTAAGGGAAATGTTTCTCAAACGCACTGGAAGAAAGTCAGACTAAATCACAGGAGCTGCCTGCCTCATGGGGTTGGGCATGGACCTTGAGAAATGAAATACATGACTGGATCCGGAAAGACCAGAGCATCCAACGACACAGGAGCTAAGATGTGCAGATTTTTGACTGTTCCAGGTCTACCATTTTATCATGATGCCAGTTGGTCTTTACCATCTGACTGTCCTCCCACAAGACTGTTCTGATTCTTCAGACAATATCTATGCTTTCTTCACTCCAGGTCCAACTTTTCTAGCTTGACCACAAGAGAACTTCCTTCCTGTCAACTCCATTGATACAATGCCCTCTGCTCCACACTATGCACAATGCATCTTTAAGTGTTTATTTATTTTCTGCTCTTCAGCTCCCACAGAGTAACTGGTTGTAAAAGATTCTTCATATTTTTAAATTTTATTTTGTCTTCCTTCACCATAGCAAGAATTGAAAGTGCCTGATAGAAATAATACCTCACATCAGTGAGCCTTTAACTTGTACCAGGCATTATTCCAAATAACTACATGTTTTAAGTCATTGGATTCATACAACACTACTATGTTGAGAAAGTTTGGGACATATGTACTATTACTACACCTATTTTTGTAAATGAGGAATTACAGAAATCATGAATAGCTTGCCTAGGTCAGCCAGCTAGTTTTAATTAAAACCAAATTCATTGTTGGCCTCAGCTAGCTGATTCTAGTGGTAGTGCCCTTTGCCAACTCTCTGCCTACTTAAATAAGCAAAAGAAATAAAAAATATAGAAATAAAAAAATAAGGGGAAATTAAAAAATTAAGAGTTGAGATCACAAAATGGAGGCCTTTATTGGACTAATGAAGGTCACTTCAAAAGTTTTTTACATTTTTATTCTATCTTTAAGAATCCAGTTAAGAAAAAAAAAATTAAAAAAAAATGAATCCAGTTAAGAAAATAATTTGATCACATGGTCAAATAAATGATTAAATAAGCAAATCAACTACTCATGAGGGATTATTCTTAGTACTGAAATCTTTAATAAATTTCTCTTATGAGTTCATAAAAGATGACAGTTTATTAAATCATCATTTCATTCAACAACTACAACTATACAAATTATAGACCTAACTCTGCAAGCAGAGGGACAGAAGTCAGACGAGTTAAAAGACAAATTTTTATAAAAGTATTAAAATGATGTGCATAGACTTTTATGTGTATCCAATGACTGTGCACATCCACCCACTGCACAAATATAAGTGGAGCATTTACTGTGTGTGGGGGGAGCTATGCAAGGCTCAGTGATTCAGTGATGTGCCAAGAACACAGTTCCTGTCCTCATGATGATTAAGTTCTAAAAGAGACAAGGATAAATAGTGTTATCAGATGGCATTCTGAGCTAAAAGTTAAAGAAAAACTAGCACAAAAGAGACTCTTAGGAAACATGTTTGTTAAACACCTCTCTGAGAAAGTGGAAACTAAACAGGTAATTTAAATCAAAAAGGCAGTCAGATCATTTTTTTTTTCTTCTAATTATTCTAGTCTGGAAATCTAGACAAAGTTTCATTGCCTGATCCATACTATCAGGTCATAAGATTAACATTCTTTGGTGATTTACTTGTAAATCTTTCTTTGTGAGATTCTCCTTTACCTGAAATAAATGCAATTATTTTCCCTTGAAATTTTGAATATAAGCAAATAAAGAAGTGGTAAGCATGGTGGCACATGTCCTTAATCTTAGCATCAAGGGAGACTGAAACGGGGTGTAAAGTTCAAGTACTATCTTGTCAACTAAGGCAGATCCTGTCCCAAAATTGAAAGAAAGAAGAAAGAAGAAAGAAAGAAGAAAGAAAGAAAGAAAGAAAGAAAGAAAGAAAGAAAGAAAGAAAGAAAGAAAGAAGAAAAATAAGGAAAAGGCTAAAGCCTAAGTATGTAGTTCAGTGGTAGAATGTCCCCAAGTTTGGTCCCCAGGACTGAAAATAAAAGACAAATTTCTTACATGCCCATCTTGACAACTTTCTTTACATTGAAGGGACCTGTTCAGTTTAATACGAGTCCAAAATCTACAGTGGTATCATTAAAAAGATGATCAGAAAAAGTAAATTGGAAACTTGAGATATTAACTACATAATACCCAGCACAAAAGCATTTGTCCAACTTAGTTTTTAAATAATAAGAAATTATTTAGAGCACTACACTAATAAAATAGCCCAACTGTTGGGAATTATAATATTTTGATCCTACAACACAGCTCATTATATCTGACTCATGAACACATTTAGGAGCTCTGGACCTCCATGTTTGTCAGACCCATTCATGCAAGATGTTTCATGTTGGAGTTTGAAAAGAAAGGGTAACAGTGGAAAAAAGCTAAAACAATGTGAAACTATTAATGCTTCTGTTTACAACACATAATATAGAACAAGTCCCCTTTACACAAAAGTCAACAATTTTTAACCCCTCCCATTCTGCACTCTTGTATTCTATGGAACAATCAACTATCTACTTTTCTTTTTCTTTCTTTTTTTTTTTTTTTTGGTAGAGGGTCTTAATATGCAGTTTGGACTCACAATGATCCTCCTGTTTTCAGCTTCTCTAGCACTGGAATTACAAGCATGCAGCCCCATGCCAGGTCTTGGTGGCCACTTCAGTGCACCCCAGGGGCAGGGCAGTGTGACTTGTGGTACCAGGGATAGAACCCTGATCTCTATGCTTGCTGAAGCAGACACTTAGTCCACTGAGCTATCTCTCCGGCCCCAACCATCTACTTTTAACTGCACTACAACTAAGAATATTCTTCCTATATTATGACTCTATGACTATCAGATATCTAATTTTAAGAAACTGACATTTTACTCTTTAAATATTACCAACTTTCCCCATAATATCTTATAAGTTTGTTTTATTTACAATCAGTTGAGTGTTGATAGCTCCAAATTGAATGTCATTATTGATGAAAAAAAAAAAAGTCGGCCAAATAGCTCAGAAGATCAAAGCGCTGGCAAGCAGGTGCAGGGACCAGGGGTTTAATCCTTGGGCCTACCATGCTGGTCTCACCCCAGGGGCATACTGAGACAGCAATTGCAACTGGGCATGGTGGCACGTGCCTATAATCCCAGCTCTTTGGAGGCTGTAAACAGGCGGGTAACTATGAGTCTGATCTAGTAGTGAGACCCTGAACACCCTTAGGCCTTTCCCTAAAATTAAAAAAAGAAAAGAAGATGGCATTGTACACTCCTCAGGTGCCAGTATCTTTGTCTCTGTGTGGTATTAGCAGCTTTTTTGTTCATTTGGAATTGCAAGCGGAAAGCTGTATGGCAAAACAGAACAAAAAGGAGTAGTCGTTTATTTTCTTCACCGTGATGATAATGATTTAAGGGATGTCATTGGAAGAATCAAGATCTTATGCATTAAAATATTCTGCGAGAAACAACATAAATGGGAGAAGAAATAAAACACAGGTAGAAAATGAATCCAAGGCTGACATCCTGGACTAACTCTAAAGGGATAAAGTGCGTGTCTATTTCTGAGCCAAAATACATACTAGCGCCTCGATATTTTCTTTGTAAAGTTACAGCATGAGCTTAATTTAGACTCTTGTGTTTTGGCATCCAAATGACTACCATATATGGATGGAGCAGTGGTGCAGATTAGGTGTGGGAATCACATGATGTCACATAGACCCCCCCCCCAGCAGAAGGACCCACCCAGTCCTCTGTGAGTGCAATTGCTTATGTACTATATGGTGCTTTTTTATTTATAAAGCCGGAGCATATGTTCCATTGCTCTTGTTCTTAGATTTTCAGACAGCCATAATTTCCGATCTTTTGTTTGAAATGAAGGCCTGCCTGGAAAAATTGAGGGTGCTGCCAGACTCACTAAAAGACATTTTTTATAGCACTCTATATTCTTTACTCCTCTAGCCTCCCCTCCCCCAACACTTGGGTCTGAGAAACATGGAAATTATGAACCAGAAAACACATTAAAGCAATTTATGGACTGGATCTTTTCAAATGTCCTGTTAGCCAGAAAAACACTGACATGTAGTTTAGAGAACAGTGATGCACATGAATACAACGACTGTGCTCACCGAGTATGCTCACCTCTAAACTGCAAGCTATATTGAGTGATTTACAAGAAGAAAATAAAAGTTAAAACTTCAGGTTGCCTATCTGGAAGACTGAATTAGATAACCAAAATCCAAGTTTTGTATCAGATTCATTTGACATATTTCAAAATAAACTTAAGTGCAGTAAACCTGTGGGCAGAGAAGTATCTTTGTCAAGTGATTAGCAGAGACACAATCTGTAATTACAAATAGCTGCAAGCGGGCCACTAATGAGAGAATGACTCATGTTTTGAGGTGAAGGGGGAGGGGCCTCTGAATCTGCAATTTGATTTACAAAACTCTAAATAGCTAATGGCAGGTAACTCTTGCCAACTAACCAGCCAACTCTTTCAAGCTCATTAACAGAACTTCATGGTCTCACTGAAGGGTAAACCATATGGAGGCGTCACCAAAAGCTGGAGATGAGGGACTGGGATTCATGTTCAGCCCTCCTGTGAATCAGTCATATGGGCATTGATCCGAGCCTTTGTTTATCTGACATGACCTGTTCTTCTGTAAGAAAAGAAAAGAAATTCTTAGAGGTTGTTGGTTTTTCTCCTCTGATGCCTTAAGATGCGCTGTTCAACTAATTTTTTAATCTTCTTTGCTGTGCTATTGTTTCTCTAGCTTGCCATATCTTTGTCACATTGTAGTTCTTGCAAAACAATTGAATAATAGCATCACACAGGCCCTAATTCATCCTTTGCTTTGAGCTCTGCTCTCAGAGGGCTGTTAAGTCGCTTTTCTATGATTTCCCTAGTGATTGAAAACCCGCGGCTATAAGGTCACTATGAATCCTTTATTCACATGGACATTGAGAATCCAGGAGCAAACAGAATGTATGACAACATACCAAGGGTCACACTTTCATAAGGCACCAGTTTCTAAATGGGTCTGTTCATGGATTGCTTCTAATATGGGTATCATACAGCAGTGTAAATATCAGCAGTGTAAATATATAAATATATAAATATATATATAAATATTATATATATGATATACATATATATATAAATATCATACATATCAGCAGTGTAAATATATGCTGCTGAAATTTTCACTTTGATATCCGTCTGGTCTGGAAGTATTTTTAAAAATTAGAATATCACATGGATATAGTTTAAAACAATAGTACAGGGCTGGTGAGATGGCTCGGTGGTCTAGAGCACCTACTTAGAACAAGCTTAACTAAAGCAAAGGGA
Organism: Octodon degus; assembly: GCF_000260255.1. Taxonomy (NCBI): domain Eukaryota; kingdom Metazoa; phylum Chordata; class Mammalia; order Rodentia; family Octodontidae; genus Octodon; species Octodon degus. Next base: position 11,150,058 of record NW_004524662.1, on the reverse strand, counting down.
CCGCGGTTCAATCCCCAGCACCACATGCCAGCCAGCCCCGCCCCTTGGTGGGCTGAGCTGGACACACACACACGCACACGCACACACACACACACGCACATAAATAAATAAATAAAAAATTAAAAAAAAAACATAGTACAGTTAGCTACTTACTGATAATCAAGTCCCTTACCTTATCTTTCTACACCCTAAGTCATTTGCTGCATAAACCATTTTCCTCTAGGTATCATTTTATTTTATTTTTCTTCTTCCTGTTTACTCCTTTAACAAATATTTAGTGTGAACCTTCAGCATAATAATGAATTGGCTTGGCATGGAGGGAGAAATTGAACAACTCATGTGGCATTACTGCTTATGAAACTAACTCCAGAAGAAAAAAGGAAGTTTTTTAAAGCAACCACAATACACGATGAGCAGTGTACAATGGCAGATGGTCTACTTACTGATGGAGGGCATACAGTGCACCTGCTTTGGAGCAGGGTGTGGAAGAGAACATTTCTGGGGGAGGTGGCATCTAAACTAAGTCTTAAGGAACAAGTGAAAGGGTGAAGACAGAGTAAAATGTAAGCTTTGGGTTGTATAACAGAAAAAATAGCTTCAGAGTCCTGGAGGCAAAGGGAAACAGCATTTGGATGAGTTAAAGTGATTGAGAATCAAAGATCTAATTAAAGAGGTAAAAGAGAGAGTGGAAGTTGAACACAGGCTAAATAACATTTAAGCCTACTGATATAAAAGGGAGTGGTGTGTGGGTGTGTGGGTGTGTACATGCATATTCTACAACTCAGGAGAGACATCTGAATATCTATATGTGGAATGGCTGAAATCACTGTGGATATTAATCATCCAGAAGAAACTAACATGCAAGAATATATGAGGTCGTAGGAAATGACAAAATTGCAGGGACAGGCAGAAAATAAATTCTTCAAAAAAGACTGACTTGAGTGACAGTATACTAGAAAAGTGCAGTTTTATGACTGTCAAGGAAATACAGGGGCTCAAAAAGAAGGACCGGGGCAAGGGAGATGGCTCAGTAGAATCCTGAGTTCAATTCCCCATTCCCCCCCACAAGAAGAAGAAGAAGAAGAAGAAGAAGAAGAAGAAGAAGAAGAAGAAGAAGAAGAAGAAGAAGAAGAAGAAGAAGAAGAAGAAGAAGAAGAACAACAAC
>NW_004524662.1:11146817-11147843 GCF_000260255.1 Octodon degus | reverse complement strand
CTTCTTTTTTGTCCTTTCCTTCATCACAGTTGTTCTGTCCCTTTGAGCAGTTCCTTTCCCTTTCACAGTATCTATTGTACTTTTCAGATTTTATTTACTCTTTTAGGTTTTTACACTAGAGGAACAATATGATGTTTGCACATGTGGGTCTGATTTCTTTCACTTATGCATATAATCTCTATTTGCATCCATTTATCTATAACAGTCTGGAGTTTATCTTTTTTATAGCTGAGTAATACTCCATTGTGTAAAAATACCACATCTTTTTTTTTAATCCATTTCTCAGTTGATGAGTATCTGGGTTGTTTCCAAGATTTAACTATGGCAAATTGTGCCGCTAGGCTCTTACTTCTCCCTTTTGAATTGTTTTCTACACCAGAAGACACCAATCAGAATCTCAGCTTTGTGAATCACATTGTGTTTCCAACGATGCTGCAGTTTTACATCTTTATCTTGTTTTATTCCCCAGTTTATTTCCAGGAGGACCTGGTAAAATGACCAGGATATCCAAATAAAACTCATGTTGTCACCTTATTTGGAGGTTTTCAAATGTTTCTCTATTAAATCCAGATAGGTTCAATTTAGAATCTAAAATCTAGAAAATTTAATGAGCACTATGGAGAAAAAAAAAATAAGATTTCCTGAAAATTCATTGAAGCCAAATAACATGCTAAAATTGTAGGTAAGTTTTTCTTCAGTTTAACCAGGTAAAACTCTGAGAATGCATCTTCTTACTCATGTTCAGATCCATTTCTTTCCTTACTATTCTAGTTTGGGGTCTTTGGCTGCTCTTCTTCTGTATTTCATAAATATGCCCAGGACTCATATTTGGATTTTATAATAATTGTACAAATATTTTGAGTATTTCTAATTGCAGTTGTTCAACTCATAATTAAGCTTAGAATGATTTTAAATTATACCTACAAGGAATTTTATTCTCCAGTATATCTTCTTCTAAGATATTGGCTCTAACTCCTCCATCTCCCTGGCTTGTTTTATGAACATTGCATTTTGGCAAGAACCTTT
>NW_004524662.1:11143143-11144176 GCF_000260255.1 Octodon degus | reverse complement strand
GCGGGCGGGGTGGGGGAGGCACTGCGGAGTGGTGGGGGTCGGCCCGAGGGGCTGGTAGAGGGTCCGGCCCACGCTGTGCCTGGGCTGGGCCTGGTCCCGCCGGCGCAGGGTAGCAGGAAACTCTCCGCACACTCACTGGACCTGGGCTAGGACTGGGTCTTGATACTGGTAAATTTAGATCTCCACATGACACAGTAAAACCTTCAGCTGTACTTAAGCAATTAATTCTACAACAATTAAATTTACATGTATAAATAATAAAAGCTAAATGTATTCAAATAGCATAGATTATCTTGCTAATTGGGGGAAGCAATGATTTCTCTACCAGCATATTGATTACAATGGCCACAAAGAAACAGAGCACTTTAATAAAAAAAAATTTAAAAAACTGTCATGGGGTTGAAATGGGACCAGTCAAACATACATAGTATGTTGAATTCCGGACACCTAGTACCTCAGAATGTGTTGTGAGTTCTAAAGATTATTGCTAATGCAACTGGCTCTCAAGTGGGCCCATTGTAATAGGCTCTCATGTGATTGGTTTCTGTGTTTTGAATTTTTGGGGATTTTGTATTTTGTTTTATTTATTTTGTTGCTGAGGGTCAAGCTCAAGGCCTCACATATTCTAGGCAAGTATTCTACCACTTGAGCCCTGATTGTTGTCCTTCTAAGATCATGGTCATCAGAAGAGATAGACACATAGAAGGAATGCCATGGAGGATGGAGGCAGAGGTGGTAATAACTCACCTCTAAACTAGGACTACCAAAGACTGCTGAATGTCACCAGAAGCCAGGAGAGAGGCTTGGAACTAATTTCCTTCAGATACTCAGGAAACAAGACAGTTGACACCTTGATTTTGATTTTTCGGCTAAGGCTGATGAAATAATAAATTCATTTTTTTGAGCTAACCCACCTGTAGTACTTTGATGAGGTAGTGCTAGGAAAATGCATAGGGCTTCTTGAAGTTAAAACTTTTGCTCACAAAATCAATACTATACTGTGTAACTCAAAATGAGGGGCTGGGAGATATTG
>NW_004524662.1:11136066-11143043 GCF_000260255.1 Octodon degus | reverse complement strand
ATAACTAATTTGAAGACAACAATATGCAATGCAACAACAATTGAATTCCTATCATTTTGTTTAGTAAAATTGTATATTGTTTCTTTTTCTTGTTACTATTTTTTGCTTTCCTCAAAATACATAACTAAATAAAAAGAAATTCAGATCATCAATACCTACTCTGAGAACCCATTTTCTAATAAAGTGGAAAACTACAGAAGAAATAAACAGATTTCTATATACAACTGAATTGCCAAAACTAAATCAGGAAGACATAAAAATTCTAAACAACCCAATATCAGCCAATGAAAGTGAAAATGCAATTAAAACTTTACCAACAAAGAAGATGTATTCACTGTTGCATTCAGTAATAAATTTAGAGAAAAAGTAATAGTATTAATGCTGAAACTTTTTAAAGAATTTAAATGGGAAAGCAATACTTTCAAAATCATTACCACAATAAGTATTACCTTGATTCCAAAACTAGAGAAGAATGCAATCAAAAAAGAAAACTACAGGCCAATCACCCTAAGAAACACAGATGAAAAAACTCCTTAATAAGATACTGCCAAACAGAATGCAGCCAATCATCAAGAAGACTAAACACCATGACCAAGTAGGATTCATCCCAGGAATGAAAATCAATACATGCAATACTCCATATTAGCAAAGGTCAGAACAAAAACCACAAATATGATCATCCCAATAGATGCAGAAACATCATTTAACAAAGCCCAAAACCAATTCATAATAAATACTTTATAGGAAATTTGGCTAAATGCTTTTTACCTCAACCTTTTAAAAGCCATGTATGATAAACCAACAGATAACATCATATTAAATAGTCAACAACTGAAAGCTTTCACTCTAAGATCAGGAAAAAGACATTGTCCATTATCACCACTACTATTAAGGATAGTTCTGGAAACATTATCCACAGCAATCAGGTAAGAGAAAAAATTAATGGGATAAAGGTAGGAAAGGAAGAGGTTAAATTATCACTATTTGCTGATGACAAGATATTGCATATAGAGGACTCCAATAGCTCTATCAAAAAACTTGTATATTTATTATCCAAATTCAGCAGAATAGCAGGATGCAAAGTCAACACCCAAGAAGCTATAGCATGTTTAAATTTGAGTCTTTTGTTGGTAAATGGATGCAACTAGAGACCATACTCTCAAGTGAAATAAATCAGATCCACATGTGCAGACATTGTATTGTCTCCTTAGTGTGAGAACCTGAATGAGAATATGGAATCTGAAGGGTACAATAGATACTGAGAGAAGGGAATGACCTTATTCAAAAGGAATGAGTTACTGAGTTAAAGAGGACAGGAGAGGGATTGGGGAAAAAGATATATCTATGTATGTAGGTAGGATGGTTTGGACAACTGCATAGTGGATTTCTGCTGGTCTATGGAAAAAAGAAGATGATGCTTTTCTCCTTTTTTCAATTATTTTTTCCTTTTTGTCCTCTTAATTTCTTATGTATCTTTTTTCCTTTCTTCTTCCAATTGCATGCATTTACTTGTAATATGAATAACTGGTTGGAAGACAACACTATGCTTTGCAAAAATGCTGTAAAATTCATATTATTTTGTTAAAGGAAATGCCTTGTAATTTTTCTGCTTTAATACTATTTTGTACTCTCTTCCTAAAATAGAAAACAAGAGCATTCCAGTACATAAGCAACAAATTCAGAGAAATAAATTAGGGAAAACATACTTTTCAAAATAGCATCTAAAGACTGAGGTACTTACAAATTTATCTAATGAAGGATGTAAAAGATCTGTACATTGAAAATTACAGTATCCTAGAAGAAGAGACCAAACAGGATATCAAAAAATGGAGAAATATCCCATGTTCTTGGATAGGAAGAACCAAAATAGTGAAATTGGCAATACTCTCCAAAGCGCTATACAGATTTAATGCAGTTCCAATCAAAATACCATTAGTGTACTTCATAGATCTAAATAAAACATTCCTAGAATTTATTTGGGACCAGTAGATACCTAGAAGATCAAAAGCACTTTTGAGCACAAAGGCAAGTCAGGGGCATCATCATCCCAGCCCTTAAATTGTATACAAATTTACTGTCATTAGATCAGTGTGGTATAGAAAAAAAAAAGACATGAATTATCAGTGAAACAGATTGGAATGTGTAGATGCAACCCCGGATACTGTCAGCCACCATAGCTTTCACAAAGGGGTTAAACATACTCACTGAAAGAAAGTCTCTTTAATAAGTGGTGCTAAAGTATTGATTCTTTAAGCCTAAACTACTTTTATCACTCATCTTCAAGGACAGAGACAAGCAAAAGAAATTCAAAGAGATGAAAGAGAAGTCTTAGAGGCAATCTGCTTCCATGAGTCTATAGAGGTCAAGGAGCTGCAAACAAGAGATCCATGGGTATTTCTCTATAAATACTCTCTACTCATCCAGAGTAATGGTCCACCATCTCTCTTGCTCTTCCTCTTTCTCCCCATCTTCCAATAAATCTTCTTTTATCAAAAACAAAAGAAGATTGTTGCTTTACTCTGCCACATGGTTTACCATCTGTTTTTGCAGTTCATAGAAAGTTTCGAGTTCTGTGGTATGGGATGAGAAGAACCAAAAGGAAATAAAAATTAAAGAAAAGCGTGGTGACTATTTTATAAAGGAGTTCATGTTATTAAAAAGCTGGAATAATAGATACATTATTATAGTACTTACTTTTTACTAATTTCCAGAATTTTTAATATTGCTAGCCAGTATGATGGGGTTACAACATGATGTGATTTGGCCAAAATTTAAACTGAATATGTTTTGTTTGGTTAAAATATAGTACTCATTGTGTCTTTTTGTTGCTGTTTGTATTTCAATGTTTAGGCAAATAATTTAGCCACAGACCCTACTATATTCTGACATTTTACAACAATCCCCTGTCATTAGTTAGATATAGAAAATTGAGATTTTATTCCTAATGTTTCTATTTTTATGTAAGCAAATACTATTTTCTTATAGTGTTAGGATAAGAACTGATTCATAGTTGTGATTATATGAATAAGAGATAAAAGATAAGTGTAATCCTATAGGTTAAGTACAAATGTATATTTCAACAGTTTTAAAAAATGTTTCTTTTTGTTCAGAAACCTAAATTTGAATAAGTCGTATTAGGCTTCAGTCATTAGTCACATTTTACAAATTATATATTTTTTATTTCAAGTAATATCTGTATATGCTCAAATGTATGTATAAAAATCAAGTATTGAGATGTAATGGTGACTTATTTCTACTGCAAACCTAGTTTTAAAAATATATGATTTTGTCAGCTGGTACATAAGTTGTCTTTTATACATCCAGATTTAATTAACTAACCATGCAATCATTTATTTATGCCTGAAGTTTCTCCCATTCTACATAATATTTAAAAAGATACATTAAGATCTGAAAGCTTTTTCTATTCAAAATAAGCACAAGTTTGTCTCAACACACCATGGACAAAAGTGTTTCTGTCATAAAGTCAGCCTTCAGCATTTTGTTGAAAATAGTAGAAAGGCAAAATTTATATTAGTGTTTTAAACCATACATTCTTTCAGAATATCTGAACATGTCATTTTCTGAACTTGTCATTTCCAAACGGCTTGAAAAATATGATTTTGTTGAAATTATAGTTTTTTATTTAGTGTTTACAGCTCAGACTAAGTCTTTTTAGCTTATTATTATTATTAATAATAAAATAGGTGTCACTTCAAGATGATTTTGAAAATTGCATGTAAACTTTGTTTAGTTTATGATGAAATGATAGTTATAACAACTCATACAACCTTCTACTGACAAGAAAATTGTGCACAAAAATTCCCAAACTACAATGTCAGCTTCCTAAAAATGTTTTGTATCTAAACCTGAAATATTGAGAGAGATGTTGCTTATAACATATGCAGAATAAAACCATTCTTAAGTTTTAAAATGACAAGACTTTTTAGTTAATCCATGTCACATTTATGACAAGAGAAAAACTACTTATTTTGGCAGTTTCTGACTTAATGAAGCATTTAAGTATCAATACAAGGCTTCATTAAATGGAAACATATGGCAAACCGTATCATTATTTAGTTATTCAAATATTGAGGAACTGTTAGAGTTTAACAGTTTAAATACTACCTCGTAAATGTATCACTTCATTATTAAATTTCAGAAAATATTTTAGTACATTATTTTACATTTTGTCATTATATTTACAACTGTAATTTGAGTTGATTTTAGTGGTCATCATATCTCACTCAAAAATTAAAATATGAGGAATAGAGTTGAAAAGAGAAAGCCTGTCTAGGCATGGCTATTCTGCTCTCACTTTAAGTAGTGTAAATCACATGCTTTAATCAAATTCATCAAAATTTTTGAAAAACTGTAAATCTCTTATATTTCCAAGGAAGATCCTTATATCTCTAGACTTTATTCTTAAATGATTTTTATGAATAAATAACAGTTATTTAAGTGCCACAGTGTTCTACTATCTTATATTTTTATTTTAGAATTACCTAACATATCTACACACTTAACAAATGCCAATAATAAATTTTATATTCTTCTTCTTCAAAGAGATAAGAAGGTAATCTAAATCAAAGGAATAATAACTGGATTTTGTAGAGCATTAGACTGGCTCTGATACATATACTATAGTCTGGGTTTTATAATTCTACTGAGCACTATATTTTCCAAGATCTAATTAAGGAATTTTTTTCTTAACTACTTCAGCTTTGTTCACAGTAAACAATTAAGATACACTCTGTAATGCTTGAGATTAATATGATTGGGCTAAGGACACACATAAAACCTTACACTCAATAATTATAATAAAAACATATTCTTTGCAAGCACAAAATTTGAGGAATTCACCACATATTAGATTATACATCAAAAATAACAAATACTGAAAACTCAATACTGTATAGAATGAAATTTCGATTGTAGTAAAAGTATACTAGGTGACAAGTCAACAGAAGTTTAGAAATTTAAAATTAAATATTATGATATTCAACAGAACAAAGATTTGATTATTAATTTTAAGCCTCCCTTCAGTGTACTTTTAGAATCAAATGACTAGGAATACAGAACATTTCAACATTTATGAGATATAATACTTAAAAATGTAAATCCTTAAATAAAAAGAGGAAGTTTCATAATCAATATTCTATGGAACGAAACAAAAATTTAAGGAAAAAGAACAAAAAATTCAAATGGGACTATGTTAAAAATTTATAATACATTGATTATACAAAGACTGAAATGTCTACTTTCAACAATATTGAAATCTGTTAACTTGAATAACAGTTTAATAGGCATAATTACTCTTAGAATGATAAAGAAAGAGAAGGGGAGGAAGGAAAGAAGAAAGGAAAAGGAAAGAAAGGAAAGAAAAAAGGAAGGAAGTAGAAAAGGAAATGAAGAAAAGACGAAAAGAGCATAATTTAGGAACTTGAATTTTTGGCGCTATGTATTTCCTTGTTTTTGTTTTTGTTTTTGTGTTTGTGTTTGTCACTGGGGATCAAATTCAGGAACTTGTTTTTGCAGGCACTTAAGTGGCTAAGCTATCTCCCTGGCTGGTTTCTTTCAGCATGGATAGATTCCTAACCAGTTTTCAGGATTAAAGAAGCATGAAAAACTAACATAATAACTTATACTTGAATGTATTTGGCAAGGTAGGTTCTTTGGGAGTGCAGAAGTCCTGACCATCACTGAGTCCAGAAAGTGGAGGACCCCACCGCTCACCCCCACACACTGATTATGGCTGTGCTTCCTCTAGCAGTGCTTTCTTCAATGAAGAGTTTCCAGCTCTAGAACCAGGAAAGAGATTGTGTGCAGGAAAGAGTTCCTGCCAAGCTACCTTCATCTTCACTTGAAACAGATACACCCAACTGGTAATGCTAGGAGCATGCTATCTCACATACCAGATGAACAGAACAAGTCAATAGTTACAGAGGCAAGAAACAGGCTTATATTTTTAGGGCCAATTGATTTTTCATGTGCCACAGCAATACAATGGGGAAAAGCATAGTCTTCTGAAAGAAAATACTGGTAAATTTATTTTATTTTTTTTCAAGTTATAATCTTATTTATCTTCCTTATCAGCTCATCACAACTCAACAAAAGAATGTTTACACACTCAACTCTTCAAAAAATACAGTATTCAACTAGATCCATCATTTCATCCACTGTTTGCTATACCAGATCCTAAAACAGGCTGCCACAGATTGGGCAAGCACAGCTCTCTGACAGCCATCAGTTGAATGTGGAATTTGTGTATGCAGGGTAGCTGCCTGAGCGTGCTTCCAATTACACAGTCAGTGATACAAACATTAGAAACTTCACTGAGTTCACTGTCAGTATGACTATGCTTATATTCCGGGTGGAAAAATCTACTCTTTCGTTAACCTCATAGTTGATCACCATCACCTTCAATTAATAAAAAGAAGTGAAGAAGGCAAAAAATAGGTAATGTTTCCATTTCCACAAAGCTGTTTGAACCTCAACCACCTACTGCCCCAACTGTCACTGCTTCTTGTGTGAGGATGGGTAGACTTATTTTCTTTGTTTTTTTTCTTTTTCTTTTTTTTCTGACGTATTAAGCTCTGTGCTGAGTGATTTATTGAAAGTATTATCTTTCCTTCTGGCAACAACAGGCAACAACACACGGAGGTTAGCATAAGTGTTCTTACATTACAGATGAGGAAACTGAGGTCCAGGGAAGTTAGCTGATACCGGTAAATTTATTTTTTTTTATTTTTTTTAGAGTTCCTACAATATACTTTTTATTTGTTTTAATTAATTTATTTGTTTTTGGCAGAACTGGGGATTGAACTTAGGCCCTTACACTTGTCAGGCAAGTACTTATTCTACTGAGCTATCACCCAGGCCTACAATTTATTTTTTAAATGTATGATTTTCTACAAAAATTTTTTTTTCAAAGTTTTATTGATAAACATATAGCAATGAGACAGTTTCAAATCAAATCG
>NW_004524662.1:11118196-11127543 GCF_000260255.1 Octodon degus | reverse complement strand
TGGAACCAGGGATTGAACTCAGGCCCTGGCACTTGCCAGGAAAGTACCTATTCCACTGAGCCATCTCCTGGGCCCCACAAAAATCTTAAAGGAAACAATTTCATATTAAATTATTAATAAGACAAAATAATTTATACTATTACAAAGGAGAAAGTTCATTATAATAAAGGAGAAAGAACAGTCACAAACTAAAAATTATATTGTTTCATCCATGTTACTGACAATTTGTTGGTACCCAATGTCAAACATAAGTCTTACTTGTTGTAAGAAGGATGGACATGTACATTTGAGTTTCACTAGTATGTTGGGTCAGTGGAAGACTGTTCACAGTGTTCTTCCACATGAATCCTTGGGAAAAACTGGGGGAAAGGAATGCAGATGCAAGTTGATAGGCAGGCAAATGAGCAAATAATCTAATGATATTTGTATGCTAAACCAGAAGGTATGGCTAGGTACCTTTTTACAGAAACTCTCAAATGTAAGTAAAAGACCACAGAGCCAGGTGTTCACTGCGGTTCTTCTTATAGTGCATTAAAATGTAAAGAACTTGACTGTCTCAGACTTAGACTCACAAATAAAGGGAAGTTGTTGGATTTGGAAGGATTTTTTTTTTCTTCTGAACTGGGGGATTGAACTCAGGCCCTTGTGTTTGCCAGGGAAGTGTTTATTCTACTGAGCCATCTCCCCAGCCCCTGGATTTAGAAGTTGAAATGAATGGACTCTATATGAAGGAACATGAACACACCTGAAAATGTGAAATAAATAGCGAATAAAATTGAAAAGAATCAACTTCTGGACAATATCAGTTAGAACTAATGTAATACACCAAACAATACAATTGAAGACACATATATGTAGGAAATATTTTAAAATTTGTTTATGGAGTGGTATCAGTTTAAGACTATATCCCTTAGAACTAAAGAAGGGGTGGCTTGGAGAAGTGGGACTATAAGTTTATTATATACTTTTATCTTCTTTCTTAAAAAATGTCATGGGAACTTTGAAAGAAAAAAATTCTATCACAATTCATTTGACTAATCTCTACCAAAAATAATATACAGTTTCAAATGGTAAAATGTATACCTGGTTATAATGATTTATTTATAAGGACTTACTGATTTTCTCTTAAGAAATTTTCTATAAAGTCTTAATCAGGATTTTTGCCCTTTAAAGAGTATTTCTAAGAGACCCTGGAAATAATGGGAAAAAAGTATTAATGAATAAATTCTAAGTAACAATAAAAGTAGACAGCTTGGAATGGCTTATAGAGAGCCAGAACTTCTACTAAGAATCAATACTCATCTGTCCCTTTCAAGACTAACCAGAGGACAAGAAAACTACTTACAAAATATGCCTGCATTTGGGTTTTAATTTTCTTTTATTTTTTAAAGAGAATAAAAAATAACAAAAACAAATGATACAGAATTTCACTAAACAAAATGCTACCAATTCATTCAACCTATAATACATATTGTTGTCTTCCGATCAATTGTTCAGATTGAGAGATATAAGTATGCAAAATGGATAAAAAGATTAAAAAGAAGAGAAAAAAATAAATTTAAGCTTTTAACCATTCTTTTCACTAGACCAGTAGAACTCAGCAGAACAGTTATCCAAGCTATATATATTTTTTCCCTTCCTACTTTCTTTTTCTTTTCCTTTTCCTCAGCCCAGTTGGTCCTTCCCTGTAAAGAGTTTCTTTCTCCTTCACTGTTGTATCCATTGTGCCTTTCAGATCTTTCTTTTGAATGAACATTAATCTAGTTTTCAGTCCGAGTCATAATAAATTTCTTGGCTATTTTCCAAACAGTATTTGAGTCATAGTAACTTCTGTGGCTATTTTTTAGAGCACTGTAATCAATATATAGATTTGTACACTTTTATCAGAATTTAATCTTTTTCATCTTCCCCTTTCATCCCTCCCATCTTCATCATACCCTCTCATCCTCAGATCCTTTCCTATCTCTACAAAGTCTACCTCCTGATTTTTTATAAAAATATTGCAGGATAGTATCCCCAGAACCATGATGGTTAACTTTGCCAAGAGCAATTGGTTCAGAACTACATAGATATTTACACATGTGGTTCTGGTTTATTTCACTTATAACTATATCTTCGAGTGGCATCGACTTAAACATGAAGGCTTCTGGTTTATCGTTTTTAAAAGCTGAGTAATACTCCATTGTATAAAAATACCAAATCTTTTTCATCCATTGCTCAGGTGATGGGCATCTTGGTAGTTTCTAAGACTTGGTTATCACAAATTGTGCTGCTATAAACATAGATATCATCCAGCAGAAATGTATGAAAATGAAGTATAAAAATGTAAAGCCATATTAATATGCTGAGCTGTAAACAGTTCAAGTCAACAACTTCTGACATTGCCAGTCCTATGGATAACCCACTACTATTATGGACTACACAGCATATACACAATGGTCCTTCATTTGTATCCCCTTTTTTTTTGTCAGAGAAGGGTATTTCCTTGTCAGTTAAATATTTTAAGTGTGTGAATTGAGCAAAATATTCCAATATAGTCCAGTAGTCCATAATAGTAGTGGGTTTATCCATGTGAGTCTGCTCAGGCACACTCTACATCATCGATCACTTTCCTCTTTGGCCCCATAATCTCCTTGATCGGAAAATTTGGGACACAACTAAATTACATAATCTAACATTACAAGTTCTCATATGTCCTGAGTCTTAATTGACCTTGGAAGGCTAGGGCAAAAATGTTGACTTTCCTTGCAGCCCTCCTTTTTCTCTAACTTTTGGTCTGTAAACTTAGGTTGTTAGCCCTCCAGAAGAAAACCTTATTATTATTACCATATAACCTAGGCTGTTGAGCTTAACCTCACTAGCGGTCTGAATATCAACTATCTTAGGTAGAACATGGAACTGGTATTTTTCATCGAGTATTGATATGTTAATCTTTAAGTCCCTAAGAATATGACAAAACATTAAAAAATTAAAATATATTTTAAAAATAGGAATAAACAATTATATATGTTTACACATAAGATGAATGGGTTTTGTTTGTTAGTTGAGGTCCCTCTTCACATAATTGTGCTCTGATATTTCTGATTAGAAGCAGAAAATATATTGAATGCTAGGTAACTTTTTATAGTAATGTATAGGTAATTAATTAATAGTGTTGCCAATCAAACTCAGTTTCTTGGCCTACATTTGCAGAATTTGGAAGGTTATTGGAAATTTCAATTAAGGTACTAGTTTCTAACTTTCTTGGGTCATAATAATTACTTGGGTACATTTGAATTTGTAAGCTCAGCCTAATTAAATTCAGTAGATAAAAGGAGATCCCTACATTATGAAATGCTTTGGTCATTGTTCAGGTGATTCTAATTTAGAATCACTAGTTTAAGTCCATGGGCTACTCAGAATGCATTTAACAAATTACCAGCAAATGGCTTTGCATGGAACTTGTTAGAAATACAGAATCTGAGTCATAATCAGAGACTGACTGCTTCAAAATCTGGATAGCCATGAGATTTCTAGGTAATCTTTGTGTACATAATAGTGTGAGATACTTTGAATTATGATGCTTGCAACTTGATGTATTCTTGCTGGGATGGTGAATAAGGTATTGAAGAAATCATCAGAGATTGACTGCAGCTGACAAAAAATAGTCTAACATCTTCATATTGACTTTGGTTGCAGAATGTCAATATAATAATTTATTGTGAGGAATGATACATCTCACAGAGACCAGGCTAGTCAGCCTACTCAAATTAACATGATTAATATCTTCACATTTATGAGGTCCTCTATCTAGAAAGTCAAATTGCAAGGAGAAAAGCTTTAGAGCAGCTCATGTAAGGGCATCCCTGAGAATATTTGGAGGGCAATTCCTCCTTCACTGTGTGTGGGAAATTGTAGAGTTCTTTACCTCAGCCTCCTTGTCCATTATATTCTTTCATATAAACAGCTTCATTTATCTCTCTTGTGTAGTGCAATACTCTTATATTTTTGATAATAATCTTAATACTTTGGCTAGCATGATAGATATGCTTACAAATAGGCAGATTAAAAAATAAGCACTTAAATGGGAAGGCAGTAGCCCTAAAAAAGATTTCTCAAAATGTGAGATACAATATATATATATATATATATATATATATGGAATGCCACTAATATTCAGGAGATACAAAATAAAAGCTCAAAGGGACATGACTTCAATCTAATTAGAATGGATGCAAAAAACAACGAAACATAATAAGAGTCAGCAAAGATGTGGAAGAATGGGATAGTTAGATTGTTGGTAACAAGGCAATTTAACACAGCTATTACAATAAATGCTATTGGGGTTCCTTAAAAACTAAATTACAATTACTGTATGATGCAGCAGTGTCATTGCTGGGTACACATCCAAAGGAAATGAAATCAGTCTGTCAAAAAGAAATCTGAACATTCGTATTCCTTGCAGCACTATTCACAATTGCCAAAAATTTGAAGCAAATATCAACTGATAAATGCATAAAGAAGATCGTGTACACATTTAGAAAAATGGTTAAAAAGTATGTTGTGTACATGTTCACAATGGAAAATACTATGGAACCAAGAGAAAACAAATCTTGTCATTTGTAGCAACATGAATAGTACCAGAGATCATCGCATTAAGTAAAAAACTGGACACATAAAGACAAATGCCACATGAATTCATTTGTGTACTATACTGTCTTTCAAGTAAATATTTGCTTAAAAAAGGGTAATTAATGAAAATAAGAGACAAGAAAAAATGTAATAGGACTATCCTGCTATAATGCTGTATATGGTTAGATTTCTAAATTTCTGTGTAAAAATATGTAACTCTTTATTCATTTTTAAAAATTTTTCATTTTTTTGTTTTTGTCTCACATTTTCTAGGGATTTAAAGTTTAACATATCAACACTTGATGGAAAATATCTGTTCCATATTATGTCTAAGATGTTTGATATTCAGACAGATAGGTTAAGCTCAACTGCCAATGGTATAGGGTAATAATATCATTAAGCTTCTCTTATGGAAAGGTAACAACCTACGTTGGCAGACAAAAGTTAGTAAAAGAAGGGCCGCAAGGACAGCCAACATTTGACCCATTCAAGGTCAGTGTGGACTCAAGACATAAGTGAACCTGTACTATAACATCCTGTAACTCAGGGGTATCCCAAATTTTCTGAAGAAGGAGATTGTGGCACTACAGAGGAAAGCGATTGATGATGTAGAGTGTGCCCAAGGAGAGTCACATGGAGAGAAAAGATTCTCAGTCTTTCTAAGAGAGCAAATTGGTCAAGCAATGGCTGTGACTCATCCACATGGCTGACACTGACAAAGGATCTACAAACTGAGGTATAGGATTTCAGGCTAAATCCTGAGGGCATTTGATTTACCTTGTCAGATACAGAAGTTACATTTCTTGTTATATAGGTCCTGCTTTATCTTGGTCTTAACCATCCAGCAGAAAAGTATATAAATGAAGTATAAAGAGTAAAGCCATATTAATATGCTGAGCTGTAAAAAGCTCAAGTCAACAACTTCTGACATTGCCCATCATGCAGATAACCCACTACTATTATGGACTACTAGACTATATTGGATTATTTTGCTGAATTCATGCACCTACAATATTTAAATGGCAATGGAATATCCATCTTTGTCAAAACTAAATAAAGAGAATATAAATGAATGACCATTTTCTATCTGTATATACAAAATATTTAGGATAGATTTACAGCTACTTTCTCTTAATTCAGTGAGAAGAATGATTTGTACTAACAGTGTTTAGACAGGATATTATGTCTTCATCTTGTACTATGAATAACAACTACAAAGACAACAATATGCAATGAATTAATTATTGTAACTGTCCTACCAACCTGTTTTGAAACTGTCTCATTGCTCTTTGTTTCTCAATAAAATTAATAAAAAAAGTTTAACTCAACCATATTGAGAGTGTGTACTCTTAGAAACCTGTTCATCCAAAGGATCTCCTGTCAGATGGTGTCTTCTTCTCACTGTGGCTGTCCTGTCATATCCCTTCTACATCAGACCAGACCCAAATGTTGTATTGCTGGTTTATACTTGTGCAGGTTGCTTTTTTCCACACTGAGGCACTGTGTCTAATCCCATCAAGTAAATGTGTTGCAGTGGTAGACAATACTTCCTGACAAGTAAAGCCAGAATTATGTCACTGAAAAAGAGCGTCTAACAAAAGAGATCTTGATACTAATAACAGTCTCTTCACAATATTTGACCTCAAACGTCAGCATAAATACACAAAATTTGATAGATACATAGATAGATAGATAGATAGATAGATGAACGAATGGATGGATAGATAGATAGATAGATAGATAGATAGATAGATAGATAGACAGGTAGATAGATATTCCAAAACTGCATTCAAAGACTCCCAATTGCCACAAAGCAGATGCAAAGTGCATCAATGGAGAGAATGTCAAACATAAGGTAGCCAAATTGTAGGAAATGATCAAAGGGGATGCAAAGACACTGGACAAGCTCAAAGGTGATATGACCAAAGAGATAGTGCAATTAAAAAATTGACAAATATGCTTGTAGAACAGCCAAAAGATAATATAATCAAAACCATTCAAAATATAATCATAAATCTAACAAAGAAATATAATCCACGACAGCATTCCAAATGGCAATCGCAGAGATAATTCTATTAAGTTTATGAATAGGAAAAGTGACAAATATGATTAGTGTTAGATATCAAGGGCAGAACAGAAGAACAAGAGCGTATACTCAGAGACAGCTTAAAATAGGACAGCAAAATAAATTGATCTAAGAGCTATTATACGATGCTAAGAAAATAACCATAAGGCCAATTAGAACAAGAGAAACATTAGATATCAGTGTACATGTGATTAAAAATCTCTATTTCTACAAAGCATGGCAGAAAACTTTCTAAGTAAGCAGAAATAGCCCAACAAATAGGTAAGTGAAAGATATGGAATTCCAAATAAGAGAACTCTCTTTCCATGACACATGAGTCAAAATCCCAGAAGTGTAACACAAACAGAATCAGAGTAAAGTAAAACAAATCAATTACAAAGGTAAGCCCATTAAGATTACAGTAGACCCTGAAAACTTTACAAGTGAATCTTAGAGTGAAGTATTTAAAGTCACAAAGGAAAACAATTTTCAACCCAGACTAACAAATCCTGCAAAACTATCTTTTAACATTGATGGAGAAATAACACCTTTCCATGACAAGAACACCTTGAGGAACTGATAAACACTAAATCTGCACTGTGTAAATTTGTCAGTGACATCCTAGAAAGAACTGATGAAGCCAACAATGCCAAAAATGTGATGGAATAAATACATAAAGTAGGATGCATAGTCAAAAAAGGAAACATAAGGAATCAACAGCAGAAAAATAATGCAATGACAGGAATAATTCAATATCTTTCAACAATAACTTTCAAGGTAAATGGCATGAACTCTGCTAACAAAAGGCACAGATTGGCATACTGGATTAAAAAAGAGAATACCTAATGGCTTTCTGGATAAAGGAAAGACATATATACAGGAAATAAAAAAGTCAAATTGTCATTACTTGCAGATGACATGATATTTTTCATAGATGTTCCAGAAACTTCTGTAAAATGATTCCTAAAATTAATACCCAAATCTTATGTAAGAGAATAAATGATTAACAAAATAATGTATAGTAATAATTACATAATAATACACAAAAATCAGTAGTGTTCTTATACACAAAAAATTTTGTAAGAAAAAACATTAGGAATATAATAAGATTTACAATATATTCAAGAAAAATTATATACTCAGAAATTAATCAAATTATGAAAATGACAGTCTTCTAAAATAAGAGAGAGAAAATGAAGAGGTACTAGAAAATGGAAAGACTTTCCTGTTCCTGGATAGACAGAACCAGTATTTTCCAAATGGCTATACAACCAAAGCTGATATGTACTTTCAATGCAATATCAATCAAAATACCAACACCATTCATCACTGAATTAGAAAATCAATTTTAAAATTAGGTAACCAAACCAAAAGAGATCTAGACTGCACAAAACATTCCTGGGCAATGAAAGCAAAGCAGAGGACATCACAATGCCTGACTTCAACTTGTACTAGAGAGCCACAGGAATAAGACCTGAGGATCTATACAGAAGATGAGGAACCACCAGGTGTGTTGTCATCTGATCTTCAACAAAAGTGCCAAAAGCATGAGTTAGATGAAAGGTAACCTTTTCCACAAAAAGAACGAGAAAAAACTGGGCATATACATTCAGAAGATTGAATGCATATACACATATTTCATAATGTACTAGTACAAAGTCAAAGTTGGTCAAAGACATAAATATTATAATACAAATATTATGTTATAATATTTAAAATATTATACACAGAAATATTATAACTTAATCTGCTAGAAGATAAAAGAGGTAAACTACTGAAGACCCAAGTACAGGAAAGGACTTTCTCTACATGGTTTTAGTTACATGAGATATTCCATCAAAAACTACCAAGATTATATCAAATTAAAAATCTTCTGCACACCAAATGAAACAATTTATACATCTGAATTCATGGATTGAGACAACCTAGGGGACAGTAAATGTTTTGCTAGCTACTTCTCTGCTGTAGGACCAATATTTGGAATACATAAATATCTTTTTTTTTTTTTTGTATTTTTAGTATGGGTCTACAGGGCCTCAGTATGTAGAGCAGACTCACAGTCATCCGCCTGTGTTCAGCCTCCCAAAGAGCTGGGATTACAGGCGTGTGCCACCATGCCCAGTTTCAGTCATTCTCTCAGCGCCCAGGGGTGGGTCCAGCGCGGCACACAGGGGATCGAACCCTGGACCACTGCGTCTGCCTAAGCAGGCACTTTAATAAGCTAAGCTGTTTGGCTGGCCCTGGAATACATAAATATCTTAAATAATCAGATTCATCTATATAAAAACCATCATCAAAAATAAAAAACGGGCAACTGAAATTAATGGCACTTGTCAGAAGAATCACAGATATCTGATAAATACATGAAAAAATGGTCAGTATTTCTATTCATCAACAAAATGCAAAATAAAACATTGTATTTCATGTTACTCCAGAAAGAATGGATATCATTAAAATACTTATATAATAGAAATAGAGATTATTTTATTTACTTATCTTTTTATGTATTTAGTACAGGGTCTACAGGGTCCCAGTACACTGATCGGACTCATAATGATCCTCCTGTTTTCAGCCTCCAAAGCTCTGGAAGTACAGGTGCGTGCCATCACTCCTGGACTCCACGGCTGCCTCAGCGCACCCCGCGAGCAGGGCCAGCGCTGCACGCAGGGAC
>NW_004524662.1:11075409-11109096 GCF_000260255.1 Octodon degus | reverse complement strand
AGAATATATGCAGTGTATCATTTGTTGAAACTGTACTTCCGATTTGATTTGAAACTGTCTCATTGCTATCTGTTTATCAATAAAACTTTGAAAAAAAAAAGAAAAGAAATTCATGGAGGCTGTGCGGAAAGATAGCTGGTTCTACACTGTTGACGGTAACGTAAACTGTACAACACGTAGTGATCAGTATAGAGATTCCTCAAAAGCTAGAACTGAAAATTCTGTTCAACTCAGGTATCCACCTCTTAGGTAACTTTCCAAATGTGTGAAAGACATCATAGCACAGTGATTCGTGAGGACCTGTGTTTATGGCAGCAGAACACTTTAGCTAAACCTTGTAAGTGGCCTATGTATCTATAAATAGCTAAAGAAAACGCAGTAGTTACGAATAATGGAGTACCACTCCTCCATCGATAAAGATAAATCTGTGTCATTTGTAAGAAAAAGTGTAGAGCTTGAAACCGGACATAACATTAAGTGAAAAAAGTCAGACACACAAGTTTAAACATCGTGGTACTTTTCCCATGGGGAAATGCAAACTGGAAATAATTTTAAAGAGACAAAAGGAAACAGAGGTAGATCTTCTACAAATGGAATGGGAAGGAGAGATGGGGAAGGAGCAGAAGGAGGGGAAGAAAAGGGGAAATAAGATGAATCAAGGTACATTAAGTGCATGTACTAGTCCCTAAGATAAACATAGACCTTATGTACTATAAACAGATACTGATGAAAAAAACAATGAAAGCGAAGTAGATGAGAGTACAATGCAGCTATCAGAGGCAAGTGAGACTATAGGCAGGAAGCAGAGGGATGGAAGCGTATTGAGAAAGGAATATTACAGTTAGGGACCAGAAGCTCTGATGGGCTATTTACAGGAGCGTGATTATATATAGATCCAGGAACAGTTAAAGAATTTTATTAATTGGGCAAAATGAGAAGAGTATGATTAAATTATTTCAACTGTATTTTTATTAATTTCTCCTTTTTACTGCTGAGTTTAGCAGTGAAGCATTTTAAAGAAGAGATCAGAGATGGATAATTAAACAGTCTCTATTTTCTTGATTCTGAAGCTTAAAAATAGATTCTTAGCAACACAAATATTAATTATATTCTAATTAATAATTTCACCCATGAAACATTTACAAAACAAATATATATACTAGAAGAAAGGTTTCTAAATGTTTTCATAATAAAAAAAAAAAGCCAAACGGTCTTCAGGTGGACATGTTTAAACTTATTTAAATATTATCTCATGTATACATGTCACAATGTGTACAATTCATGTATACCATTTAAAGTTCTTATTTGTCAGCTAAGACAGAATAAAAATAAGCTTACTTTATGTACACTGTCTACTTTATAACTTCAAGAAATTATTTCATTCACTACTATCATCTCTAGCTTTAGGATGAGAAAATCAAGAAACAGAAAGTTAGACAAATTGCGCACTGTCCTGTGGTACCTCATTGATGAAATATTTCATGTCCAGCTCTCCTGCATCTGAGCCTATATAGTGTAATGTAAAGCAAGCCGCTGCACTGTCTAGTCTACAATCATCCAGGTCATTTCCTTGTTATACTTTTTACCATTCTACTTTTTCTGTTCATATTTCATATATATATAATTTTTTGTCATACCTGACCCTGAGCTCAGGACTTGCACTTACCAGGCAGGTGCTGTACTGCTGACCTATATACCAGCCTTAGATATAGTTTTTACAGTTTAAATTATATCTTTCTCACGGTAACATTTTTTGGGGGGATTTCTTCAGTATAATTCTCAAGTATTATCAATAACCTTTTCCAAGCTTATTAAATGGTTACAAAATATTTATTTAATAAGGCTTTAAAATGGATCAAGGAATAGTTAAAGAATTTCAGTAATTGGGCAAAATGAGAAGAGTACGTTTAAATTATTTCAAATTTATTTTTTATTAATTTCTCCTTTGTACTGCTGAGTTTAGCAGTGAAGCATTTTAAAGAAGAGATCAGAGATGGATAATTAACTATTCTCTATTTTCTTGATTCTGAAGCTTAAAAATATGTTCTCAGCAACACAAATATTAATTAGATTCTAATTAATAATTTCACCCATGAAACATTTACAAAACAAATATGTAAATCTCCATAAACCAACTTGCACTCTAGTGATGATTAGGCTATCATTATACTCAGGAGCAATTCTGATGAATGTGTAAGATTTTTAAGAGTATGGCCTAATGTTGATACAGTGAAAACTTTAAACATTTTGTAAGAAAAAATATCATACTCTCTAGTTGTAAAGAGAATATATTTGTACATCTCATATTAGTTATTTTTCTACTTTAACAAATCATTTACTATTCAAGACTGTGGTTCTGAATATGGTCATTTTTGGTTCAAGAACTCCTTTGAGAATATAATGAAAATTGTAAATCACTAGCAAGTGAGACATGCATTATTCATGTGAACAGATTTTTTTCATGCAACATCAACCAATCAAGAGCTTCTTGTAAATTCATATGTGGATTTCATATGAACATCTGTGATAAAACTAGGTATTAGGGCCTCATAATCTACTCCAAGACTATTAATACTCAACTATGCATGCGCTAATACACAATCTCCTTTCTCTCTTACAGTAATGTTCTACATGACTTTTGATCTTCAAAATGAGAAGGATGGTTTCTGACAGAATCCAGCTCCGAGGAAATGGATACTAAATTTAACCGTTAAGTGTAGAGTTATAATGATTTCCTTTTGATAAAGAAACAAATGCACTGAGTTATTTATTGTCATTTACAGTGCTCACTTTTGGAGGCTATCTTATGACTTCAGAGTTTGTGCAACATCCCTCAGCAGAGGTGACATTGCTCAAAATAGTTTGAAAATCATTGTTTTAGTTGCTAACCACAGAACCCTTTTGTAGTATAGTACTGTGAAAATGCTTTCCATAGGGATTGTGGAAGAATTGTGGTTGTTTAAATCACCACTGAAAATTGGAAAGTACTCAAAATTGGTGCTGAACAATACGAGAAATATTGTATCAAAAATAGAGACTATTTCTGTATATTATGGAATACAGACTATGAACTTGTGTGTCACAGGTTACATCTATATAGTAGTATTAGGGAAAAAATTCTAAATATTGTGTACTGCAACTCAGAAAAGTTGGAGCACATTAAGTCAAATAAGTTTCATTGTCTTTATTTATAAAGCTCACCAAGCTAATTAATAAAGTATTCATTTCAGCAAATTTTTGTGTATTTTCTGCTGTACCAACTTCTTTTTCCTTTTTTATGTATTTAGTTTTCAGCCTCCCAAGCACTGGGATTATAGATGCACCACCATGCCCAGTCCAATCTCCATATCAGTGTGCCCCAGGGGCAGGGCTGGCACGGCACGCCGGGGATTGAACCCTGGTCCCTCCAACTGCCTAAGCAGTCTGTACCAACTTTTTGAAATGATGCAGAAATTCAAATGAAAAGACAATGAAATTAGACCTATGATCGGAAATGAGTATCTTTTGCAGCATGTTGTTAGGATCAACATTTAGGTCTTTGGTAGCAATGATATATATTGATGAGTTGGATGATAATATAAATAACAATTGACTTAGTAGGACAGAAAATCATCCAAATGATAGGAACAGTATCTGTGAACACGTCCATTGAAGGAAAACTTTATTTTTAGCATACACATTAACAATGTAATTTTCCTAAAGAATACACATGCCACATTGCACTTAAATCCAGATAATTCAATTGCTGTTGAACAGAAACTGTCTGATCTTGTGTCCAGTACCCTATGGTAATTTGGTACTCCAGTGTGGGCTACAACACTGGGCATAAAGCCCTGTATCTCAGCAAGGTCACAGTTTTATATTAGAAGCTAAATGATAAACAAACATGAAGGGTGCATGAGAAAGCCATGATCACATCAAGCACATAGAAGGACCAGAGTCGAGGGCAAAAGGCCAGTGGGTTGATGGGGGTGCATCAGAGACTGACTGTCACAGGTTACACCATATGAACTATGACAGGTGAATATTGGATGAATGAGTAAAGAAAAGAATTGTGATGGAGTGTAGCATGTACAGCGTTCCAGGCAGAGGGACAGCATCTATAGAGACATGGAAGTATGTTATATTTTAGGAAAACTGCAAGTAGTTCCAAAAAGTCAATAGAGTTGAGAAACTTTCAGTAACAAAGGGCAGGTAAAAATTAAGCAATGGAAAGATTATGATATATCCAGTTAAAATATATTGGCTTTTTTTTTGAGACAGGTTCTCCATGTATAGTCTAGGCTGACCTTGAACTCACAGTAATTAGTATAGCACATTAATGGAAGACCCTTAGCTGAATGGGCATTAACGCTCCTGTTTTGGAACTGAAGCTCAAAAAGACTAAATGACTGTAAGAATATGTTTGTTTGTTTGTTTGACAAAAACACCATAGAAAATATAGAGAGAAGATGTGAGTGTGTGGGAAGAGGGAATACAATAATAAACCTAGGTTTGTACATGAGGTCAATGTATTCCTGTTTGGAGCCACCTACCAAATGTCTTATGTAATGTTATGTTTTAGATGAAGAATCTTGTCCAGCCACTTGCACATAGAGGTATGGCTCTGGCGAGGTAGTTAGATCACAAGGGTGCTCACAAGCTCATGGTGGATTAGTCCCCAGTGAGTGTATGCCTAGGTGTGCTGTTGAAACATGTTGCACATGGTGGGAAGAAGCAGGTCAAATGGGTCATATGTTGCTCTACTTTCCCACCTCCTCCCTTCTTGTTGCTTCTTGGCTACCCTAGCAGGAATAGCTCTTGCTTCGCTCTACCTCTTTGCTGTCCCATCCTACCCTGAGGCCAGTGGATATGGGCTGAAAATAAAGGAGCCAAATGAAAAAACAAAACAAAACTCTTCTCCTGTAAATGGTGGGGCAGATGTCAAAAGTTGAGTTCTGGAGCCAAGAAAGTGGCTGCAACCTCTGGAGTGAGTTTGATACATCTGATTGGTCAACCACAGTTTTTGTCATCTCAAACCTCTTTTCCTTTTGTTTTGGTAACAGACTACAATTCTCTGTTTATTGGATCAATATATAATGAGTTGAAATTATCTGAATAATTCATATTCACTCTCCAAAATTGGTTCCAATATTAACATTCTTCCATGCAGCTTCAGTCAGTGTCCCCTGTTAAATTTTCTACTAGGACCAGTGGGAAAGAATTCCTTTTTATTTTTATTTTTTATTTTTTTTTGCTCCAAATGCCTTCAGGGCAGGTTTGGCTGGCTTGAGTTGTGGGGATCGAACCACAGCAACCTGAGCCTGACTGCTTTGTTGAAGCAGCCACTTAAAGAACTGAGCTAGGGGCTGGTGAGATGGCTCAGTGGACTAAAGCACCTACTTAGAACAAGCTTAGCAAAGCACAGGGACCTCGGTTCAATCCCCCAGCACCACATGCCAGCCAGCCCCACCCCCTGGTGGGCTGAGCTGGCCACACACACACACACACACACACACACACACACACAAACAAATAAATTCAAAAAAAAAGAAAGAACTGAGCTAAGGGGCAGGCGCCCAAGAATTCCTTTTTAATTCATTACCAAAACAATAATATATTCTCAGATACGTTGTGGCCTCTTCCCCACAATATTCAAAAATTTAAGAGGTGGAAGTTACTAGTGGAAGCTTCCAATTGTGAACCCACAAAATCCCAAGATTTGACCTAGTTCTGTTCCTATCCTTTGAATTTGTATTGTCTTTAAAGTCTTTCCAACAACTCAATATCAGCCTTTGATGTTTAAATCAATTTTGGTTTTGTTCCTGTGCCTTACATTCCACCAGTCCTAATGAAATAGTAAACTCAAGATTTTTTTTTTAATGTAAGTTAGTTAAATGGTTTCCAAGGATACACTGGCCACTTGTCTGGCAGAATATACTACTACAAGCGATTTTGTTACCTCCCAGAGCCAAATAAAATATTATGGGAAATAATTTGACTCTAATCAACTATCCTAAGGAAGAAAAGATATTATTTAAAAGCAAAACAAAACAATGATACTGTAAGAAGAATAGTAAGAGTCTCCCAGTTCACTATATTCAAAAGGGCAACAATTTATTTTCTATTCCAGTAAACTGGTTATCGTGTTGGATTTACACCCTATTTTTGATGAAAAAATGAAATTTTGATAGTGTAACATGTTGAGTTTTCTTTTTATTCTTCTTCTTATTATTTCTATTATTATGTGTTTGGGTGTTACAGGATCTCATTACACATTTCGAACTCTGTGATCTTCTTGCTTTCGGCCTCCCCAGCACTGGTATTACACGTGTGCACCATGCCTGGATTCTGGCCAGCTTAGCCTGCCCTGGGAGGAACAAACTGCCATCCTTATGCTTGCCTAAGCTTGCCTAAGCAGGCACTTTCCTCCATTAAGCTATCTCACCAGCCCCCACATTGTTTCATATTTCATTCACTTACATACTTTTTC
Organism: Octodon degus; assembly: GCF_000260255.1. Taxonomy (NCBI): domain Eukaryota; kingdom Metazoa; phylum Chordata; class Mammalia; order Rodentia; family Octodontidae; genus Octodon; species Octodon degus. Next base: position 11,102,624 of record NW_004524662.1, on the reverse strand, counting down.
TTAGCTATAAATATATGTATATGTATGTGTATAAGGGTGTAGCTGTGTATATTGATATGCATATGTATATATATATTATGTATAGTCATGATTAAAAATAGTTAACAGCAAATTTCTAGAAATCATTTAAACTACTTAACACTACTTAACTCTTCTCAGTTTCTTACAATAAACAATGATGTCTAGTTTGCAACTTTTTAAATTCCTTCCCTTCAGCTACCAAAACTAATTTATTCTATTGTGTATATTACACTTTGAAATGTATTTTTAATTTTTTTTGTCTTAGTTAGTTCGTATTCCATCAGATGTGCAGTTGCTTTCTTAAAATTTTTTATTCATTTTAATGAGAAAAAAACAGTAATGAAACAGTTTCAAAACAGGTTAATAGGACAGTTGCAATAATTAATACATTGCATATTGTCTTCATAGTAGTTATTCAGAGGATAAGATGCAGACATGATATCTTGTCTAACAGCATTCTTGAAATACCTGTCATTTTGGTCTTCTAAATGCATACTGCTTCTAATATCATATCTTTTATTGCTATAATCTCTTTAAAGTAAATGTTTGTGAAAAAAAGTTATGAAAGAAAACAAGAGTCAAGAAAAAAATCCATAGGATTGTCCTCCTACAGTGGTGTATATGGTTTGATTTCTAAATTTCTGTGTAAAAATGTATAATTTTTAAAAAATTCTGATAAAAGTTTAAGTTTGTCACTTTTATCACCAATGTCATGAAAACTCCCTTTATATTTCACACTTGTAAAATTTTCCTGAAAACGCTTCAACTTTATTATAATATTCTACCAATATACATGACCACTCTGTGTTAGATATTAACTGCACCCAACTTCTTCTAATTTTTTATGATAGTTTTATTCTTTGCCTTTCAAAGATGTTGATATAATGTGGACGGAATGCATTTTACTTACTGCGCATGTCAATCATTCAGAGAGTCATATATTACAACCGCATATCTACTCATCTCCCATCAATTTACATACAGACTCATTTGAAAAACTCAAGATATCATACAAAGAATAAATTTTATTTCATCCCTATGAGCCTTAAATAACTTTAGTAAGACAAACAAAAATATTATTGGATCAGTTTGGTTAAAGGAAGTCAAGAGAGCCAGGGAGATAGCTTGTCTGTCTAAGTGCCTGTCTGGCAAGTGCAAAGATCTGGGTTTGATATCAGGTACCTTATGCCAAGTCAATCCCACACGCAGCCAGTCACTGAAACAGGGCATGGTGGCTCATGCATGTAATCTCAGTGTTACGGAGGCCGAGACAGAAGGTTCACTGTGAGTCTGAGCTGTGTAGCAAGACTCTGTAGCAAATAAATAAATAAATAAATTTTTAAAATGAAATAAAATAAAACAAGAAATCAAGAATGAGAATCATGGGGCCGGGGAGATGGCTGAGTAGAATAAGTGCTTGCTTGGCAAGCACAAGGGCCTGAGTTCAATCCCCGGTTCTGCAAAAAAAAAAAAAGAATGAGAATCAATGAATGCACAAGTAGCCTACTGTGAAAGAAAAATAAATACAGAACTAAGCTAATAGAAACGTATGCATAAGCACCTTCATGGTATGCTCTAGAGCTCTTCTTAGAGACACAACCTGTCCAGCAAAGTCTGAACTGTTAAGCAAGCCGTGGAATGCAACTAAGACATGGACTTCCCTTCCCACTCAATCTCTGTGAGTCCAGTTTCAGACTTGCAAACCCACCATTTTTTATGCTTTTGTTCCCTTTACCTTTTATGTTTGCCTCTATATCTTTGTTAGTATGATTATGTTTTCCAGAAAATTTCATTCTGTTCGCTCTTCTGTTTCACCTCATAATTACCTATAAATTTCTTAGGTGTATGAGGTGTGATCAAAATAGACAGAGAATTTTTAAATTAAAAAAATATCATTTCAGTGAAAGACATTTGTCATCAACTGCCCCAAAGTACACCCCTTCACTTCAAACGCTCTTGTCCCACAATTCTTGCCACTCTCAGAAGCTTTCCTAGAAGCCATTTTTCGTGTTTTTACGAGGTGTGACCAAAAAAAAAAAAAAAACCCAGCAATTGCTGCAGTAGAATGCCAGTCAGTGCAAAGACAGGCTCATAAAACTACTATGCTACTTCCTCCTCTGCCTGGCTTGGCAGATCGGGCATCATGCAAGTCAGGGTTCTGCCACATGGTCAACATGAACATGAAAGGTTGATGTTTGGAAATCCATGATTCAGGACGTTGAGGTAGCCAGGACAGCCCAGCTAAAACACTCACAAGGGATGACTTCCACAATTGAAAGTGGCAAAAACATAAGATAAACGTGTGTGAAGTGCAGGGAATATTTCAGCAATGTATCTTTTCTAGTAATTAAAAAAAAAAACTTCTGCCATTATTTTTTATCACAGTTCATGTACTTTACCTATATACAAACTTTTTTTTGGCAGATTAGAAAATGAAGTTTCAAATGGAATACAAACTGAGGTGAAATGTGTTTTCTTTTTTTAATCTTAAAGGGGAAAAACAAAAACAAATAGCAAGAACTAAGACACAAGCGCAGCAACTGGGGCTCCATCCCTGGCACCACACGCCTCGCAAACCCCGCCCCTGACCCTGGGAGCACTGAGCTGGCCACCGGGTGCAGGAGTGGTGGCACACACCTGTAATCCCAGCACTGGGAAGGATCACTAGGAGTCTGAGATGCGTAGTGAGACTCTGCGCAAAGCACATAAAAAATGAAATAAAATAAAATACAAAATAATGTAAGAAAAAAGACAGAAACAAAGCAACACAAAACAACACAAATTGCACAGAATTTCGAAACGAATGAAAAATTAACAATTGTTGTTATATTACCTATTGCTGTCATCAAATTTATTATACAGATTATCAGATATAAGCGTGTAAGAATGATCAAACAATTAAACATTAACTCTTCCTTTCAATAAGCCTCAATTTTCTTCTTTGTCCCTTTCACTTCTCAATTTTAAATTTATTTTAAAGATGGTGTAATGTAATCAATGAGACATTAGAGATGATACATGTTTAAAAGAACAAGATGCAAGTATTCAACCGTAGTTGTTATGTTGCACATTGCTGTCCTCAATATAGTTGCTTCGATTATGGATATTAGCATATAGAATTGATCAAAGTAAAATTTTAAACACTAACTACTCCTTTCAAACAACTAATAAGAGTTAGTAATACAATTCCTTAGCTATCTATCTTGTCTATATAATTGCCTGATTTCCCCTTTCCATTCTCCCTATCTTTTCTCCTTTCTCTCATCTCCATTGTTTATTCCTTATGTTCAAGGCTTTTTTTTTTGCTGTATATATTGTAATGAATAAAATTCCTATTCTATTTATTCTTTCAGGTTCTTACACTAGGGAGGCAATATGATGTTTATACATGTTGGTCTGATTTATTTCCCTTTTGAGTATAGCCTCTAGTTGCATCCATTTACCTACAAAAGCCTCAAGTTTATCTGTCTTTATAGCTGAGTAATATTCAATTGTATAAAAAATACCACATCCTTTTCATCTGTTCCTCTGGTGGTGGGCATTTTGGTTGTTTCCAAGATTTGGCTATTACAAATTGTGCTGCTATAAACATGGGGACACGTATATTGCTGTAGTATGATGATTGCAGTTCTTTTGGAAAAATATGTAGGAGAGGAACAGCTGGCTTGAACAGGACCTCCAATCCTGTTTTGGAGGAATCTCCCCACTGATTTCTACAATGTGTGTAATAGCCTGCATTCCCACCAAGAGTGGAGAAGGGTTCCATTTTCCTGCAGCCTCTCTAGCATTTGTTATTGGATGATTTCTTTGTGATTGTCATTCTTTCTGGAGTGAGATGGCATCTCAGCATTGCTTTAATATGTAGTTCTCAAAGGACCAGTGCTGTGCAACATCTTTTCATGTATTTCTTTGCCATTTGTATTTGTTCCTCTGAGGAGTGTGCACTCATCTCAGTTTCCCACTTTTGAATTGTGTCTTTGAGTTTTGAGGGCCTGAGCTGAACGTAAATGCTACCTCCTGACTTTCTTGCTGAATTCTGCTAATTCTAATTTGTACTAAAACTTTGTAGAAAAGCCTTATGATGTAGGGTATGCCCATTACGTATCTTTATTTTCCAGTGAGAACTAATGTAATCAACAAAAATAAATTCATTTTTTTCTTTTTACTTTAGTTTTTCTTTCTGTTCCTCTCTAAATAAGTGAGACTATTCCAGAGATGATAGGGAGGGAGACATTTCCATTGAAACAATTCAGAGTTTTAAAATGGGAGGAAAAAAAATCTATGACAGGACTGAAGTAGGGAAACTCAGTTTAAAATCTAATATACGTAAGTCTAGTTACAATGTGGTTACTGAGATTATTTCAAATATTCTCTTTTTAGTTAACTATTCAGCAGAAAAATATAAAAATGAGGTAAAAAAGTAAAGCAATATTAATATGCTGAGCTGTAAAAGGCTCAAATCAACAACTTCTGACATTACCAGTCATGTGGATAACCCACTACTATTATGGGCTACTGGACTATATTGAATTATCTTGCTGAATTCACACACTTACAATATTTAAATGGTAATGGAATATCCATCTCTGACAAAACTAAATAAGAAAGGGGATGTAAATGAAGGACCACTTTGTATCTGTATATACAAAATAGTTAGGATGGATATACAGCTAGTTTCTCTTAATTCAATGAGAAGAGAGATTTGTACTAACAGCGTTTGTACAGAATATCATGTCTGCATCTTATACTATGAATAACCACTAAGAAGCCAACAATATGCAGTGTATTAATTATTGTAACTGTCCAACTAACCTGTTTTGAAACTGTCTCATTGCTATTTTTCTCAAAAAAATTTAAAAAAGTTATCTGATTAATTATAAAGATAGAGTTGCCTTGGGAAAAAATTAAATGATTAGAACAAGCAAAGATTCAGAACAGAAGTGTTGATGGCTATTCTACTGGAATCCTTTGTTTCTTCAAATCTTCCAGCACATACCGGAGTTCCCACAGTGGCTGGCTATATCGGAAAGATAATAACGCTATAGTTACCTACGTACCTATAGCTTGTTATAACTCTCAAACAGGGCGGGAAATGAATTTGAGCCATGCAGCAAAGGGAACCGTCTATGAAAGTAAACCTTTTGCTTCTAGGTACCAGTAGCACGCCAAAAGCTTTGTGCTATATCTGCACACATGTCTGAGGAGAAAAGCACAGAATGCAGTGAGTAGCACACCGAAAGAGCAGCCTAGGAAAAGGCACTTGGCAGGCCAGCCACGGACAACCAGACCAGGTAGAAATATGGGTGGAAACACGCTGGTAGATAAATAGCATTGTCATGGTTGTCATCAGTGTGAGGAAATGTCAGCATCAGAACAAATACACTTAGGAATGTTCACTTTTATACTGCCTGGTACAGGTTATCTTCCAGGGCTCTGGTCTAGTAATGCCAGTTTGTATCATGGGAATATGTGGCTTAAGACTGAAAGGAAATTTTTTTGTTAATAACTGGACAGGAGAAATATAATGAAATTATTTGTTTACTTCTCCTGGATGCAAGCACCATAAGTATACTTTTGCTTTGACGAAACTGAGAGAACACAGGCAAACACCTTGATGCCTACAGGAAGCCTACAAAATAAATAGAAGTAAGTATAGTAATTGGGTTGCAGTGCTAAAATATTTCTAAAATTGTGAGCATGAAAGATTGGACAGGTTGTTACTAAAAACTACTACATATATAACACAAAAATACAGAGAAAAGAAAGGAAAGATAGGATAACACATATTTTATTTTCTTTCAGTTTATAAGCAAGCCAAAGATATGGACTTCAAGGCTATCAAGAAGAAAAGTTAAAGAAACTGTGCTAGTATTGTGAAGGTTTTATTTTATTTTTCATGAGTAAATGATTTTTAAGCATCAAGGCAAAGAACATATTTAAAGAGAATAAACTCCAGTTAGACTAACATATTTTTCCAGCAATAATAAATGACAGAAAACAGAGGACCAATATATGAATACTTTTTGTTTTGTTTTGTTTAGCTTTAAAGATTGATTGATTGATTGATGGATTGATTGATTGATTTAGTGCAGGGTCTCACTACACAGCTCAGACTCATAGTAGTATTCCCATTTCAGCATTCCCAGCGCGGGAATTGCAGGCATGGGCCACCATGCCCAGTTTTGGTGGCCTTCACAGCTCCAGGTCCAGCATGGAACCCCAGTGGTACTGGGGATCAAAATTGAGTCCTTGAGAATGGCCCCCGTATAAATGGTTTTGAGAGGAAAGATCATATTCCAAGACTATACACCCAGTAGAGCTATGAATGTATATGACATTAATACAAATGTATATTACCCTATATAAGACTCAGAAAACTTTCTTTCACATACTACCCAAAAATATTCTTAAGGCTGTAATGCTGCCACCCTAAAGTTTAGCTAATGTAATTCGTATCTATAAATTTCCTTTCCTTCTAGGATCAGCTGAACATAGTTAGAGACCCGATCCAAAGAACTTGAAGAGAAGGTCATATTCTTCCATGTATTTTTCAAAGTCTGAAATATTGGTTTTGTTTCATTGTTCTGTTGAGCTACAACTCCTTCTGAACACATCCCTTGCCATCACTTTGTTCTGTCTACCAACTATCCCAGATTTATGTCATTTGGTTATTTCAGCATTATTTACCTATCACACCTATGTCAACCAAACTATTTCTAAAATGGAACGCTTAACAAAATTTCAAAAGCTATAGTATATGCAAACAATCACACCAATAACGACACATGTAGAGCTGCAATGCATATGCATATCACTTTCAAAGTTGATTTCTTTCTTTTTTATGTATTTGGGACATGGTCTACAGGGTCTCACTATTCAGCTCAGACTCATAGTGATTCTCCTGTTTTCAGCCTGCCAAGTACTAGAATTGTAGGCATGCACCATGAGGCCCGCTCTCAATCGTCATCTCAGTGCACTCTGGAGGTGGGGCTGGTATGATACACTGGGGATTGAACACTGGCCGCTGTGCTCTGCCTAAGCAGGAGCTTTAGCCTTCTGAGCTATCTGGCTGGCCTCAAAATTGATTGATAAACACCTGAGCAGGATTAGTATCACAGGCCTGTCTCTATGTCATTAAGAAAATTTCCATCACAAATATTAGCCAAAAATATGCTTCCTTCATGAGTTTCAAATCTTACTCATTCTTGTTTTTATTATTTCAGTTCAGAAAATCAAAACACTGTTAACAGTAGATTGATTGATTGATGGATGGATGGATTTTGGTCTTTTTTTTTTTTTTTGAGACAGTCTCACTATGCAGCTCAGGGGGGTCTGCAGCTCACTTTGTAGCCCAGGCTGGTCTTGGTCTTGAACTTGCAACAATCCTCCTGCCTCAGGCTCTCTAGTGCTGGAATCACAGGCGTGCACTACTATGTCTGGCCATAACAGTAGGTTTACTATAGAAAGACTTTCCTTTGAGCATTTACTATCCAATCAGTTAATAAGCAAGTTTATTTTTTATTTTTAATCTTATCATTTAGAAATAGATTCGAAGCCAGGTGTGATAGTGCATGCCTGTGATGCCAGCCGTCAAAGCTGAGATAGAGTCTTTGTTGGTTGGGGGCCAGCCTGGGCTAGTAGAGAACTGAATGCTGGCAGGGCATGTGCTACCAGGGATTGAATTTGGATTCCTGCACTTGCCAGGCAGACACTTGACTACAGAGCTATCTCTTCAGCCCTATGGGCACATCTCAGATGTACATAATACTGACATTCATTATAGGGAGTTGGTGTCAGCACATGCTCTATTTCGCTACTTTATTTGCCCATTCTCATGCCCTCTCTTCAAGCCTTCTTCCCTGCTTATTTACAACATCTTTGCTTCCATTCTTTTTATTCTCGTCTCCTCTGTCCCTTCCACCCTTGTTCCCCTTCTCATTTGAAGATTTTGTTCCCATTCCTCATTATCTATTACACATTTTGAGCCTTACTTAAATTTTCTCACACCAGAGAAATCATGCAATATGTGAACATATGTATCCAATTTAATTTACCTAAGAGAATGGTTCTTAAGGTGCATCTTTTTACCTATAAGTGTTTCAAGTTTATCATTTTTATTGTAGTGTAGTACTCCATTATATTAAAAAAAACCCCACATTTTCTTTATCCATTCATCAGTTGGTGGGAAATTAGGTTGTTTCTAATACTTAGCTATTACAAACTAGGCCACTATAAACATGGGTGTGTACATATAGCTACACTCTGATGCTTTTAATTTTGGGGGGAAGATACCAACAAGGAGAGCAGCTGGTTCAAAGAAGAACTCTAGTCCCAGATTTTAAAGGAATCACCATGCTGATTTCCATAATGGTTGTACCAATTTACACTTCCACAAACAGTGGAGAAGTGTTCCTTTCTCCCTCCAGTCCCTCCAGCATTTATTATTGGTGGAATTCTTGATGGTAGGTGCTCTTTCTGGAGTGAGATGAAATCTCAGCATTGCTTTAATTTGCATCTCTTGGATGACCAATTATATTGAACTTTTTTTTCATGTATTTATTTGCTATTTTGCTTCTTCGTCTGAGAACTGTTTATTCATTTCAAATGCCCATTTTGGTATCGGGTCCTTAATTTTGGGAAGTCTGATAATTTTGAGTTCTTTATATATTCTGGATATTAGTCTTTTGTCAGAAAAACAGTCATTTTTTTTCCTCATACTGTGGGTTTTCTCTTCACTTTGTTGGTGATTTATTTTACTATGCCAAAGCTTTGTAATAAGATGAGATCCAAACTATTGATTCTCTGTGCTACTTTTTTTGTGCTCGGGTTGTTGCTCATAAAGTCTCTGCCTACAGCAATGTCTTTAAGAGATTGACCTGTTTATGATCCAGTATATTTAGAGTTCTTGGGTAGGAAGAGCAAATATAATGAAAGTGACCATACTTCCATTATTATACAAATTTAATACAATCCTAACCAAAATACTAATAGCATACCTCTCAGAATTAGAAAACATTCCTAAAATTTACTTTAAACCAAAAGAGAATTAGAATGCAAAAGCAATTCTAGTCCACAAAAGCAAGACAAGGGGCATCACAATCCCTGACTTAAAGTTATACCGCAAAGCTACTATGATTTAAAAAATAAAAAAGATGGTACCAGTGAAACCAACCGAACCCAAAACAAAGCAAACCAAAACAAACAAAAAAAAAATGAACATGAGGATCAATGGAATAGGTCAGAAGATGCAGAAACAACTCCACATACAGTGAGCCACCTTATCTTTGACTTGTCAACTATCGTCACTGGAAGAAAGATCAGCTCTTTAAAAAATGGTGCTGGAAAAACTGTATCTCCACAAGGCAAAGATTAAAGCTAGACACATCTTTCTCAGTAGGCAATAAAGTAAAAGCAGCAAATTTCTAACTACAGTTTGTTCTCTGAGTTTCGGTCTTCTTGTGGAATTCCTTGTCTGGGCTCATGTTCAAGGTACCTGTGATTTTACAGTCTTCCAAGATTTCCAAGTATATGTTTTATTTTTAAAATCTCCAAACCTATGTGGGATATATCTCTTCTTTGCCAATATGATGCAAAAAAAAATTCTCCCTGCTTTAATAAAATATAGTAATAACAACTGTTTCTCAACTTATATGAAGAATTCAAGAAAATTTAAGGTGTCATAATATTTTTGTTTTGTAAGTAATTCTTGGATAAGATAGTTTATTCTTGGCAATGATATTTAAATAATACAATTTTAGACTTGTAATTGTGCTACTGATAGAAAAATGAGTAAATGTTTTACACTATTATTTGGTAGGAAGTAAAACAAACAAGCAAATAAAAGAGAATAATAAATTGTGACAGTAACAGAATTAGGACCTAGAGCCAGAATACCAGAACGCATTTGCATAGTGAAATATGCAGCATTTCAAAAATGAAATTGTGTTACATATTTTATACATTCACCTTCAAGACAACTTAACTCAAAACAAAAATTTAACATGCAAGACAAAAATCTTTTGTGGTATAAACTAAATTGTGTATTTCATCTATGGTGCACTCCTAAAATCTCAGGATTTGGGGGGTTGCGGACAGGAGGATCACAAGTTCAGGTTTAACTGAGGCAATGGAAGGCAAATCTTTCTCAAAATAAAATAGGCTCTTAATGATGCTCAGTGAAAAGCCTACATACATTTTTTTGTGCACTACCATCTTATATTCTAGGATTTTGAATATCTGACGGGCTATAGTCATATATCATTTGTTTTTTTTTAAAAGCTGACAATTTATTTGAGCCACTACAAATCCAATTCCTCACCTCATAGATATACTAATGAAGTCTGCAGGAGGTATTAAAAATTAGCTAGTCTCTGAGGATAAAAGTAACATTCACTGATTGCTTCAGAAATAGAAAGATTTTACACATGTGCTCTCTCTTTGACCCTTCCACAACTGCTTACTTAAAACAAAACAAAACAATAGTGTGTTTGTCTTAGCAATTAAAATAGTTAGATATTCTAGAGTTTAGATGACTAATCTTTACTTTGATTCTACTGTAGGACCTTGAAAAGTTGAGATATTGGCTGGCCTGGAAGAAGAAGGTGGCTTTGTCCCATGGCAATTGATACTAAATATTGGCTAGAAAACTAGACACATGATTAACCAGAGAAGATGTATTGTCCTCTCTTTATGGCATTTCAGGTTGTTCCTAGAAGCACTTTTTTCTTTAAAGGAAGCATCCTGTTTATATTTAAAAATTGTTATCAGTGCATTAAGTCAACTACTAAAAACCCTAGGAATCATCTGACTCTATGAGTTTCAGATATTGGAAAGTTAATCAACAGTTGCAACTCTTACAATTCCTCATAACATTTTTATCTCCTCTCTGTGTTCCTTATTGCTTATTTTTTTCTGATATTTAGAAATTTATAATTTTACTGATCATCACAAGAAAAACTCTGCCTTATCCTCATGGAATTTTCATTGTATCTTTTCTATTTCCTTTGCTTCATTGTGTATGAAGCAAGAGATAAACATTATTAAATTGGAGATGAATTTCCTCAAAACCTGGAATTCAAGCCATGATTTTTAACTAGGTCTTCACCTGTTAGTACTGCCACTGCTATATCCCAACAAATTTTACGATTTTAGGGTTATTTTTTAGTTCAAGATATCTCATAATTATGTTCACTAATGAGAAAATGAATTTTATGTAATTTCCATTATACGGTGACTTTTTTCCATATACCTTTTACTTAGTGTTTTTAATCTTGTAATATTTTGTTCAGAGGACCAACCTCACATGATCTGGATTTTCCTGAATACATTTAGATTTAGTTTGTGCGCTACAGTATCAACTATTTTAGTAAATGTTTCACATGCAGTTAAATTTTTCCTCCTTTGTTGGCATTCTATAAATGCCATTTCAGTTTGCGAGTACATATTCAATTCTTTATACATGCCACCTTTCTCTCTCCGTGTTTTATCAGTTATTGAAATAAAGCTGTTAAATTTCTGAGTGTAACTATAGATTTTTCCAGTTCTTTTAAATTTCAATTTTGGATTCATGAAATTTTACGCTCAGTCGTTAGTTACAGAGGCAAAGGACTGTTCCGTTTGGCTACCTGACCCTTCGTGCTCCCATACTGGCTCCTTATCCTGGGGTCTCACCCTGGTTCCTGTATCTCCCTTCACTAGCAGTCATATTGGTCACTTCCCCTCCTCTTCAGTTTTAGTGATGTACTGCATATCACTTCAGCAATTCATTATTTGTGGTTTTGTATTTAAAGTGAATTTCTTGTTAAGTAACTTGTTAGCTTTATGTTGCGTTTTATCCACTCTGATAGTGTTTGCCATTTATTTGAACTGCTTAAATGATTAAACTATTTTTATTTAATGTCATTCTTAATGTCCTTGACTTAAATTTATCATTTCTTAAGTGCTTTCTACTTGGCACGTTTCTTCTCTGTTATTCCATGTCTCATTAGGTTCCTTTTTGTGTGTTTTTCTTTCTTTTTTAAAAATAATTTTGTTGAGAAAGAAGTAGCAATGAGACAGGTTAGTAGGACAGTTCAAAACAGGTTAGTAGGATAGTTTCAAAAATTAATACATTGTATATTATTGTGTTTCTAGTAGTTATTCATAGTACAAGATGCAGACATGATATCCGGTCTACACACTATTAGTTCAAAACTTTCTTCTCACTGATCTAAGAGAAAGTAGCTGTGTATCTATGCTAATTTGTATATACAAATTTTTTTTTCACTACAAAATGGTCCTTCATTATATCCCCTGTTTTGTTTACTTTTGTCAGAGATGGGTGTTCCATTGTCATTCATATATTGTAGGTGAGTGAATTCAGCACAGTTGTCCAATCTAGTCCAGTAGTCCATAATAGTAGTGGGTTATCCGCATGACCGGCAATGTCAGAAGTTGTTGACTTGCACCCCTTACAGCTCAGCATATCAATATGACTTTACTTTTTATTGCTCGTTTTTATACTTTTATGTTGAATGGTTAAGGCCAAGATAAAGCAAGACCTATGTAACAAAAAAAGTAACACGTGTGTCTGACAAGGTCAGTCAAATCCCCTCAGGACTTATGGTGAAATCCTGTACAGCAGTTTGTAGATCTTTTGTGTGTTTTTCAAATGTTTCATTTTATTATTGTCGGATATTAGTTATACATCACATTAGGTTTCAGTGTGATATTTCTGAATTGATAAAATCCAGCCTCGTATTTCACCCCATCCTCTCCTTACCCAGCACCTAGTAATTTCCACATGAATGAGAACATGAAGTTCTTATTTTTTATACCTGGCCTATTCCATTTAGTGTAATGTCTCTAGTTCTATCCACTGTACTACAAATGTCAGAATTTCATTTTTCTGTATGGCTGAATCATATTCTATAACCATTCATCTGTTGACGCATACCTAGGATGATTCCATACCTTAGTGATTATGAACAGTGTGAAAACAATACTGTTCAGATTTAAAGCTCATTTTATTATCTCATTTTATCTGCTTTATTTGGTTTATTAGTAGCAACCCACTGCTTCTTTTTTTTATGATTTCCTTTGAGCTTTTAACTTTTCATAAAAAGTGAGATGCTGAGTTTTCAAAGGTAAGATTTTTAGGGCTAGATAAGAGACACAGTGAGGAAAAAGAAACTTCTGTGAAAACTAAATGATTATGTGTAGAGCAATTTGACTAGATGAATTGGGATGTCTTTGTGTTTCAGTGGTGAGAAATTCAGCTAGAAAGGAAGTAGTGCATAATTAAAGCATATACGTTGAAATGGTACTATAACAGTAGTTCATGAGGGAGAATAATAGAAAATGAAATGGTAGGAATGCAACTTTTGAAGTTTAATTTCAAAATTGGTATATATAATAGGCTGGAGGAGAAAAAAAGAGAAGCAGAAAAAACCGTTAGAAATTGAGAATTTTTAAAGAATGCAAAGATGTATGGTTTGAGGTTTTTTTTGCTTAGGGTAAAGACACAGAAGACAAGGTAGCTATAGAACTTCTGTAAACCAAGCTACAAAAGCTCGATTGAACCCAGATTTCCTCTCTGCCTATTTAGTGCATTGCTCTTCTGTTAAAAAGCTTATGTGTCAGACTAAACATAAGGCAATAAAATTCTGAAGGAGCATGATATTCATAGACCTGAAGAAAATAAAGCCAAGTGAGAGAATGACAGCAGCCCTGAGAAGGTAATTAAATAAGATAGACCAAAAATGTTTCCTTGATGATATATCTGAGCAGAATTGTAATGTTACCGAGGAGTCATAGGAAATCTTGAGGGAAAAATTTCTAAGAAGGATATACCTCAGGTCTAAATATTGAGACAAAAACAAGCAAGAGGAATAGAACAGAATTAGCTGATTAGCAAAGTTGGAGCTAGGGGATGCTTAGGCAGTAGCCAGCTGCTGGGGAATTCTTGTGGGTGCATAATAATAAAGGCTATCCTTCCAATGGTCATTACTATAGTATGTTATAATGCCTAATAGATTTAGTATCTAAAATGTCATGGAAAGTCACTGGAAGGCTTTGACCATGGTGACATGGAAGATACATATTTTTTTAAGTTCACTTTTACTATCAACGGAGAATCCATTATGCAGAGTCCACATCTAGTGGAAGGACTGATGGCCTGTAGAATGTTGCAGAAACTCTGATAATAAAAGTCAGGGCTTGAAACAGCATGATAATTGTGGAGCTGTCAACAAGTAGCTCTACATTTATTTTTCAATGATCACAACTGGGTGACTGGTATGTTATTTACTGATATTACAAATATTGTATAAAGATGGATAGAGAAGAAAAAATTCACCATCTGAAGCTCTTAAGACCATAGATGTACCTATAGGTCTAGCATTTGATATTTTAGGATCTTGGAAGATAATATAGTTCATATTTCATATCTGTGACATTCTCTTAAGATTTTCATGAACACCATAAAATCTCTGTAGAAGATAAACTTAAATGGCATAGATAAAGAAATAGAGAGTTCTCTGGGCATGGAGTCACATGCCTGTAATCCCAGCACTCAAGAGGCTGAGACTGGTTGCAAATTTGAGGGCAGCCTGGGCTACAAAGTGATCTTAACAATAGCCTGAGCTTCATAGAGAAACTGTCTCAAAAAGACAAACAAACAAAAATAAAAACAAAAAACCCCACAAAGAGCTCAAATTAGTATAAGTTATATTCTACCCAGAAGAATTTAGGGCAAAGCTTTTGGATTTCAGAACTATAGGCATAGGGCATATAAATCTATTTTATTTAACCTGTAAGAGTTTGTTTGGAAACAGACAAATAAGGTATGAGGAATATTTTCTGACTTTTGAAAGTAAAGAGATAGTAAAAACATAATTATTTTATTATCCCTTCTTTCCGGGGATTGAACTCAGGCCCTTGCACTTGCCAGGGAAGCGCTTATTCCACTGAGCCATCTCCCCAGCCCTGTTCTTTGTCATTGAAAGTGGTGCCTATCTGAACGTGCTATAATCCAAGTGCATCTCTGAAATCTGAGGAAATAGATCAGCGGTCTAAGTGCTTGCCTGGCAAGCATAAGGACCCAGGTTCAATCTCTGGTACTACAAGCAGTATCAGCCCCAGGCATTGGGCACTAAGCTAGCTACCAAAACTGGGCTTGGTGGCACATGCCTATAAACCCAGCATTGGGGAGGCTGAGGCAAGAGGATCACTGAGAGTTTGAGAGTAGCCTGGGTTATTAAGAAAGCACAAGGACAGCCTGAACTTCATAGTGAGACCCTGTCTAAAAAGACTAAGTAAATAAATAAATAGCTGGGGGCCATTCTCATGGAATGAAACTTTTTTTCCAATAAGGTACTAGAGTATAACTTAGAATATCATATGATGATTCTCTTTGAACATAATAAGATGCCATATTTGACAATGTGGTCCTCTTTGTTAGCTCACTTGCTACACAGAAAAAAAAAAAAAAAAAAAGAGCAGGCAAGATTTGCCTGGTAGGCTTGCTTAGTCCAAGACAAGAGGAAAAGTTTGACCCTTCTTCTGAAGAATGTTCAGATCCAGGGAAAGGTCAGAACCAAGGGAAGAATGAACAAGAGCACACGGCTACAGATTGGTGAGATGATGAACAGAATGATAGAAACAAAAGGCTTCATTGGAATATATTTTGCTTAACCTGCAGTCACTCCAAACACTACAATGCGATTTTTCCATTACCTTTGTGTAGACATCCCAAACTTTGTTCCAAGGAACAATAGCTCAAGTGCACCAGGAATCTGCCAACCCGCTCAGTATGACTGGAGACCAACTATGATAGCCAGCTTCATACTATATTTTTTTCAGAAGTAACATCCTAATTACACAGATCAGAGGTCTTGCTTCTAAAATGTATAATCTCAGCTTCTAAAACATAGAATCTATAAGAATGACCATTCCATATTGCACTTGTAAATTCATTTTAAGATGTAAGTTCAATTTTTCTTTTAATATGAATTTAAGTATTGTTCTCTGTTCAGTACCTCAGTTGTCAGATAGGTTTTCTCTATCTTCTCTGGAGGGAAGAGATGGTTGAAGGAAATCCCAAGGGAGAAAGTGAGTTGAATAACAAAGATTTCAAGGCTGTTTCTAGCAGATAGTATAGAGTAGAATAAGAAACCAAATTATTGCATCCTTCTTTTAGCTTGTCTCCCTACTGCTTTGTGTGGTGGTAAAGTGTAGTGTAATAAAATAAAGTTGGAGCTCTGCAGGATTTTCTCAACTATCAAAGATCCTTCTACACCCGCGTTCTTCTCAATGGTCATCGCAGAGATTTTCAGTGTTCCCTTAATAATTGCTATGCCAATTTTTTTATCTTCATTAGCAGAAGTTGCAGAGCTCCTCTGAAGTTGGTTATGGCGCTATGCTTGGAGATTTTGAGAATATGGTAGAGAAAGGGATCATTGACCCAACAAAGGTCAGTAAGAACTGCTCTGCTGGATGCCGCAGGCCTGTCCTCTCTGTAAACAATGGCAGAAGTTGTGGTCACAGAAATCCCTAAGGAGGAGAAGGACCTTCCCATGGGCGCCATGGGTGGGATGGGGGGGTGGGATGGGTGGCGGGATGTTCTAGCCTACAAAGCACTTGGCCCTCACTCATGAACTGTGACAGGAAGTGCCCTGCAGGGTCCTCCCAGTAATTGGAGATTCACATGAAGGAAATGAAGAGCAGGCGGGCTGGTGCAAGGAAACCACATGCCCACCATTGCTGGTTTCAGTTACAATATATATAATGGTTTACCACTGTCATTGTCCATGCCTACAGATAAATTATTTTGCATTTTTGAATATAAAAACATTTGTACATTCCTGAAACTGGGTGCCAGAGCCACGTACGAGTGTACTGCTTTCAACTTAAAATCACGGAGGCATTTCTACTACTATTCTGTTACAGTCAGGATTCTAGTGCTTGCCGTCACAGAAGTCAGAAGCAGCCATTCTGTGGAGTGGAAGAATAATGGTGTACAAAATAAAGAACAATGTGGCAATCTTTGTGTAATAAAAATCTGTTTAAAGTTAAAAAAATAAATAAAGTTGGAATGCTCTGACCTTTACATTTTTTTTTCCTGACAATTTTAGGGCAATACACTCAGGTTTTTTCAATTTAATTAATATGCTCATGGTTCATGAAGGTTCTTTTTAGAAATTATTAAGTCAATTCTTTTTAAAAATACTGTGAAATTATTTAAAGTTTTGTGCATGGTGTGATATTTCTGGTTTCCTTTCACACTTAAAATTTTCATTGAGAATAAAGTGGTTTTGTGCATTAAACTCCAAAATGATTTGGCATTTACATATCCTGCAACAGATAGTTAAACACTACCTGGTCTAAATTTGGATTTCTGGGAGGCTTTCTGGATTTAGTAATCCTCAGATACCAAAAAATAAATAAATAAAGATTTAATTTGTTTCACCAGGACTAAGATTCTCGTGTCTATTTTTACTCAACTCCAAATAAAGGTACTATTTCTAATCCAAGAACTCTCTGCTGTTTCCTATCCCAGTGACATTTTCTCAGGCATTTCTTGCTTTACTTAATGTATTTAATTCCTTGACTTCCTTCATATGATAGGGAAATGTGTTTTCTTGCTAGGTGTTTATTAAAAATTTTAAGCTATGCTTAATGTGTGCCAACCTACACATTGTCAAAGAAGCTTTGCTATTTTCAAAACTTTGTTGTACTTCTTGGCTTTGATTTAGAAAATAAATGAAATAAAGAAAAATTGAAGGAGCACGATGTGGAAAATAGCTGTTTTATTGCAGAATGAAGCAGACAATATAACAGTAAATAGAACTTTCCAACACTGTACAAGATTCTAGTGACCTCCACTTACAACTGCTAAAGCATAGTTTGGCTAAGCGGTGCTAAAAGATAGTGTAATTTCTCTGAATGCTGTTTATTTAATTGTTTTATAGTATTTTGTACTTGCTCATCAACTTCAAATAAGAGTAGTTCATATTATTATGTATTCAACTACAGGAACTCAAATTGCAGTTTTCATAATTATTTTATATTCATAGGTTATTGCTTTCAAAGCTTACTTATTTGGTTTCAAAACAAAACAAAGCTACAAGTACATGATTACTGCAAAAAACACTTTTTAAAATATTTTATTTCACAAGTTTATGTGAGACAGAGGTGAATTTTCCTTCATTTTATATTTCTTTTGTATTTACCTTTTATTTTCCAAAATTATGCCCCTGAAATTGTTCATATCTCAGTACATATAATTTCTAATAAGTTACCAATATCTCTAGTCCACCAATCTTTATTTTGCTTAATTATTGTTATGAATAACAGACAAGCAGAATGTATACATTATATGTATATGCACACAACACATAATATATATTAATTTATATTAAAAATATATTGTATACAATTTATATGTATATGCACTTAAGGATGATGTGGAAGCTGATTGCTTTGACAGTTTAGGAGAAAATGCCTAGAAAGTAATATGAGCAAAACTAATAAGAGTTGGCTAATACATCAAGATAAAATAACCAGATATATTCATGCTTATTCTGCAGAACATAATCTCCTATTATTCACAAAAACACTCATCTCTATTCTTGGATTATGTGACATGGCTGCACTTTTTTATTTGTTTAGACTGCCCTCCAGGATATATCATTTTCTCTGTGTGATTAAATAATGATATTTTATAAAAACAGTGTCAATAGCAGCTCTATTTTTTCCCTACACCTTATCCCACAATCCTGAAAGGAAATATAGAGGTAGAGGTTACAGAACTGTTTTCTTTGCCGCACCATGAAATCTGCCCCACTTGCCAGTGAAAGGGCTCCTGTAGAACCCTTTCTTGCCATCCAGAATCCAAATTAGCAACAGCTTGCAAGTATAATCAGTTCATTTCAGTGTACTCAAAATGGGCTCATTATTATTAATTTTTGCCAACTCCCAAGCAATTCATGAACCATTTTTAGACTTTCAAAAAGCAGTTCATGAATCAGACAAAAAAAAAATTTAAAAGGAACCCGTCCCACAAAGAGATGATGACTCAGGGTCCTTTGCTGTAGCTGTGTCAACTGCCGAGCATCTGAAATCTGATGAGGACCGGGCTGATGGAGAAAGGGCCATGATGAGCCCGGAACAATGTGTAGAATTTACATGTTAAAACTTCTTGTCGATTTTGGCAATTTTGCTGAGAATTATTGAGAAATCCATAACATCTGGATGTGGGGAGGGGGAGAAGCGCCTCTAAAATGATGAAGTTTATATTGGTCGACAAGACTATAAATGGAAAAGAAAGTAGTTTCTTAACACAGCTGTTTCCAATTTTGTTAACATTTTAGGCCAAATTCATTTGAAAAAAGGAGAAATAAGATAAAACTCTTGTGTTTGAGATATACTCTACAAGTCTGACTTAATGTACACATGCTGAAGAGACTCTTGACTCAAACTAACAAAACTAAAAAGTTGACAGGTTAGTTGTCTTTGCTGTTCGGCAAGACTCTAATCCATCTTCAAAGTGCAGGCTAATTTTAGCCTTTTAGCCAAGAAACCTGAGGTATTTAAAAGTCAAGTAATTCCTTTGGATTGATTTATTTTTAAGTGAAATAAAACCATCAGATTTCTGGCACTGTTTTAAGTTGCAGTACATGTCATATCTTTCATATCTTAGAAAACAATTTAGTTTAATGAGTAGATCAGTGATTGAATCACAAAAGAACATGATGTTTTTTTTCACTGACAGTGACTTATTCATAGCTTATTTTTTGTACTTTACTTTTTTCCTTTTATACGTTAGGAATTTTGCAATATGACAAAGAAAATATGAGCAAACACATTTTCTTACTCTCTTCAAAAGCATTGAATAAATTACATGCATTAATATATGCTTCTCTGTGTATAAACAAGCACATTCATGTGGATATTCATATTTATGTAAGATATTATCACTTTGGTTTGCAATTTTTTTTCAAGTTTTTATCATCAGTTTTCTGATACATTTTCTTTGTATTTTTCCAGGGAAATGGAAAAACAGTAAGTTTCCAATTCCATTTTTTCTTTGCCTACTCTTTCATGTTTGTCCTTTTCTTCCCTCTTCCTCTGGTGCAGCCTCCATCATCCCTTTCCTTGCAGAAAGAAGAAAAGTGAAATAAGAACTTCAGAAATGCCAAGACTTCACAATTGGTTCTTTTAAGGACCTCTGAAGTCAGTAAAATGAGTAAATGAATAAAATGAGAGCAACATCTTTGTAAAATGTTCTCTGAGCTTGTTGATGCTTTTTGGCAAGAGATGACTCTTAAATATTGATGACAATTGCAATTCACTCCCTGTGCTTTTATTTTCAGAATTTGGTGAAGGCATGAACATATCAGTATCAGATAGATTTGTTATAGATTTGTTAATTTTCCCTGACATAAGTAAGGTCTGGGACAGCAAGATGTTTTAAAGATCATCAACAATATGATCAATACAGTGTGCCAAAATCAATTCTGGAGTCTGACTCTGCCTACTGTGAGCAGTTGTCACAATGTTCTTTGAAAAACCTGGCAAGAAACGATAAGGATTCTGTCAACAGACACCTGTCCATAGAAAATAATCCTCATGCAGACCTATCTGTCTTTTGCCTTTTCTTAGCAAGTAGGTTACAGAGAAGGAATTCCAGGATCAATGATATGATTAAATAAATTAATACGAGATTTTGAATGAGATGATGATTTTGAATGGATTGAAAATGTTACATGGAAATGTGCACGTCTTTGTTTATAAGTATAGAAGTAACAACTACTATATCAAGACTATAAGAAGGTTCTGGAAGTAATTTTTATATTCATTGATCTCTTCTATAGAAACAAAAATTTGATGTTTGTGTGACCGATCATAGACTTAGTGGGTGGTCAAGATTTTTTTTTAATTTTATGCTTTTAATAAATCTGAGCACTATATATTTGTTTGATAGTTAAGTTCTTGGCTTTGCAGGTTAGCTAAGTTTTTCACTGATGAATCCTTTGATTCTATGGCCATCTCATAATTTCTTATAACTGCATAAGCATATTTCTGTGTGCATATGTTTGTATTGTTCGTAAGGGTAGGAGATTTAGCCACTGAGTAACTATAGTATATATAAAAATACTTGTAAAATTAGAAAAGGAAAGGTTGAAGGAAGGCACAGAGAATAAACAAAAATCCAATTTGTTAAAAATTGGTTAACTGAACTCTACCAAGGTATTCATTTAAAAGTGAGTGCTTACTTTGTATCTATGATAAACAATAATGAATTATGACAGTAACAAAAGCTGTTCCATGCCTAAAGACATTTTATTCAGGTGACAGTCAAAAGAAAACATGCTATATCAAATTTTAGCTAACTTAGTTGATAATCCTCTAATAATTTCATTTAATTAGTATAAGAAACAATATAAAACAACTATTTTCAGAAAAAGACTTAATTTTAGAAAATGCCTCAGAATATTCCTCATCATTTTTATGACAACTAAATCATTAACTTTTTATGAAACATTTCCCCTTTTCCTGAGTACAATTGACATTAGAGACGGACAAGTCTTTGGTATGAGGATTGTCCTTTACCTGCACTGCTAGATTGTACTCACTAGAGGACAGCAATACATCCATTCAAGCTGTGACAAATATGTCTGCAGAAATAGCCATGCACAACCCACACAGTGAGGGTAAAATCATAACGCTGAGAAACATCGCTCTGAGGGTACATCTGTTAATAGTTCAAGCCAGTGACCATGTGTAGAGATGAATGCATGCTTTCATTGTCATTGAGAGAAACTTCACACTGTCTTGGAGAGAATTAAGACTTGACAGAATCAAATGTGGAATCCATCACTACCCAGAACACCCATGAAAGAATCATACTTTATGTTTGAAAGAAGATTTCTCTGTTGTCTCCTCTTGACTTCTGACTCTTGAGTTTCTACCTGGTAGCCTCTTCTATCACTCTCACCCCATTAAGGGAACACGTCAACTACTGTCCTCCAAGAAAAGAAGACATTGAAATATGAAAATGATGATAGACCATTTATTTAATATAGAGGCAAGGAATAGGAATGAGAAAATTAAATAGGACAGAAGAGCAAAAAAAAGAAAGTGGTTGGTACAACATCTAAAACACGTGACACAGCATGCATTCATGCTGCAGAGGTCCAGGCCACACTTAAGTTCTGTAACAATTATAATTTCCAGCATTTACTATATTTTATCCTTCAGTTTTGCTTTTTATGTGACCACTGAATGCCCTGTGTTCTTACCCAATGTCATATTTATTAATTCATTTATACCCACTACAAAGCTATGCTTCAGGAGATTTTGCCAATAGCAGTTGAAGGGTGTAGGAAAGGAACAGGTATTCTCCAAATTAATTAATGCTGTATCTTATCTTTTACCTTTCATATAGAACCATGCTGGAAGGAGAACACACAAGTTTGACAGGGATTTATTGTTATCTTGGTAAAATGTATTTTGAGTCAGAATGCCTTGATACTTAAGTTCTATTACTTGGGAAATCTATACTAAACATTACAAAAAATGAATCAAGTCCTACAACTAAGAACAATCAAACCAATATTATTAATAATGAAACAGAATTAGAAGAAACTCAAGGATTTATTTATAAAGTAATGAATAAACAAAACCACAATGGCCAGCCACTATAGTAATATTTATGGAGATATAAAAATTAAGTAATATGATGCTACTTGAATGAAGTAATATGAAATAGTAAAAATTATATAATTCAAAACATTTATTTAAAATTAAATTTAAATGGCGAATACACTTTTCCTTATGGGAATTGGGTAATATTTTTCTTTCAACTTTTCTTTCTTTCTAGTGATTTCAAATAACTAAAAATAAAAGTAATTTAATAAAGGTAATGGTCACTAAGGAAAAAAACAACCTGTGAATTTAAGAGAATAGTAATTGCAGAAAACATGCCTAGAAGTTTGATTAAATTTTTAAAAGAGAGTTGAATGGGAGAGCGAGAAAAAAAGTAACATGGAAATCAAAAGATGGTCTAATAATCAAATCTACTGTGAAAGGATGGTAAGTCAGTTGAAAAGAGATAGCAAGAAGCATTTTCTCCAGAATATATTACCTTAATACATGGCTGAACTATGGAAATTATTCTATCAGATATCAAACATTTAGTCTCCAGGACAACAGAGAAGATATCCAAAAAGAGAGGATTTTTCTTTCACTATTTGTGTTTTGCTTCTGTTCCTGAGTTGCCTTTTGGAGAGATTACCCCTTACAGAAAGATAGAAAGATTTTGCAAATCAAAATTAAATAAATCAGGGGCCAGGGAGATAGCTCAGCAGAATAAGTGTTTGCCTGGGAAGTGCAAGGTCCTGAGTTAGATACCTGGTATCACCAAATATATATATTTAAATAAATCAATGTTTATAGAGCTTTTTCCAATGCAGGATAAGCACAGCTTAAACCTCTGTTCTGTAAGTCCTTTATTGTTGAGTAATCAGACATAGCTCATAAAAAATGCTTTTAAAAAGAATTCTTCAGTTCTGAAATACTTGAAAGTCACTTATAGACATTTCCCTTCAATTTCTTTGATTCAGCCACAAAATCTAAAAGGTACAAAACAAGAACTTTTTAAAATCTTCTTTCATTGAATCCTAAAGAATGACAACAGGGACTGTCTTAATTTGAAATTTAAAAACTGAGCAGGCAAACTAACTTCAAGCTGCTGCAAATTACTAGATCAATAATTGCAAGGAATATATACTTATTTATTCTTATATTCAGTAAAAACATGTAGTTACTATGGCAACTTCCAAGTCCCATATTGTGTACACTACCTCCATAATCACTTTTATGATAAAGATATCGTCCGGTTTATAGTATTAAATGTTTAGAAATACCTTAAAGCATGCATTGCTCATGCATACTCGCATTATTTTGATTCTCTTATTTTTTAATGTTAACTATAAATTAAATTTTAAGATTTTTGCATTTCAGATAATTCTGAACATACAATGCATATCAAATTGAGCATTGTAAATGTAGAATCAGCATCTTAAAATTCTCAATGATTTGTAGTTGAATTTCCTTGGACGGTGCAAAAGTACATAAAAAGGTGTTTCCCCTGAATAATTGGAAATAGGGTTCCATTTAAAATATTAATTCTGTAAGAAAAATAGTCTGTGCTTTTCATAAAATGAAGATAAACTGTAGCCTTACATTAAAAATCACCTGGATACTGTGTCCAAGTTCCTGGTGTTCCCATTACATGCCTTGCACCATCTGTTAATGAGACTACTGAAGTGAAACGTAGAAGTAAAAGATTCCTACACAGATTTCTGGAAAAAGAGCACGGGCCTCTCAAAGAAAGCTGTGCATTAAAAAGTCTTGCAAATATGAAACATGTCCCACTCACTAATTTACCTGGAGCCTAGGTCAAAATCGGTTGATGGTTTCTCATATTTTCTTGATGTCTTCTGGAAAAACTCCAGGTGTGACGATACTTCTTGAAAATAATCACTTGTTAAATGCAAGGACTGCAAACCCAAGCATTGCTGATATTATTGTTGTTGAAGAAATTAACCTAGAAATACAGGCAACTTCACTACTCTCTTCCCCCAACAATTAAACCGCAGCTTCAGTGAGTGACCTGCAATGGGAATTCCACAGACTGCAAAGGGAGTTATGTTATTGGAGATGCTTAGGGCTCTCACTCATGCAGCTCTTTTGCTGTTCACTTTGATCTTCCCACGAAGAATGAATGACTTTGCTACATTTATTTATTTGTTTGTTTTGGCAGAACTGGAGATTGAACTCAGGCCCTCATGTTTGCCAGGCAAGTGCTTATTCTACTGAACCATCTCCCCAGCCTCTCTACATTTAATTTTTAATGAAATTGAAATAAACTTAAACAATTACTATATAGTTGAGTGCGTATGTTACGTTAAATGTATGTGTTCTTCATTGTTGCAAAACCATTCAGGAATCAACATAAAAAAGGCAATATTTGAATGTTATCCCTAATTATTATCCAATACCAATTTACTGCTATTTATTTACTTCTGGGAAAAGTGTTCTTCTTACACTTTCATCAACTATGTTTGTGTATGACATGTGTGTGTATGGGGAGAAATGGATAAGAGGCACTTAACTTCCAATGTCAAAAATTTATTCATGCAGCAGAAAGTCATAGAGGAACTCAGAGCAGAATTCTTTTGTACTAGGTCAGCTCAAATGTACGAATTAAAAGTGTCGATAGTAAATAAACAACAACAGAAAGATATAGAAGAACTCAGAGTGGGATTTCCTGAAATAAGAAAAGAATCCCCGGAATTCATAGCATCTGAAGTAAAGAATCAACTACAGAAACATAGGGAGAAAACACAATCTGAAAAAAACACTGCAGTAAAAGAATTAACAACTGCTTCTAAAGAAGACATTGATTAAAAAAAAATAGAAGAGATTAGAAAATTGACGGATTCCCTGAATGAAAAATACAGGAAAGAATTGGATCGCAAAAGCAGAGTCAAAGAGATATAGAAGAACTTAAAATCTCAATCACAAGCTTGCAAAACTGTTTAAGTGAAACTACAGATAGTTTCAGACCTTGAAGACACTGGTGCAGCGAGTAAAAAGGTAACAAAGGATCACTTAAAATGAACTAGAATGCAGGAAAAAATAACCCATCACCTGCAAGATGATGCAAAGATGAACAATGTGAGACTAAGAGACATCAAAGAGAAAGAAAGAGTCAATACAAATGACATTAAAAAAAATATAGGCAGAAGTAATAGCAAAAAAATTTCCAAATATGAGGAAACAATCAGACATTCAGGTAACTGAAACATGCAGAACGCCAAGTAAGTTCAACCCAATTGAAAGCACACTGAGACATATAATAATCAAGATCCCAGAAATTCAGCACAACAATAAGATACTGAAAGCCACTAGAGAAAAGAAACAGATCACATTCAAAGGAAAACCCATCAGAATTACTGCCGACTTCTCTTCACAAACCATAAAGACAAGAACACCATGAAGCGAGTACTTCAAGTCCTCTATGAAAACAACCTCCAGCCCAGGCTACTATACCCTGCAAAACTCTCTTTCAAGTTTGATGGAGAAGTGAAATACTTCCATGACAAAGAACAGCTAAAGAATTTCGTGATGACAAAGCCAATCTTACACAGGATACTGAAAGATGTTCTAGAGAGGGACCAAAATGATCAGAACTCCAAGAATGAGATCAGAAGCAGCCAACCAAATAAGGCAAGCAATTAAACAAAGGAGAAAAAGGAGTAAACGACAATAGGTAAATAACATGTCAATCGAAAGTCAATACATCTCAATTATAACCAATAATGTAAATGGACTCAATTCACCAATTAAGAGAAATAGACTGGCACAGTGGATTAGGAAACAAAATCCAACAATATGCTGTATGCAACAAACACAGTTAACTCATAAAGACATTCATAGGCTGAAAGTCAAAAGATGGAACACAATATTACATGCCCCAGCACTTCAGAAAAAAGCAGGTGTAGCAATACTATTCTCAGACAGTCTCAACTTCAAACCAAAAATGAACAAATGAAATAAAGAAGGCCACTATATACTGGTTAGTGGAAAAATTCAAGAGGAAGAGGTAACACTCATAAATATGTATGCACCAAACATGGGAGCACCAAACATGGGAGCACCCAACTATATAAAGCAAATCTTAGTGGACATGAAAAATCTAACCAATACCACAATATTAACAGGAGACATTAACACTCCCTTATCCCCAAAAGATAGGTCAACGAGACAAAAAATTAACAAAGAAATAACAGAACTGAACCAGAGTTTGAAACAAATGGACTTGGCGGACATATACAGAGTGTTCCACCGAAACACAGCTGAATATGCATTTTTCTCAGCTACACATAGGTCATTTTCTAAAAACCACCACATACTGCTCCATAGCTCATGCTTAAGTATATGCAAGAAAACATAAATTATCCCATGCACATTATCTGACAATAGTGCAATGAACCTCGAAATAAATGACAAAAGAAACAAGAAAGAAACCCCTAAATACATGGAAATTAAACAACACCCTACTCAGCAACCAATGGGTCACAGATGAAATTAAACAAGAAATTCAACAATATCTACAATTCAATGAAAATTCAAGCACTACTTATTGG
>NW_004524662.1:11058482-11071610 GCF_000260255.1 Octodon degus | reverse complement strand
TCTTTTAGAATATTTTGCTGAGTTAACACACCTATAATATTCAAATAACAGAACTAAACAAAAAAAGTGGTTACAGATGAATGTCTATTCTGTATCTGTGTATGCAAAATGTTTAGAATAGATATATAATTGCATTCTCTTAATGAATAGAGGGATTTGTTCTCATAGTGTTTGTAAATAGGATATCATGCCTGCATCTTGTATAGTAATTAACCACTATGAAGAATGTATGCAATGTGTTAATTATTGAAACTGTCCTTCCATTTTGACATGAAACTGTCTCATTGATATTTGTTTCTCAATAAAAATAATGGAAAAAATTAATCATTAATTTTTTATTTTCTAGCCAATGTTTTTACAGAAACATATTCCTTAGGGTGAAAAAAACCAGATATCTCAAGTACAAAAGTCTCTAATTCAAGGTTTTTTTTTAAATTTATTACTTTAGCAACATTATTTCTTCTTTAAAATTTTGTAAATTAATGTCACATGTATCTATCTAACACTTCAGAGTTTGGACCAATGTATTTGGTACAGGGTCTCACTATGCTTTTCGAACTTGTAGTGATGTTCCTGTTTTCGGCCTCCCAAGCACTGTGATTACAGGCTTGCACCATCACACCCAGTCTGATTGGCTGTCTCTGGGTGACCCCAGGGCAGAGCTGGCATGGTTTGTGATGCTGAAGATTGAAATCTGTTCCCTATGCTCTGCTTAAACAGATGCTGTAGTCTGCTAAGCTATCTGGCTGGCCCTTTTATTGAGGACTTTAAATAAAAATATAAAATATCTTGATAATTTTGAAATATTTTGTTACTTGTAAAAATGATAATGTTTGGGATATATTGTAAACTGTAATGTATTGGTCAAATACAACCTGACTTTTGTTTTTGTAACTAAGGTTTCTTTTTCTTTTTCTTTTCTTTTTTTTTTTTTTTTTTAGAAAAATGCATTTTCAACTGAGTATTTCTTGTAGAGGTAGAAGAGTTGCATAGTTATGACACAGAATGTATGTTTTTCAATGCCTATAATATTTACTACTTTCTGCAGATATAGAAGGCCCATCAGAACTGCATCCCTGTCCAGAAAAGTCTACATTTGGAATCACATAAGAAAGTTATTGGAATGCTAATAAGTTAATTCCAATCTACCCCTTCCAGCTAAGCATGAGAATGAAGGCACTATAGCCTATTGGCTGTTTTAGGGAGCTAGAGGGATGCTAAATCCAGTCAGTGCTGGCTAGCCTCAACCAGAATCAAACCTGAGTTTTATCAATTCATGAAGATGGGAGTAGCTGGAGGACAAGTGCCTGAGAGAAAGGTGGGAAGCCCCTGAGTGCTGTGAGCTGGGCTAGGTAGCAGGCCTTCAATCACCTCTGCATATGGAGAGAGAGACAGGGAGAGAAAGAGAGAGAGAGACCGAAACAGTAATGTGTATGTCATAGGTTGGGGAAGTATCTAGTGTTTTGGGGGTCAGTGCTTCAGCTTCAGTTCAGATGTGTAACCATGCCCTGAGAAGTCATAGGCTCCTTCTCAAGCAACAATGTGGCATCACCCAGCCTAGCTTGCACATGTTAGTAGTAACTTGTGTTACATAGGTGCTGTAGGCATGCTGCTTACTTAAGGCAACACTGACCCAACCAGTGCTTCAAAGACTACGCGTCAGCACCTGGCTAGACTCATCTGCTTTGCTTAAAGCCAATTGTGCAAATAAGAAAATGTCCCAGCCAGCTCTGTACCTATCAGTACACAGAGAAGGGCCAAACGCTCTTCTTTCAAGGAGAGTCATCCAGATGTTCCTCCACATACAGAGAAAAAATATTGTTCATTAATCTCTAGGCTAAACCACATTGAAGGACAAAGCCAGAAAATTTCCAAAAGCAAAACAGACTATTTCTAGACCCTTACATAAGCAGTGAAAGACAAAGCCTTTCTTGAACTCCATTTTAGAATTTCAACAAAATTCATTTCATATAAACATGAACGTGACTAAGAATCCAAGTCAAATCTCATACAAAATTATTATACAAGTATAACAAAGAACAAAATAAATATGTCAGAAAGACAATTCTTCAGAAAAGAATGACTCTAAAACTACTATGTAAAAAACTCAAAATACATAAAAGAATTCATAAGAACTATAAATATTCAGAGAAGTGTTTTTTCTTTTATTGTGGGTTTTTTTTTTTTCGGTACTAGGGATAGAATTCAAGGCAGGCGCTTATGCCACTGAGCTATATCCCCAACAAATGAGTAGTCCGAGTAGTCTTTTTTTTTTTTTGTGGTAACAGGGATTGAACTTAGGACCCTGCACTTGCCAGGCAAGTGCTTACTGTACTGAGCTATCTCCCTGGCCCCCAGGAAAGTGTAATTGAGCTCAGCAAATAATAATGAATAAAAGAGAAAACTCATCTTGGAAATAGAATTGAACTAGAAATAACAAAAGGTTGTGAAAGTGGAATAGTGTGATTTAAAAGAAATGGAAGACAAAAAGGATTGTTAAAAACTCCAAAATATTATAGACATGAGTCAAGAGAAAATGGCAAATACTCAAAAAATAAGCAAAAAAAAATCACTAAGATGTATCAAGTGATGTTGTATGATGTGGTACTGTCTCATTTCAGTTAAGGACTTGACCAAAACGTGGAATAAAAACATTGTTTATGATCCTAAGAACAGTGAACATCTGAGTTTGAAGTTCTCCACTTTTCCTGATTTTTGTTGGCACAGATAATAGATAAGAGATCTTGTAAAAGTACCTGTGACTATCATGAAGATGTACAATCTTGTAACAAAACAGATACTGTATTTTTTTAAAAAAATCATTTCATAGATGCAGAGAGTAGAGGCTGCCCTATCTTGGAGGTGTGAGGAGAGGTGACTGGGGATGCTGTTCTGAGGTACATAGTTTCAGACAGACAGGAGAAATACATTTTTTTTATATCTGTTGCACAGTATGACTATAGTTAGAAATATTACTAGTATAATATTAGTATATTTAAAAATTGCTGGGCGTACATTTCATGGGATGTGAGGCAACAGATACGTTTATTAGCTTGATTTAATCATTCCACTTTGTACATACATATCAAAACAGTACATCATATCTCATAAATGTATACAATTATGGTTTGTCAATTATCACATAGATCATAATAACAATTTTAAAATGTACCAGAGACAGTTCAATGCGAGGAAAGTCTTTGCAGTTAAACAGTCTGTTTGTCATTTAGATTGTAGGCTAAGATCAGATCAGCCAACTGCCTAATTTTCTGTTGCAATTAAGCAGCAGAAAGTAGATGATCGTGAACCTGACCTTACCCACCCCAGACAAGAGAGGTAGAACACTGGGTAGGAGACAGAAAGCAAATAGATGACCTGTGGAAGCATCCTTCTTTACTAGAACACCTGCTCTAGAAAATTTTTCATTGAGAAATTTTTCAATGAGCAAGACATAGTTTCTCTCATACAAGTCAATACTATTTTTATCTTGATTGAAGCTGCTGAACAAGTGTCCTTGTTAATATTTTTACAGCTCTTTTATTTATATAATTAAAAACCCAGCCCATGGGGCTATAAGAAATTACTGCATGGTGGCGGGGACCAGCTGTAACCAAATCAAATTATATTGCAACACTGACCCCTGAGGTCTCACCACATTGGGAAGGTTATCAGGGAAAGTGAAATTAGGCTCAGCAGCGGTAGTAAGGGTCCTTGAAATAAGATCACACGGGGCAGAAATCTGGAGCAGAGAACACTGTGATCTTGAAAATATTTGGGCCTGTTCAGCTTAGTAGGAAACAGAAAACTTCACTGCAAAGCATGGGGAATGTTAAGTGCAAGTTTAGTGCCCCAGCTAGTGGCATTTCAGAGGAGTAAGGTTCTCTGTCTCTAGAAGGGAGAAAGGAAGTTGGGTTGAAGTCATAGTAAGAGTCTAGGTCATTCTCATTCATAAGAATGGACTTAGTTGGGGTGAGGCGATTTTATGAAGGTCTATGAGTGAGCAGGGTGAAGTGGCTTTAGACATGCACGTTGTCCTTATCACGATAGACCAGGTGCAGTGCCTCCCTCTGAGAAAACTTCAGGTGCTGTGATCAGGTGTAAGTGTAACTGTGTTTTTGGTCACCTGGTCTTCACCTCCTTTCTCTTTCTTGGAACCTGGTGACTTCTCAAGCTAGGTTCTGAAACAAGACCATTTGAAGTACATCTTAAAGCTGGTAAAGAGAGAGCTAGTCTTCTGGAACATGATGGTGCTGGAGATGCTGCACACTGTAATCTGACAGTCAGGTGGTGCGAAGTGATGCAATGTTACCATGAGACTTTGCTTGCCTCTTCATCTGTCACTCTCAGCCCGAACTAGCAGTGCACACTAACAGAGCATACAGAAACCACCTGCCAGGTCCAGATCCACCCTCCTGGGACAGTAAAGTGAGAGTGGGGGAGCTGGGTGAGTAATAGGGAAATGGAGCAGGAAAAGCAGCAAATGGCCCTGGAAGAGAGAGATGAGAGACAGGAAAGCACAAGGATGAGGAGGACATCATCTCAGAGCATTTATTCATTCTGTTTGTTTGTTTTGTTCCTTTAGTTTTGTATTCTGAGGCAAGGTCTCTCACTATGTAGCTCAGGTTGGCCTTGAACTTCCTGCCTCAGCTTCTCAGATGCTGGGATTATAGGACTGTGTCACCATACCTGGAATTACTTGTTCTTTTTAAAAAAGCAATCTTCTTTTGCGGAGTTAACCACAAAGCCTTGTAGCTATGTAATAATGGAATAGGGATGAGTATTAACTCATCAACTCATATACCAGTCTCCTAATCAATGAGAATAACATGGTAATGTTTTCCACTATATGTATTGTAAGACTCATAGACTCCTATGGTTACCTACAAAATTCCATTTTAAATTTAAACTTTACCACCTATTTTCCAGATAACTACTGTTATTGGTTATATATTTGCTTACATTAAAAATTGTAATGCCTCTTGCCTTGTCTTTGTTGCCCAGGATTGCCTTTGGTATTCTAGATCTTTTCTGGTTCCAATTAAATTTTAGGAACCATCTCTAGGTCTGTGAGGTATGTTGGTAGTAGTTTGATAGGGATTGCATTAAATCTGTACAGCACTTTTGGAAGTATGGCCATCTTTCCAATGTTGGTTCTTCCTATCCAGGAGCAGGGAATACCTTTCTCACCATTTTGTATCTGTATATTCAAAATAGTTAGGATAGATATACAGTTTCATTCTCTTAATTCAATAAATAGAGAGATTTGTTCTAATAGTGTTTGTGGACAGGATATCGTGTCATGTCTGCATCCTGTACAATGAATAACCACTAAGACAACAATATGCAATGTATTAATTATAGAAACTGTGCTAGTAATCGGTTTTGAAACTGTCTGATTGCTATTTATCTCTCAATAAAATTATTAAAAAAGTTGTAACTTTAGCATTAAAACCACCTGTGATTTTATCAAGTGCAGAAGACCTTGCCTTCTCAATGCTTCACAAATGCAGTTATACTATAATAAAGTAATACCTGAGATGTACCTTTCTTCATACTAATAAATTAGTCAAAGTCTGTACAGCGTTGTTCTTGGTAGGACCATGGGATTCTTATCATGGCAATGAGCTTCTGTTACTTCAGGAACTTTGGGAAGTGCTTATGTCTCAAATCTGTCTGTCTGTCTGTATCCTAAATGCACATTCTACCATTTATGTAGATAATACACACATCAAGAATTGAAACTTTATACTATTGGCCTCCTTTTACATACTAAAATGTACTAATCTGGGGACTGGCAAGATAGCTCAGCAGTCTAAAGTGCTGCTGAGGAAAGCTTAGGTAGATGCAGGGACTGTGGTTGGATCCCCAGCACCACATGCCGCACCAGCCCCAACCCCAGGGAGGGCTGAGTGGGCCAAAAATAAATAAATAAATAAATAAATAAATAAATAAATAAATACTAAAAACTAAAATGTAGTAATCTGGCTTGTTTACATAGTTAATTGTGAACTACCATTATTTTCACTACCCCAAACAAATTATCAAATATTTCTAAAAAAGTAAAGGCTTATTATATTTTAATTAAATTAAAATTATGTAAAACTCACAAAATTTATAACGGATCATGTATTAATATTACAGGAAAAACATGTAATGTTTGTTCATCCTTGTCAAGTTTCAAGAAAGTATTATGAGTCCTTTAAGGCTTTGTCATTCTGTTCCTATATTTGAAGGACCTATATGGTATATTTTTTCCCAGTTTAATTCCTTTACAACTAGCCTCAGAGTTAGCTGCTCTCATGAATTTGCTGTTTTCCATTTCCAGGCATATTTTAAGACTCTTACAATTAGTGATTTTAAACATAAATCACATAAATGTAGTTTTTCAAATGTACATATTATACTGAATAATGTAACTATGAGTAAATTTATTTATGTATTATTTCAGCAGTGGACATTTAGAGGCTGATAATATTTAGTATTCTAAACAAGGCACAGTGCATCCTTCTCCACATGATTTTGTCTAGTTCACCATCTGTACCTTTATGTTATGTATACACATCTATATTTAATTTTCAGTGCCATAGGACATAAGAAGAATCAATTTCATTAGAAATGACCAAGTTGCTGTCCCAGTTGGCTTCCAAAATAGCGATGTCTTATTATTCTTCTTGTACAAATTGTTCTCACATCTCTGGATCTGGATCCAGGAATTCACCCTACTGAAAACAGAAAATGATTTTTAAAACTTCATATAAATGAACATTTACAGGGTTTTGTCTTTTAACTTTATTCCTGGAGTGACAAAGTTTATCAACAATTTTCATGGCATTTATCTTCTGATAAGTATAAGAAGTGATCTACAAATGACTTGAAGCATATGAGAGGATGAACATGGCTTACAAAGATACACATACTGTGCCATTTCATGCAAAAGATTTTTAAACATCTGTGGATTTTGTTATTCATAGTGAGAGAGGTGGTGGCACTGGAAACAATCCTCTGTAGACACCAAGGTTTGACTATTCTATGATTGACATATAACACAAAGAAGCACATAATTCCATTTTAACATTCCATGACATGGCATGACAAGTCAGAGGAGAAATGAAAAAAGGACTAATTATAACGGGTCTTGGGTTTTATCAGATATCGTGGTTGAAATACTATAGAAGGGAGACAATAACCTTAGAATTTTTTCTGAATACCTTTGGTAAGGGAATGAAACTGACACTTCTTTCTTGTTACCAATATATTCACTGCATCTCATGTTGTAGTATTTTTGTGCATATTTTTGTACTGTGGAAAGTAATTAAAATAGGGTATAAAAAAGAAAAATGATCTTGCATTCAACTTTTCACAAAATTTTACATATTAAAAACTTTAAAATTATTAAATTATATTTAGATTATGTACTCAATATGCAACTACATAAATGAATGGAATGCTAGAGAAAATTTCATCCTCATATTAAAAATGTAATAGTGAATTTTTCCCCCATGCTTCTCATTTTCATGTATGATTTTCAAAAGAAGGGCTTAAAAAATAAAGATGTAGACAGCATAGGCATTTTTCTCTGCTTAGGAGAGTTAGAAAACGAGATGGGCACAAACCAAAACAAGGAATTTCTAAAAATGCTCTGAATAAAGTGCAGGATCCCTCAGCATTCTGAGCTGGAAAAATGCTCTCACATTAACTCAATATTCTAGGCAGATTTTATCTTAAACAGTGTTGTTCACCTTACTGTACTAACTGCTTAAAAATTTGTATGTATTATTTTCTCCATATTATTTCTTTTATTAAGATAGTATCCTTCACGAAACTTTGAATGATTATAATAGCAAACTTCTGAATTTGAAAAGCTAAATTACTGACAGTTTTGGTTGTATGTCATCAGAACAGAGTTATTACAGATATGTCTAACTCATATGTTTAGAATATAGAACTATTGCTTCTTGGTATTGTGCCTTCCAATTCAAGAAAGCAATCATCTCTTAATTTGTCTATGTGAACTAATAATACCTTAAGTGTTCATGCCCTTCTATTTGCCAAAACTACTTGTTTTTAACTTGCAACAAAAATGAAGTCATTGTTTCTTATTCTTTATGACATTGGCTACTATTCTGTTTGGTTTAAATATTAAATCACAAAGGAGAAACCAATCTTACCCTCTCCATTCAAAGCACAATTGCTGTTTTTCCTAGTTCAGCTGTGTGCAATTATCACTACAATCCTAATAAATGATTTAACAGAAATAATTCAATTCAAAACATTGCTATGAGAAATACATTAAAATTAAAATTCTGAACTGGTGCTATGTACATGGTAGATTAAAAAAATAGGTGGCACATATTACTTATAATGCTCTTCATAGCAATAGAATCTGTTATGAAATTGCTTACTGAAAGAGTTTCTGAAATTTTTGCACTAATTTCTCTAGATTTAGTAGTGACTTTAATGCAAATATATTGAAATTCTAATGTTTTCGTAAAATTTCAATTTCCCTATGCTTAAGCCTACATCATATTAAATCATTTTAAATATAAGTGCAAAGCATAGTAATAGCCTGAGTTAAGATTTTCACATTTTCAGGAAGAAAAATTACAAAGTAAGTAGAGAGCTCAGTTGTTTAACTCACTTACCTTTATTTACCAATATTTTTAACTTCTGGCATAAAATGAAGTGAATAACTGGCTTCCTCTCAAGCAACTAACTTCACAAGGTTTGCAGTTGATTAAGAACAAAATTTTCTAAATTATAACTTCATTGAAAAGGTCATTCCAACTCTTCATGTAGGGTAGTTTAGCAATTATTTTTAATTTCAGAGATGCCCATGAAAGAACCCGGAATAGTAGCCCTGACTCAGTCACCAGAAGTACACGCTAAGAACATGATTCAATATCACCACTTAAAATATGTTCAACTACATGTCGCTATGAGGCTGGTGTCTGTTGGCTGTGGCCAATTCAGAGTACTTTACGATCAAAGCCATCACTATTGTTTCTCCCTCAAGTGAATCAGACAAAAGATGTCATCTTGTTTATTGTTGACCATTTACTCCTAAATTTAATTTAGCCACACCTGAACATTTTCAAAGTTATATTAATACACGCATCCTAAGTATCTTATTTTCCCTTTCCCCCCACCCTACAATTACACACTCATCTAAGAGAAGTGCCTTTCTCATTTCACGTCAGTGCTTCACTCTCCTTTTTCTTTTCCTCTAAATACATAAAGTGTCCTTGGATAATGCTCAAGTTTTCCAGGATCAAGAAAATTAGGAACTGAGGTGTTTTACTATAATAAGACCAACAAAGCACAAGGATCGTGGGTTTCTGCCACCTCTGCTAGGTCCAGAAGTTTCTTTTCCTTGCTTTCATTATCTTTTCTTTGCATCCTACTTGCCCTCTGGACACTCAGTAAATATTTTTTGAGCAATCACTTTGCAAATGCAGCTTTTAGTCAAAAGTTTAAAAATAGTGTTTCATAAAGATTCATTTTCAGTGTTATTGACTTAATAGAATGTTCTGGAGTGATATTATTTAATTATTTTTTTCAGAGCAAATAAAATATATATAAAGCATATTATGTGTTAAGAAGACTGTTCCATAACCAGGAATTGTTAACACAAAAAATATTGATATAATAGTGTTTTATAGAAAAAGTCTGAATTTTTTAACTCACTGCTTACAAATAATTATTTTGTGCTTAGGCTACTGATAACATTATCTTGAACTTTAAAATCCAACTTTCCTGAGAAGGACTCAAAATATCTCCATTTGTAATATCACTAGGTCTTGTTTAGTTATAATCTGACTTTTCCACAAATGTTTTGAAATAGTTTAAGTGCATAAAAAATAATGATATAAGAAAAGTAAAGAAGCAGGGAGAAAACAAATGTAAAAGAGAGGCAAATGCAGTGTGCAGAGGGATGGGGGCTGGCGATTAGCACACACACCTAGCCCTGGGAGGGCTGCCTGATGTGTCCAAGAGGAGACAATGGCTGTGTAGACTAAATGTTCCTTTCTGTAGTCTCTCTTCATTTTCTACATGAAAATCCATTTAAGACTTTAGAAACTTGGCAAGTAAGTAAAAATCATGATTTTTTGGGGAAAAATTTATAAGCCTTTGAAAATAAATCCTTCACCTAGGAACAGAAAAAAAGTAGGGAGGGATCACATGGAAAAATCATACCTCTGTCTATACGTGGGTTTCAGAGTAACTTCTAGAAAAACTCAAAAATGTGTCTTAATAACTCTGATTTTGTAGTGACAGTCCTCCAAGATTTTACCATATAAATCTAACCGATATGATTTGGGGATAGGAGGTTGCCAAGCAGACATAATATGGTAGCTAACATAGATAAACAATAGCAAAATTATGAAGGCATTGTAAAATATTCAAATTTGTATAATATATTGTCTTTCTAGGAAGAATTTCTCAAGTGATCCATAGTAGCTGAAAAGGTGAACCTACATAGGATTACTAAAAATCAAGCATCTAATTTAAATATAATCTGAAAATTATGTTTTTGCTTTAGAGTAGTATAATTTACTCTTTCCAACCAAGATAGTAGGAACAGTTTTCCTTTTTTGTCACTTTCATAGATTGGTGATGTTGTCTCACCAATGTAAGCAAGATTTTTATTTATTTATTTATTTTGGGGTTCCATGGATCAAACTTGGGACTTTGTGCAAGCCAGGTAGGCACTTCCACCACTGAGCTGTGTGCTACTTGGTCCACATATACTCATTTAGTCATCAGTTATTTTTGTTGATTACCATGAAATGATACATTAGTCTCAATTTACTAGGTAAAATTTGAGGGGGTAAAAAACAAGTGACTGCGGAATATGCTAAGAGTCTAGGCGACTGAGAGATGAGGCTGGCCACATATAGAGAGGAGTGGATAGTTTAATATCTTACATGTATAATAGTTGAATAAAAATGATCAATAGTTCTAACTAACTTTCTTGTCTGATATCAGCAGTCACAAATTTCATGATGGTAGAAATGCAAAAGAAAGTCTTTCGTGTTTTCATAACTGTTTAAGTACAATAGTCATTGAACCTGGAACATCAGTAAGAAGCCCTTAATGAACTTTCGACGTAAAGAAATGACATTTGTAAATTAAGTCACATAAAGCTTTCCTTGACCTTTGTTAGCCATATCGAAATAATCTTCACTAAATTAGTCTTCTACTTGTTAGCAGATAGATTTTGCTTAGCTCTCAAAATGTGTGTACACTCTGGAAGATATGAACATTCACTGTTCTTGTATTATAGAAATATACCCTGTGATTCCTTATAAATATTTAACATAATACGTTTTACCAAATAATAGTATGGTTTACCATGAAATGTAGTGTACATATAAAATACAATAAATTCCTAGATATATGTAATTTCTAACTCTTAAATCCTTTCCTCTTTTCTTAAAAATGCAATACTTATATAAATAGGAATAAATTATGATGTTAAAGTTTCCAAACTCTACATAAACAACAACCAAAGAAATGAGATTAGAATACTTAATAAATTCAATCTATTGGATGTGTTTCTGAGCAGTTAGACAACATGACCAAGTAAGAGAATCATTTGGGGTGAAATAAAACAAAAAATCAGATATTTTTTAGACATAAGCAGCTTGTTTATTTTTAATTTTTTACTCAAAAATAGTACAAACACAAATGTTTCTACTGGAGATAAATTGTCGAATATTGACAAACACTGTATTGTAGCTGGATGTTTGTGTTAATAGAATTAGAGATCTAGAGCTTAATTGGGAAAAATTCATTGTGAGTGTAATCAGTCAATAAATATTTATTGGCCATCTGTTATATTCTTAATACTGAAATAGTGGTTTTCAGTTTAAGGATGAAGAGATACTGAAAACATGTGAAGCACGAGGCCTCCTTTTAAGGAAATTAAAATCTAGCTTTCTGTAAGCAGCCCTATACAAATTCTACTCTTTAAAATAATTTCAAGAAAGCACAATCCCTCACAAAGTTACAGAGGAACCAAGAATTAGAACACTAAAAGATTTAAGAGGTGTTCTAAACAGTGAATAAATATTATGATCTTGCTGAAATGTGATTAAAACCAAGTGTAGGAACTGTCTCTGTTCATTGAGGTGGTACTTGTCATGTTGCCATTTCTGACACAAAATATTTCATCCTTGAAAACAATCCCTTCCATTAGCAAGGTATAATTCAGCTACTCCGATATGGTTATGCAACTCTTCAATACTAAAAGTAGAACCACAGTTCCTGTTTTTCTTTTCCTTGAAAGGAGGTGAAAAGCTGACAGCTCAAAATGAAGCAAAATTTCAAGATAAAACAGACACCACTTTGTGCCCACTCAGTCTCCTTTCCAGGGTCATACATGTGTAAGTAGCTGTTTGTTTATAGTCGAGACCTTCTGTGGGTAAATCTGGCAGGATATCAAAGACATTTAGCATAGATATTTCATTTTCAATGCATGTGTCTATTTTTTTCCCTGTTGATGAACCAAATATAACACATGCCGATGATTTTTAGGAACTTATTTTAAATCATAAGTGTTTCTTTTCCCTTTTCTGAATGTTCTCAGTAGCTGGGAGACAAGTGTTTACTTACCACTTCCCTCCCAACATAGCATTGAATGGTTGGGTGAAAACTGAACACAAGATTGCATATTGTTTCTGTCCTGTGATATCGCTATTTCTGTATTTATTAGTGAATCATGTAACACAGAATTATCTATCCATCTAGTGATCATCTATCATTTATTTATGTATATATCTGGCCACAGAGGATTCCAAAATATGCATTTAGAACTTAGTAAAACTCAGTTTGAAAGCAAGTTCTTCCTCTTAATTAAATTGCCTTAGAGAAATTATTTAACCACTGTAGGCCTGTCTAACGGCTTATCAATCAAAACCAAGCAATAAAAATATCCCTTTTATTTAAAATCTGATTAAATAACAATATGTACACATGATATAGCACATTTCTTGACCTACAGTAAATGTTTACTAAATGGCAAAAATATTATTTTATTAACAATCACTTTGAGAATATTTTTTTAATTAATTAGTATTTAATTTTCTGAATATTGCTTAATCTTAATTTTTGTTCTAAAATTTATAC
>NW_004524662.1:11055986-11058382 GCF_000260255.1 Octodon degus | reverse complement strand
AAAGCCATTTATGAAAAACCAACAGCTAACATGATCCTAAATGGGGAAAAACTGAAATCTTTTACTCTTAGATCTGGTACAAGACAAGGATGTCCTCCATCACCACTCCTATTCAATATAGTTCTGGAATCATTAGCTACAGCAATTATACAAGAGAAAGAAATAAAAAGAATAATTATAGGTAGAGAAGAAGTTAAATTATCATTATTTGCAGATGACATAATACTTTACTTGGAAGACCCAAACACTCCAGCAAGAAGCTACTATAATTAATACAGAAATTCAGTAGCATAGCAGGTTATAAAGTCAATACCCAAAAGTCAATGCATTCCTTTACACAGATAACAAACACACTGAGAGGGAAATTATAGAAACAATACCTTTTATAATGGCACAGAGGAAAATGAAATGACTAGGAATTAATCTAACTAAAGAAGTCAAAGATCTTTTGAAGGAAAATTGCAGAACTCTTAAAAAAGAGATTGTAGAGGATTTCAGAAAATGGAAAGCTATTCCATGCTCCTGGATAGGAAGAACCAACAATGTGAAGATGGCCATACTCCCAAAATTACTGTACACATTTAATGCAATACTTATCAAACTACCACCAACATACTTCCCAGAGCTATAGAAATCATTCCTAAAATTTATTTGGAATCAGAAAAGACCTAGAATAGCAAAGGCAATCGTGGGCAATAAAGATAAGGCAGGAGGCATTACTATTCCTGATTTGAAATTATGCTACAAGGCTACTGTGATAAAATCAGCATGGTAGTGGCAATTAAATAGACCTGAGTATCTATGGAATAGGTTAGAAGTCACTGAAGCC
Source organism: Octodon degus (assembly GCF_000260255.1). Classification (NCBI taxonomy): domain Eukaryota; kingdom Metazoa; phylum Chordata; class Mammalia; order Rodentia; family Octodontidae; genus Octodon; species Octodon degus. Next base: position 11,057,553 of record NW_004524662.1, on the reverse strand, counting down.
CCGAGGAACACACTCAGCCACCTTATCTTTGACAAAGGTGCCAAACATACTCACTGGAAGAAAGATAGCCTCTTTAACAAATGGTGGTGAAAAAACTGGCTCTCCACATGCCGAAAATTAAAATTGACCCAGGTCTATCACCATTCAATAATCTAAAGTTAAAACGGATTAAATATCTAAACATTAAACAGAGAACTAAATCTCCTGGAAGAGAAAGTAGGAGGAAATCTTGAAAACACAGGGGTAGGCAAAGAGTTCATCAAAAATCAAATAGCATAGGAAACAGTTGAAAGAATTATCAACTGGGACCTGCTATTATTGAGATGTTATTGCACATCAAAAGAAATTACTAACAAAGTGAAAAGGCAACCTACAAATTTGGAAAAAATCCTGACAAATGAGTACTCAGACAAAGGTTTGCTTTCCAGAATTTATAAAGAACTAAAAACACTGGGATCCCAAAATTTAAAGGCCCAGTCTAGAAATGGGCATCTGAGATGAACACACACTTCTCAGAGGATGAAATTAAAGAAGTGAATAAACATATGAAAAAATGCTCCACATCACTAGCCATCCGTCAAATGCAAATTAAAACCACATTGAGATATAATCTCACCCTAGAAAGAATGACTATTATAAAGAAATCAACCAACAACAAATGTTGGGGAGGCTGTGGGGAAAAAGGAACCCTTCTCTACTGCTGGTGGGAATGCAGACTGGTGGATCCATTATGGAAATCAGTGTTGAGACTCTTTAGAAAAGTTGGTCTGGAAATCCCCTTTAAACCAGCTATTCCTCTACTGGGAATTTTCCCAGAGGATCTTACATCATCATATCATAGTGATATATGTGTGCCTATGTTTATAGCAGCACAATTTGGGATATTAGCCAAATCTTGGAAACAACCAAGATGCCCATCACCTGAGGAATGGTTGAAAAAGATGTGGCATGTTTATACAATGGAGTATTTCTCAGCTACAAGGAATGATAAACTCGAAGCCTTTATATTGAAGTGGATGCCACTTGAACATATACTCATAAGTGAAATAAACAAGACATATATGTGTAAATATCATATAGTTTCCCTAGTATAAGAACTCAAAAGAAGAAATACAAATATAAAGCTATAATACGAGTAAAAGGAAAGGAAGTCCTCGAAGACTAACTAATTAAGAGAGGGAAAAGAGAAGAGCTAGGAAATATGACATTGACAAGCCATACAGTTATAGGTAGAAGATGGGCAAGACAATGATCCTGAGAATCTCCAGAAGATTTTTGCATCTAGAAGTTAATTGGAAAGATTCTCATCCAGACTATATATACTGATACCTGTGAACTAAGCAAGTACAATGAAGATGGCAATTTGTAATAGTAGGTTCATGCTTGGAGTGCCTGTCATTCTGGTCTTCTGAATATGGACTGCTTGTCATGACATGCCAGTTGCTGCTGTGCTGTCTCTAAGTTAGATGATTTTTCAAAAAGAAGAGGGTGGTAAATGAAGGCAGGAGACAGGAAAAGGGATGCTGTGCGACTGTCCTGCTTCAAGGGTTTTTTTTTCTTTGTTTGT
>NW_004524662.1:11048041-11053500 GCF_000260255.1 Octodon degus | reverse complement strand
AGGGAAAAGATAAAAAAAAGAAAGGGTATTTTGGAAAGATATTATGTTTTAAGACACAGACAGAAAGAAGAATGAGTAGGAATCATGAAATATGTTGCACACAAAACTAAAATAATGTATGGAATGTCTATAATAGTTCATGTATTCTACTGTAGGATTTATGATTAATATATCTATGACTTATGTAAAATCATTTCTACCTTCTGTTTTCCATTTGCTTTGTGAATACAATATAGCAACCAACTAAAATAATCTTAATTTTTTTTTTTTTGCCAATGTCAAAAAGAGCCTTTGTTCCCTTTTAACAGCCTCAAGCTTTCTTGCCCAATGCTTTTGGAGAATGATAGGCTATAAATAAGGTAAAGATTCTTTCAAATACTATGGTTTAATATTTTTAACAAATTTCAATAATCTACACGTGATGATTTGGTGTGACTAGGCAAAACTGAGAAATAAAATTTCTCTTGATTCTTTCGACTCCCATCGCAAATGTTTTCTTAAGCAGGGTAATTTGTTTTCTTAAGTCTTCTCCATTTAGGTAGCAAAGTATTTGTATTCAAAGTTGATTGAGATTCACAGTTGGTTGAGAAGACAGCTATTGACTTTGTTCATGCATTTTGAAATCCTTTGACCTTATCTGTAATTCAGGCAAGGGGCTGGTCAGCTCCTTATGTAAGCAACTGATTAACTTCCGACTCCAGCCACTCACTTGGGGCATTAAGTACCTATTCTAATGTTTATTTATTTTTTATTTTTTGTATTTAAGACAGGGTGTACAGGGTCTCATGACACAGATCAGACTCATAGGGAACCTCCTGTTTTCAGCTCCCAAGTGCTGGGATTACAGGCATGCCCCACCACACCCCATCTCAGTCACTGTCTCCGTGTGCCCTAAAGGTGGGGCTCGCACAACGCACAAGGATTGAACCCCTGTCGCTGTGCCTGCCTAAGCAGGCGCTTTAGTCCACTGAGCTATCTGACTGGCCCTAAAGCACCTATTCTAAAAGCCCCAGAAGCCAAGTACAGAATAATATGCACAGCTCTTATGCTTTGGAGTCCTGGAAATTCCTCAAATTAGCCAGTCCACTGAGAGACTGAGCAATCTAGCTGGGTCCATGTCACTTGCTGTACACAGGTTTCCTGACAAGTCCAGCTCCCTTGTTCCTAGTTGGAACCTCTATACGGTCTTCCATAATAACTTTTTCTCCTTGGGAGATGTAAGGAACATTTTTTAAAAGATAATTAAATTTATTGGCATATTAAAAATATACATGATAATCACATTCATCATTGGAACTTTATATTGTACTTCTATATATAATAAATCTTAATTCCTCTTTTTTCCCATTCACCTTTACTCCCTTCAATTCCTCTTCTCCTTATTTACAAAAGTTTTGTTTCCAGATTTTCCTTCTTTTCTGCTTTCTCTTTTCTTCCTTCCTTCCCTCCTCTCTCCTCCCTAGGTTCCCTTCCCAGTTAAGGATTTTCTCCCTGCTTCATAACGTATAGTATGCATCCTGGTCTCTAACACGCTTTTGGTCTCTTACAGCCGAAAAAGAATATGATATTTACGCATGTGTGTTTGATTTATTTCACTTAAGAGTATGATCTTAAGGTGCTTTCATTTATCTGCGTGTGTCAACTTTATCTTTCTGTATGGCTGAATAGTACTCCACTGTATTAAAAAAAACAACACATTTTCTTTATCTATTGATCCACTGATGGGCATTTGGCTTGTTTCCCAGATTTAGCTGTTAAAAACTATGCTGCTTTACGTATGGGTGTACATATATCACTGTATTGAAGTGTTTTTAATTCTTTAAGGAATGTACCAAAAAGGGGAATAGTAAAACAACAACAAAAACCCTCTAGTTATAGCTATTTGAGGACTCTCCACGCTGATTTTCACAGTGAATGCAGGAGGCTCCACACCCATCTACAGTGGAGGAGTGTTCCTTTTCCCCCAACACCCCAACAACATTTCTTACACTGATTTCTTGATAATTGGTATTCTTTCTGTAGTGAGAAGGAATCTGGGTGTGGTTTTAATTTGTATCTCTCAAATTACCATTGATGTCAATTTTTTTCATATATTTATTTGCCATTTCTACTTCATTTGAGGAATGTTTATCCATTTTATGTGGCCATTTTGGATTGGATCTTCAAAGTTGGGATTCAATAATTTTGAGTTCTTTACACACTTTACATATTAGTCCTTTGTCTGAGAAACAGCTAGCAATATTTTTCCACTCTGTGAATTGTTTCTTCACTCTGTTTTTTTTTTTTATTGTTTTGGGTATTTTTCCTGTGCAAAAGCTTTTTAATAATGAGATCCAAGTTGTTGATTCTTTGTAAAAGTTCCCTTACAATTAGGATTTTGTTCATAAAGTCTTTACCTACATCAATATCTTCAAGGGTTCTATTGATTCTATCTTTTAGCAGATTTAGTATTTTAGCAGATTTAGTATTTCTGCTTTAATATTTAGGTCTTTGATCTTTTTTTTTTTTTTTTTTTGGTGCAGAGTCTCAACACACAACTCAGACTCATAATGACCATCCAGTTTTCATCCTCTCCAGATCTGGGATTACAGGCTCGCACCACCACACCCAGAATTGGTTGCCTGCTCAGCACACCCAGGAGTGGGGCCAATGTGGGATGTGGTGCCAGGGGTTGAATCTCAGCCCATGCAATTATCTAAGCAGACACTTAGTCCACTGAGCTATCTCTCTGACCTTTGATCCACTTCTGTTTTAGTCTATTGCGCATTAAAAATATGGGTTTAGTTTTAGTATATGGCATAAGAAAAGTTAGTATTTCCAGCACCATCTATTAAGAAGGCTTTCTTTCTTCCAGTGAAGGTGTTGGCTACTTTTCAAAGATAAAGTGGTAGAATGTGTTTGGAGTTGTTTCTGCATTCTTTAATCTGTTCCACTGATCCTCAGATATGTTTTTGCTGTCAATATTATGCTGTTCTTACCACAGTAGCTTTGTAGTATGATATAAAGTCAGGGATTGTGATGACTCCTGAGTTATTATTGTTTCCCAGATTCATTTTTGTCATTCTGGGTCTTTTTTGGTTCCAAATAATTTTTAGGAATGTTCTTTCAAGTTCTGTGAGGTACGACAATGGTATTTTGTTTGAGATTGCATTAAATCTATATAACAGTTTTGGAACTATGGCCATTTTCACTGTGTTGGTACTTCCTACCCAGAGAAAGAAATATAATTCCATTTTCTAATATCCTCTTTGATCTGTTTTATCAGATTACACTAGTTTCAATGTAAAGATGTTTTACTGCCTTTATTAGTTTGATCTCTATTATGAAAGTTGTAATTTTCCTAATTTCTCTCATGGTAAGTTGTTATTTTTTGTACAGAAATATACTGACTTTTGAGTGTCGTCATTGTATCTAGGGATAGGACTGCATTTGAGTATTAAATCTGGAAGTCTTTTTGTGGAGTTTTTGAGTTCTTCTATGTAGAATGTCATGTTACTTAAGAATAATGATAACTTCTTCCTTTCTTATGTTTATTTCTTTTTTTATTTCTCTTGTCTAATTGCTCAGGTAAATGTTTCAGAACTATATTGAATAGGTAGGGTGATAGTGGGCACCTTTGCCTTGTTCTTGATTTTAAAGTGAAAGCTTTTAGTATTTGACCATTTAGTACAATGTTGACTTCAATCAGATTAAGCTAAAGACCATCTAGCCAAATTTTCTGTAAGATTTTCATTATGAATAGGTGCTGGACTTACAAAATCCTTTTCATGCATCCATTGAGATGATTCTGTGTTTTTTTTTTTTTTTTTTTTTTTTTTTTTGCCTTTGGCTCTGTTGATATTAACATACATGAAAGATCAAATAAGTGCTAACACATTGTAATATAAGATATTGATACCTTGCTTTGCCACAATAGACAGATCTATTACACCAAAAAAATCAACAAATAAATAGCAGAACTGAACTGAACCTGTAAACAAATGTACTTATTAGATGTCTACAGAGTATTCCACCCCACATCAGGATACACATTCATCGCAGCTGTGCATGTGATATTCTCCAAAATAGGCCACATACTAGTTCATATGACACAGTTAAGCAATTACAAAGGAATTAAAATTATCCTATGCACATTATCATATCATAGTGCAATGAAACTGGAAGTCAGGGGCAAAATAAATCACAAAACTCTACAAGCCTATTGAAAGTGAATAACACCCTCATGAACAACAACTATGTCACATATGAAATTGAAGACATTAAATAGTATCTATAATTAAATGATAACATCAATACAACATACTGGAATGTATACGACAATGAAAGGAGTCCTATGAGAGAAATAAGTACAACAGAACTAGCTCAAATAAACAACCTAATGTTTAATCTCAGACTTTTAGAAAAAGAAAAATATATTAAGCTAATGGTTGTACATGGTAGGAAATTATAAAGGCCAGAGCAAAAATTAATGCACTACACACTAAGAAAACAATATAAAAATTGATTAAAGAGTTATTTCTTTTAAAGAATAAATAAAATTGGCAAATTTTAGCCAATTTTATCCAAAAAAGAAAAAAGGCTGAAATTCATGTAATTGGGAATAAAATGGGTTAAGTCACAATGGATCCTGCAGAAATCCAAAAGATGAACAATAACTACTTTGTGAACCTTAATTCTAATGATATAAAGAGCACAGGAGAAATGGACTGATTCTTAGAGACGCATGAATTAACAAAGCTGAATCTAGAAGATGTAAATATTCTATGACACCCAATATCAGATAAGGAAATTAAAAACATAATTAAAATTTTATCAATAAAGTCCAGGTCCTGATAGATTCACTGCTGAATTCTACATGAAATTCAGAGTTCTAAAGCCACTAGACTACAAACTCATTAATAAGTGAAAGAGAAGCAGTACTCGCAAGGTCAACCCTGGAAGCAAGTATCACCTTGATACTCAAACCAGAGACAAATCTGACCAAAAGAGAGAACTATAGGCCATTCTTCCTAATGAACATGGATACAAAAATCCTCAATAAGATACTGTCATACAGATTGTAGCACATAATCAAAACATTACACACCATGACCAAGAAGGACTCATGACAGTGGTGCAAGGATTGAACAAAAATTTTTGTTCTTTTCAATTCTGGTCTTACTGTGCTGTGTCTTACCATCCAAAGAGTCTTTATATGTTGCAAAACACTCCCTCTACCATTCATATTTAAACCTGTTGTGTTCTGCTGCCAATAGAATTATTTTATGATTTGTTAAAGGAGTCTCACTTTAAATATTTACTTTGTAGAAATCTTCAATAACAATAAAAATAATGTTAACGCTTATGAAATAAAGAAAATATTCAAAAGGAGAAATTAAACAAAAAGGTCATAAATATCTAATTACTATTAAATGTTACTTTTAATAGTTCTTATCCACCAGTAAATCTTTACTCATTAT
>NW_004524662.1:11034579-11047941 GCF_000260255.1 Octodon degus | reverse complement strand
TATATGAATGGGAGTTACTCTGAAAAATTCAGAACCTATACATTTCCTTCATAATTGATATCTCAATATAGATACTCACATACCTATGAAATAATTAAAATTGTATCTCAAAAATAAAAAAAAATCAGGGTAAGTGTTATGACTTCTAAATTCATTCTTCTGATCTCAATACCTGATAGTTGTATACTCTGTAAATATTGGTTGAAAGAGCTAGCATTTTTGAAATACGGTTTTAAAATATGCATTTAAAAATTCACATAATCCTTTTCTGTATATTCTCTAATTTTAAATAATTTCACAGTTATAGTCATTATTAAGGAATATAAAATACCAATACTGAGCAGTAGATCAACAAGATCATGCCATCAATGCATGTTACAGAGAGTCATCCACTACGTCTGTGAAGGACACTCCCATTTTGCCAATTCTTCACTTTCAGTCTGATGGGTAGATTGAAAGTGAGGTCACATGCAGTAAAACTGGGCTGTTGCCTGCATAAAATGTTTGTATTACAGCCAAGTGGAAGACTGACAATATTTTTTTGTCTTAAATAAATAATTTAGGAACAAAGTATCCTATGTATAAGAAAATAATCATGTAGTTACAATTAAGGGGTTAATTTGCATATTAGGTACAGAGAGAAAGTAGCCAGATAAAAATAGCAAGGCAAATGTGGTTCAGCATTATCTTTCAGGTTATATATGTCTTGACATTGTGTTGACCCCTCGGCTTAAAGCTCTATTGATTAGTTAAAATGCAGGCACTGTCGGATACACATACATGTTCTATTACCCTCAAATTGTTCTCGAACTCATTTAGGATTAAACACTGTGTTCCTATAAAATATAGTCAGTAGTAAAAGTTTATCTCAAATAAAATGAAACTAACATTTTCTACAGAGTGAAAGTGCTTTTAAGTTGTTTATTGTTTAAAGAAGACAGTAAAAGTGGATTCCACACAAAGCCAATAATGAAAACTAAGACATAAAAGTATACACCTAAGGGAGGCATTGCTGTAAGATTTTATATGATCCATGCCTAGATAGATAAATTGAGGCTGTAAGTTTAAAGTGTGGTTTACTTAAAAAAAAAAAAACCTTAATACAGTACTCTGTAGACTGACCTATTAAAATTAGAGGCAATGTTATTCCTGGGGATATTTAGAATTTCTGGAAATGAGTATGTCAGAAATTGGGAGCTACTCCCCCCTCAAAAACAAAATGTCAGTAATCCAAGTTATGAAACCCTAGACTGTATCTTCAAAATGCAATGTGTGAACAGGAAACATATTAAACAAAACTCTTTAAGTTTTAGATAGACAATAATGCAGTTTTTTATCTTACTTAAATTTTTGAAAGTAGGTTTTTTTAGTATACAAAGTACGTATTTGTGGTGCATATATTTCTGCTCAACTATCTTTTACTAAAAATCTACAGAGTAAAACTATTCATAGACCCCTGCCCTACCGTGCATAAATGAATGAAAAATTTAGCTAAACCTCTTATAGAAAAACAAGTGTAGAAATGTGGGAGAAGTTATATAACAAAGACGACTCTGGAAGCACAAAGAACATTTAGGTTTTTGTTATAATGTCTAAGGCAAGCGATCAGTACAACCTGACATAAGGCATTGTGACTAGAGGGGAAGAAAAGACATCGAGTTAAGACAAGTGTTTTGAGGAAGATTCAGTAAGAATTTTAGGGCATGTGAGATTGGAAACTAAGTAACAGCAGTTGAGGAGGAATGCTGAAGCTTCCAGATACGACAGGCTCACTGTTCCTTCTGTCTCATGTTCCAGAGGAGAGTTTGCAAATCATCATGACTTCTATAAAGGCAAAGTCAGAGCTTTTATTGTCTTCCAGGGTAAGTGAGAGAAATGTTCTTGAGGACTTTAATGAGTGACTTGTGGTTAATGACGGCGTTGTTGGAGATCAGCATGGGAGGGGATGAAGCAGGCATCTTCCACCTGAGAATGGTCCTAATGTATTAGGTCTGGTCGTTTTGATATTGTAAGCTTCCGTGGGCACTTAGATGAACTTGTCAACTGAAGACTCCAAGTCTACTTTATTTTCTTAAGTGAAGTTAGAAGTGAAATGATGAACAAGGCTATCCATGATGTCAGTGATATACTTGAAATTTTGTTAATACTCTTATCAATTTAATTTTCTTTAATGCCCTCAAAATACTCAGGAGGAAGGGTAGAGTAGAATAATGCAGACCCCAGGATTGAAAACATTGCTATCAGGAAGTATATGAGGCTTAGAAGTGAAGACCGACTTAGGAGAATAAGTAGACATGATTTGGGGCTATGGCAGCAGGAAAAAAAAATAAGTTAGAACCTTTAATAAATAAAAAAGAGTGCAGAAAACAAGCAGGCAAGGTCTTGGTGAAGCATAATTCTACTTGAAGTAGTGCAGTGGGAAGCAAGGAGAAACTAGGGGGGTTGTGTTTCAAAAATATAATTTCTGGGTCTACAAAATCCATTGTTTAAATTACTGTCTCCTTAAGCTATATAGCTATCATAATGTACATACACAAATGTGTTTCAAATCTGTGAAAGACATTTAGAAAACATACCACCTACTATAAAGAGTGAATAGAAAATTAAAGGAAAATTTAATATTTAGTCTTATTAAATATCTGCTGAATTTTCCTCTTCTTATATTGTCTCAGTACCATAAACACAATTCATCTGGCACGGTACACATCTTTCCATGAAGCCTCCTGAAGTTCTTTAAGACCTATTTTGAAACTGTATTTGTCAAATAGAAATGGAATAAAGAGAACGATGGGGGAGAGAGGAATTCATCACAGACACATTTTCTGAAAAGTCTGGCAGATGAACAAAACATGATTTTTTGAGAGGCTCTGTAATGGATACTTCTTTTTCTCACTTATGTACTTAAGTGAAACTACGAAGGAGAGTAAAGTGCAAAAAAAAATCACTAACTTAAAAAAAATTACAAAATTTTCGCAGCTTTGACTGTACCGACTTATAGTTAAGTTATCCAAGTGCTCTTAAAGATGCCTTTTTATTTCCTTGCATTTTGACACCCTAATGCAATGTTTCATTTCTCAGAATCATAATGTGAATCAGACAGATACAGTAAATTGATAAATTCTGCATCTGTGATTATTCTCCATGGTAGTAAAAATAATGTCAGGTCTTAAGGTCAGAAATTATTAAACATAAATCATTAAATTACAGTGCTTCAACTTTTTTTCCATTTTCCAGAGGAAGAAGCCAAGTAGCATATTTGAAATTTTCACATTTCCTCCACACATTACTTAGGCTTCAATTTTTATTTTAAAGGCACAATTAAACAAATATGCCCACTTTAAAGAGACTTGGTAAAGCATTAAATTCAGGGTAGATTAGCAAGAAATTCAAATCCATAATAAAATATGTTGTTGAATTGTCTTTGTAGTACTATTTTCTTTATAGCCTTTTGCATATTTTGTATACTCTGTCACATTACTTTGGAAAGGAAAATATAGATTAAAAGTAGATTTTGATGTTAACAAATAAGCTAAAATCCTTCTGGTATACCCGGATGGCATGTTGAAGACATTTTTCCTAATAACATCTACCAGTAACATTTAGAAACTGTGTAAATTTTGTGAGGCACACAATATGCTACCACTGGAACAGGAAGATTGTTGGGTTATGTCATTCACAGAGTTCATGCTTTTAGCTTCGCTTCCCAAAATTACTAACCTCAGTTTTCTTCTAGGGTTATGTGCCCCAGCTATCTGACTGCCAGGGACAAATTATTCTGATAGCCACACTCTATTTTATTGCATGTTTCTCTATTAAAGAGGTTTCTTTAGGACTGAAGAATCTATTTCATTAATATTCTGGTGTTTGTGATATGTGTTCTAATGAGACAATCAGCTTATAGTTGAGGTTATAACTAGAGTTCAAAGTAATTGTGTGGAATAAAAGTTTTGGGCTATGACAAATAAAACCCTTTAGTGTCTTCTGGCTATAAATATAGTATAGAATGAAGCTTTGAAAGGTTGGAAATACATGGCTTTCTGGGGGATTTCTTTCACATATGATTCTATTCTGTGTGGCAGGTCTTTCATACCAGCCTCAGATCCAGAACTGGAATGTCCATTCCATATCATTACCCCTATATTTCAAACCAAACTGAAAAACAAACAAGCAGAAAAGGAGCCTACATCAAGCTATAATCTAACTATATTCTGAAATTACAGTCCAAAAGATGAAGCTGAAGATTCTCATTAACAGATTAAGCATATTAAAATGCAGTTTGTGTTTTGGAATAATGAAAGAATATATGAGATGAGAAGATTCTCAGAACTTTCTTATTGAAAATAAGAGGTGTGCACTTCCACATACTGATAAAATAGAACACTGACTTGTTAGAGATTGTCTGAATCTGCAAGAACATGAAAGCAAATGCTGTGCATTTCTAAATCTAGCATCATCAACCACAAGGGGTAGAGGAACCAGTATTTGAGATTTCCAGCTTCTTCCTGATTTCCCTTTTATGTAAACTGTAAGACAATTAAAAATAATGTCCAATGGTGAACAAGCTTGGTATAGCTAACAAATCAGGTATGATAACCTTCTAGAGTATACATTTAGGTAAAAGATGAATGAAATCGTTAAGAAACTGAACAAATAGCCAGATTTTGGAAAATGCTAAATTTTAATTCTAATTTGAGAAATGATATTTTTGTTATTGTCATTATTTTTGCTTTTTTGTGTTGTGCTTGGTACAGATGGTAGAGATTGAAGCTCAGTCTTCATTCATGATGGGCAAGTGCTCTGTCACAGAGCTGTATCTTTGGCCATTGGTGCTCTTTAATTTGAAGAAAATTGAATTACTAATCAGTAAATAAAGAAGAAAAGACTGTCATCTCAGTATGAGGACAATGTGAAGAAATATGCTATACAAATGACAAATAATAGGAACAAGGGTGGTATAATGTCAAACTAAACTTTTCTGTCAACTAGCTTAATGTCAAGTTTGAATCATTTCAAATGTTTACATAGCAGGACTTTGCTAATCTCTGTGAGAGATGGCGTAGTCCAAAGGGATCCATATGTCTTGAGAGTTCCCCAGTTGAAGCTAAGCAGATTTCTGAAGCTACAGTCTAATGTCTACCAATAGACAAATTGAACCAAATAAAACTTTGTTTTACGATTCCATTTTATTTATATGCTTTATTAACATTTCTATATTTTCTGCCATACTAATGAAAATAACCTGCTCCTTAAAAGAGTATGAAGAAGGAAAGAGGAACCTCCAATTAAAGTTAAGGAAAAGCAGTCATCATAGGGAAGTATTTTATATTTCTTACTTTTAAAGGTTTTCTCTACTTTCTGGACTAGAAATGTCAACACGGGTCTTTTCCCTTTAGAACTCCTTTAGGAAGTGCTTTCTAATCAGCATTTAAACGTATTTTGTCCTTTTCAGCTCCAACTAAATATTCAGAGAAAAACTATTGTTGTTTATAACTTGTCATAGAAAATGCTGCATATTAGCTGGTTTCTGACTGAAAGAGGGGCTCTTTATCTTCTCAGGAATTAAAAAACGTAAGTGTGCTCAATGGAAAAGGTAAACAGTTCATTCTTTTGTTCCTCATTCTTGTTTGTGTAAGATTTCAATGTTTCAGGTGATGTCTACTGGAATGAAAAGTAAAAAGAGGGATACTTAAGATGATGTAGTTCATAATTTAAACACTGCAGCATCTCTGTGTATAAATTCTGTGACTCGGACCAAGTCTAGTTTACTCATCCACAAAGTTGGGCATAATAAAATCTACTGTTAGTAAACAAGTATATATAGATACATCTAGTAAATTAAGGAACTAGGGAGGGAGGGAGAGGGAGAGGGAGAGAAATGGGGGAGAGAGAGACAGAGAGAGAGAGAGAGAGACAGAGAGAGAGAGAGAGAGACAGAGAGAGAGACAGAGAGACAGAGACAGAGACAGAGACAGAGAGGCAGAAAGACAGAGAAAGGAGGCAGAGGGAGAGACAGAGAGAAGCAGCAGCCTACTTTTTCTTTGTTTTTTGTTTCCTTTTCAAATTATTCTATAGGAAATTATTCTTTCAAACTACTCATATTTTCAGTAAGTAATATCTTATTAAAGCATACATATGTGCATATAATCACTCTCTAAATATGTATGATATATAAATATATAGAGAAATATATACTCAATGGCATATACCTATGAAAATACAAACATTATGTTCAAGGAAGAACGCAGGCTTAGAGTTTGTCCCCTGTCCAAATCCATGGCAATGGATCCACTAGTGTTTGTGCTTGCTAACATTTTCTAATAATCTTCAGAGTTTTGTTCTCCTTTTGTTATGTTTAGAAAATATGAACACTAGATAGCATGGCTGTGTGTTCAGACTGCCAAATGCCAATAGGAGCAGACTGCACAGCAAGAGAAGTGTGTTTGTTTGACAATGTGTTATACACTATTGATAATGATTTTGAAATTGAAATTGGTACTTTTGCCTTTTGCTCACTGATATGAAATTTTAAGATTGTGTCAAATTTCAATTAAAGAGCAATGGGTAGGGCTGTTGCTTATGTTCATCCCTACTGTCAGTGAAGGGCATAATTACAGCATGTAAGATTTTAGTCTCCCCAATGCTTTTGAATTTTATCCAGAACCACATATTTCTTAAGGTGTTTGAATTTACTCAAAGTCTAGAGATTAGCCATGTCGCTGCCTGTTTTCTTGGTTAGACAGTGTTTTCTCATAGCTTCCAGTCTTCTCTGTTCATAATTCCTAGGCCAAGGAAACACACCATCGTAGCCAGTAAGAGTTCAAAATGAACCCACAGGACTTTGAGGTTTTCTTCTTCACGTTCTCAACTATCTTTAATTACTTAAATTACTCAATCGTATTTGATGCATTTGAGGAAATGTGGAAAGAACAAGAGTTGACATTCTTGCTTACTACTGAATGTAAATTGCTTAGCAGTTTATAAATGTCAGATTTGAAGAGTGAAAGAATTTTATTTTCATTACAACAGCTCTCTATTGAATAAAAGAAGATTGCTGCTTCATATTTGATTCCAATATCTCCAGTTACAAAAGAAGCTACAGGGAAACTGGTGAAGAAAGGTTTTCTGGGTTCAAGTATGTGTTTGTACTTGCATGGGTTTGTCCAGCCTCAGGACAAACATAGGATATCTGCCCTTAATAATTACAGGGCAGATGGTTCAGTAGAATAAGCACTTCCCTGGCAAGCACAAGCACTTGAGTTCAATCCCTGGTTCTGCAAAAAAACCAAAATAATAATAATAATTATTATTATTAATGGGGATGGCCAGATTTCCATGAGCCCCAACGGTGATACCAGGGGAAAAGTCCCATGCATGGTGTTGCCCATGAATTATCACATAGGTAGCTTCTGGGATTCTCAAAGGAACTCTAAGTGCCATTTTACATTTCCAGGAATTTAAATAGAATTCTACATTGTTTTTGTAAAATGTCATCAAAATAATTAAGAGATCTTTACAATCCCCTCATAGGAACCTGAAAAGACAACCTTAGGAGAAAAAAAAAAGACCTTAATATTTTTGGAATTGCTGAGGATTTGGCCAAGAGAAAAAGATGCACTATTTAAGTTTTGCTTCCTGCTTATTATAAAATACAGTGTAAAATATATACACTTCATACATTTAGCTGAGAAAAATAAGAAATGTCATACAGATGAGCCAACTCATCACAAGGAAAGTAATGATTATGTACTGCAAATATGCACTAATTAAAAAATTAAAAATATTTTTAAAATAATTTTATAAGACAGTTTCCCAACACGAGGGCAATTTTTTGTTCACTGTACTTGCCACAGTCACCAGAACGACATGTGATGAGATTCTCATCAGCAGGACTTGAATAGAAGGCTTTTAAAGGCTTTGGTTTTCTTGTGGCATAAAAGAAAAGCAAAGTTTTATGAGGAAAGACACTTTGATTGTACTGTTTCCCAGATGCCTGAGCATGACAGCCTTAGAGTCTGGAACACAATCACTAAAGCTCCAAGGACAAACATCTCCTGGCAATGATGGCACAGGGAGACACAGCCTATGTTCTTGGTGGCATTGTGTGGTCACTGTGACATCTTGGACTGCATTCCTGGTAGCTCTTGTTGCTCAATAAATTGGTTTTTAAAACCTACCATGGATCAGATTTTCTGTTTCTTAGCACATTTTAATTTTTTACCCTGGTACATGTTTATAGTTCCTATATGATTAGATCCCTGGCAGGGCACTGGAAGGTGTGTATAGCACATAGCAATTCTTTCTCACCTTCCTTCCTTCCTGTCCCTCCCCTATCTCTCCACTTGTTGGTACCAATCACTTTTCTTTCTTTCTTTCTTTCTTTCTTTCTTTCTTTCTTTCTTTCTTTCTTTCTTTCTTTCTTTCTTCTTTTTTTAAATTTAGTGCAGAGTGTACAGGATCTCATTACATAGATCGGACTCCTTGTGAGTCTCCTGTTTTCAGCCTGCCAAGAGCTGGGATGACAGGCATGCACCACCACGCTCAGTTTCCATCGCTGTCTCAGCATGCCCTGGGGGTGGGGCAGGCAGGGCTTGAACCTGCAGGCTCTTCAGTCCATGTATTTGGTACAGGATTTCACTATGCAGCTGCAACTCATAGTGATCCTCTTGTTTTCAGCCTCCTCGGAGCTGGTATGTGCCACCACACCAGCTCTGGTGGCTGGCTGAGTGTGCCCAGGGGAGGGACCAGCACGGAATGTAATACGGGAGATCAAACTCCAGTCCCTGTGCTTGCCTAAGCAGGAGTTTAGTCCCCTGACCTATCTCACCGACCCTGGTACCAATAACTTTGTGAAGGGTTTATCTCCCTATTCTTTATTACCTATCTTTATTTGGTTCTTCATTTCTATTTTGCATTTCTCGGATAAGAAAAGCCATGTGATATTTAACTTTTGAGAAATATTTCAACAGAAATATTTCAACACCGCCCCCAGAATTCTGGTTGCCACATCAGTGGTTTTCAAGCATCAGAGTTATCTAAATAACTCATTCAGATAGTGTACTGCACCCAAGAAGGTCCTTCTGGCCAACCCACCAATGTATATTTCCAGCTGACACCGGTAGTCTGTGAACTATACTACGAGAACAACAGCAAAGTAATTTTTCTAGAATAGATATTCAAGAGTGGCACTCAGAATGCATCGTGTGCTCCAGCATCACACTGTACCTTATGTACACTTGCAACGGTATCAATTATACAAAAATTATAAAAGCCTTTCCAAAGTAGATTTGTTCAGACCAGCCACTTCAAGCTCAAATCCAAGTTCCTTGGAATGGTATCTATATCTGTTCTTTGACTCTGTTTCTCATATCTCTACTATGTGGACCTGAAGCTCCTGGAACACTCAACTGGGTTCAGTTCTCTGGTAGGATGTTAGCCTCAGCAGCCACTTTCTTGCACAGTTTTTCTCCACTCAAGATACACTTCTCTATTATTTCCTTCATTCTTCCAACTAGTCCCTCAAGTTTCTGCCATTACTTTGCTGAATGATTGAGCTCAGCATCTTACCTTGCAACTACATTATTTACATTTCATACTGGCTCATGTAAATGTCTGGTGGCATTCAGACTTCACCTCCATATCCCCTATGCCTAGTGCACGAACTGAAACATCAGAATTATTCAGTAAGAATGTTTTTAGACTAAAAGACTATTTGATTATGCATCAGTGATACTACATGTTTCTGACATAGATCTTTATACTCCTAGACTGAAAATAAACCTATTTCTCAAATAACTTTACTGTTTATTTTGTATAAGTATACACAGTCATAATTTATTATAATCATTTTTCATTCCAGGTTAAAAAAAATTCTGGTCAATGACCTGAGAACATAGTTTTTCAGTCCCTTTTAAGGTAAAGAGTCTATTTTATCTCATGTAGAGGAAAATAACAGAAATTGAAATCAGATAATTCTCACAGAGCAGATGCCCTTGCAATTGAAAAGCACTCTGTCTAATAATGCTTGGCATAATTTTTGTTAGGTTTGTATCTCTGGTATAATTACATGATGATTTTAATGGAAATTATAAAGCAGTATTTTACAAAGGAACAGAATATTTTATGTGCAGTTATATGTAAATTTACTCTTATAAATATGCAAGCTTTCTTTTTCATGTGAGTATTTGCTTAAGGATCACTCTGAAAAATGCAAACAAGACTCATATTATTTATTAGAAGATTGCTGAGATATGTAACAGTAATTGTCATACCACTCTGTACAATTCACTGCCAGAATCTGCTGTTGTTCCTATTGACTGCTAATCTACAGCAAAATTTGCCACACTTACAAATTCTGTTGAAATACTAAAATACTAAGTTGTGTCTTCTTCAGATGTATAAACCACTTCTTATGTGCATGTCATAATTCTACCACACCATTCTGGCTTTCAAATGAGGCCAAGAATCTCATGTAGGCAGTATTATTTCTGAACATATTATTCAAGTCCACAATAATCTAATAATAGACAATTAAAAGCCACTTATCACTTGTAGAAGCTTGGCACACATACAGAATATCAGAAAAGCATATTTTGTGACTAGTTGTATTTTCCTAAGACTCACTTTGAAGTACAAATAACAGTAGTATCTACTTCAAAACAGCATGCAGAATACTGTCCTCTGGTAATCTAAATAGCAGTACTTTCATAATAAAAAAGATGTCTTTAAAAGCTTGAGTTTGGTTCTTTTCAACTAATACAACAGCCATGTACTGAAAGACATTTACCTCAGCACCATTTGAATACTTTGCCAAGCACATTCATGTTAAACTGCTTAAAGATGAAAGGGTAAATGTTTGGTATTTCAAACCAGTTTCTAGAGACCAGTGCTTTGGTTTTAGCCATAGTAAGTTGTCCATTGATTATTTTCTAATTCTTTGCCTATAAAAATATTTAATAATTCAAGAGATGTTCTTATTGCATAGGTGAACCTGAGGAAAGAGCAAGACAAATCCACCAAGAAATTCTGAGATAGATCACAAACTTTCTTTTAAATGATTTTTCATTCTGCAGTATTTTCATTCAGAAAATTTTCTAGGATTAAGTATGTCTCTAGGCATAAAAAGGTATGTTTTTGACACCCCTGTATTAGACGTGTTGGCTTCCTTTTTGTCCATTTTATGGCACTCTATCTTTGAATAACCAAGTAGCCCATTAATACTTGGGATGGAGGAAAAACTAATGTGTCAACAACATGGCTGGCATTATTTGTCTACATGAAGTCTCAAGATACTTCAAGTCAGGGGCCCAGCCAAATAGCTCAGTAGATTAAAGCACCTGCAAGCAGGTGCAGGGGCCGGGGATTCAATCTCCAGGCCTGCCACACCAGTCCTGCCTCCAGGAAACGCTGAGACAATTGAGACTGGGCGTGGTGGTGTGTGCCTGTAATACCAGCTCTCGAGGCTGTAAACAGGCAGATCACTTAGAATCCTAACTAGTAGTGAGACCCTGAAAACCATGTTGATCCTCTCCCCCTCAAGAAAAGATACTTCAAGCTCCTGTCCTCTCCAGAGGAAGAGTCACTGAGGGCAGCTCTTCCTCACTCACCGATGATGTTGTTTCCTTAGGCAAATAGTCATCAAGTGAGAAAACCATGGTAGCATCTAGTTCCGGGAGCACTTAAACACTAACCCTAACTCTAACAAGTCTTTATTCTAATTACCAAATTATTAACTTTTATTCTCTGTCTTAACATACTGTTTTGTGTTATCATTATATGATAAATATCTTCTATGCTAGCCACCTACATTTTAATTATTTATTTATTTATTTAGTTAGTTAGTTAGTTAGCTAGTTAGTTAGTGCAGGGCCTCACTACACAGCTTGAACTCACAGTGATCCTCCTGTTTTCAGCCTCCCCAGGGCTGGGAATACAGGCGTGCACAACCACATCCAGACTTGCTTTGCTGGCTTAGCACACCCAGAGGCAGGGTCAGCCTTGGCATGTGGTGCCAGGGATCAAACCCCTTAATTTATATTTTAAAATGGTGTAGATGGCATGAATACGTTGTTCTAGGTCATTGTATTCATGGATATACTTCCCACCTTGAATGGGCTTTGACGTCTCCTGTACTGGGTTGGTATAGCTCCTGACCCTCAAGCCCTCAGGCTAAGCCAATGAGTTTTCAACTGAATTTTTTTTAAGAAGTGAAAAATAGGAAGAATAAGGAAAAGAATAAGAAAGAGCTATTTCTTAATTGTTAAATATTTATAAATATCAAAAATATTCATAAGTATTCAGAATTTTTTGTTTGTTCTTGTTTCCTGTAAGAATGCATGATGCATCCTGTTCCGCTATAATGTTTAAAATATGAACAATAAAATGCGCATTTTGGTATGCACTAGTAAAAGAAAATTACCTTTAGTTATTTTCTCAGTGTGGTCAACATGAACCAGGTGAATCAGAAGGAGAAGTCTTGTTTCAATTAAATAACGCTGTGGCTAGAGGACATTCAATAAACTAAAGATCTACATTTCTTTTTACAGATAGTGTAAAATCATAGCTCAAACAGTTTTCTCTTTTGCTATAATTATTATCATTAATAATAAAAGCTAATAGATTCACCATGCATTTCTATATGCATGTATCAAAACTTTATCATGTGCAGACTCTCTTCTCTCTTCCTCCAGTATTTTTCCAAGTTTAATAATCTCCTTTTATTGTCATATCATCTTTATTGTAGTTTATTTTTAGTTTCTATATACATTAATGCACATGGATTATTTGTCTTTCTGTGACATTCTTCTTGCTGTATTTTTTTTCTTTTTTGAGTTTCATTTTCTTTTGAGTTCCGTTCTGCAGGTCAGACTGGCCTTGAACTCACTATGTAGCCCAGAGTGTCCTTGAACTCACAGGGATTCACCTGTGTCAGACTCCCAAGCACTGGAATTACAGACAAGTGCCAACATGCCCATCTACCATTTTCTGAAGCAGTTCTGGAATTCTTCTTTTATGTTATTAGATACAGTCAAAAATTACAGTGAATATTTCTGCATGTGCATTCAACAGAAAGGCAGGCTAGCACAGTATGATATTGAGTACTTACCCACATTATGCACAGATGCGAGCCCATATGACTTCTGTCTCTTCTAAAAAGTCAAAATGACCATGATAGTAAATGTTTTGAATTTATTCAGGTCCTTGATGAAACCAAAACATAACAACTAGAGACACTCGTAAGAAGACTACAAGAACTACTTCATAGGACCAGCTAGATAGCCTAACAAAGACTTATCCAAAAACAGCTTCTCTAACTGCAGTGGAATACCCATTTCTGACAAAACGAAATAAAAAAGAGGACTGTTT
>NW_004524662.1:11032834-11034479 GCF_000260255.1 Octodon degus | reverse complement strand
ATATATATATATGCAAGATAGTTAGGATAGATATACAGCTACTTTCTCTTAGTTCAATGAGAAGAAAAGTTTGTACTAATATTGTTTAGACATGATATCATGTCTACATCTTGTCCTCTGAATAACTACTATGAAAATAACCATATGCAATGTACTAATTATTGTAACTCTCTTACTAACCTGTTTTGAAACTGTTCCATTGCTATTTTATTTTTTGTCTCATTAAAATGAGTAAAAGATTTTTAAAAAGTTACTGAGAGGGCAATTGAGACTGGCTGTGGTGGCATGCGCCTGTAATTCCATCTCTTGAGAGGCTGAACACAGGCAGATCACTAAGAGTCCAATCCACGTAGTGAGGCCCTGTACGCCCTTTGTAATAAAATGTTTAAAATTTAAATATTACCTATATTTTTCAACCATTCTGTATGTGTGTGTGTGTGTGAGTGTATGTGTTTGTGAATATTTTTCTTATATTTTCATATGTAGACAGGCATGGAGATTAATTCCATATCCTGGCTATTATGAACACTTCCTCAATAATCATGGTTATGGAAGTGTCTCTCTTGTGTACTGACTTCATTTTCTTCGGATGTATACCCAGAAGAGGCACAGCTAATTATTTGTTAGTGATATATTCAGTTCTGTGAGGACACTTCCTACCTTTTTTCACAAAGGTTACATTAATTTACGTTCCCATCAGTGTTATGTAATTGTTTATTTTTCACATCTTTGCTGATACTTGTTTTTGTTTGCTTGAGTTTTTGTTGTTGTTGCTATTGCTGTTTACTAATGGTCATTCTAACTGGGTTAAGATGGACTGTCAGTGTGGCTGTCATTTGCATTTCTCTGATGTCTAAATATATTGAGCATTTGCTGATGTATTGACCATTTAAACTTCTTTAGAAAAATGTTTGGTCATTTTCATTAGAATGCTTCTGTTGAGATTTTTAATCTGTTATTTTTTCTGAATATTAATTCTCTGTCCAATGAGTAGCTGGCAGTTGTTCTTCATTATATAAGTTGTCCTCTCTTACATATTATTTCTTATGATTTTCAGAAACTTATTAATTTAATAAAATGCCAGTAGTAGTTCTTGCATTTATTTCCTGTGTAATTTTGGCCTAGTCAGGAAATCATGGACTATGCCAGTATCTTGATGTTTTTCTTCTATGTTTTTTCTACTAGTTTCAAAGTTTTAGGTCTTAATATTACAGTCTTTAATCATTTTGAGTTGATACACACAAAGAGAGTTAAAAATCCAATGTCAATCTTGTACATGGAATATTTGGTTTTCCCAAAATCATGTACTGAAGAGGCTGCTTTTCCTTCAATAAATGTTTTCGCAACTTTTGTTGAGAATCTGGCTGAAAGCACATATTTTTCAGTCTGCTATGATGTTCACTGTTCTATGGATCTATTTGGTGCCATTACCATGCCTCTCCTGTTACTATGGCTCTGTAGTATGCTTTCATATCAGGTTTTGTGATGCCCCAAGAGATGTAGACTATTCACTTCTAATAGCTGAAATTTTGAGGTCCAGTTAGGATGTAAATAGATCTAGAGTTTTTTCAGAAACTGTACATGGACAAATACAGATATTGCTAGTTTCAGAAGTGAAGAATATGTGTAAACACTTGTTAATAGA
>NW_004524662.1:11026861-11030649 GCF_000260255.1 Octodon degus | reverse complement strand
ATAGGGGAAAATAAAATTAAAAACATACATAATTAATAATGGTAGTTATTATTTTATTATTTAGGAAATAATAATAGTTGTGGGTTAGAGTAATCTGTGTCATCTTTTTATTTTAATATTTACAAGAGCCCTGGGATACATGAAAATAGCTCAATTTTATGGGGATAAAACCTGAGACTCAGAGAGATTAATTCTTTCCCCTAATTCCAAAATCTACAAATGACAAGGCTAGAATTTCATTGTTTAATTTCACTTTTCTTAAAAATCCCCTGCTTTTTACGCGTACAGTGGTTCCCAGGATATGTCCTAAAAAGGAAGAAAGAAGAAATGCATTAGATGCGTAGATTTCATGAGGACTCTTCCATGGGAAGGGCTGGCACTCAGACTATGGAGTGGTAGGCTGAAGGTCTTTGCACAAATAGGTGAAGAGAGGAAGGAATTAAGCCTAAAATAAATACCTAAAAGTGAGATGGGAAATTGTTCACTGTTAAAATGGTATGACTTCAGTCAATTCTCGAGTGGTAAATTCTAGTATTTGTGAATTAGAGGGATTATTGAAAATTATGTAATTCAGTAATTCAGATTTATAAGTAAAAATGTTAAAAACATAAATTAGGCTGAAATTAAAGCTTTCATCCCATATGGGAGGCTTACTGAGCTTGTACTTAACTTTGCACATACTGATAAAAGTGTGGAGTAGAGAAGGATGCTCAGAAAGACAAGAGAAAGGAAGTCTCTCTGTCTGCAGTTGAGTACCGTAAACCCAGGACTGAAAAATCATCCAGCCAAGGACTCGGTTTCCTTGTTTTTGTTTTTTTCTAATAAAAACCAATTCACTAAGTCTTTCAATTTTAATATTTGAGATCTTGGAATAATTGAGACCTAGAAAGTATAAAAATGACTTTTCAGATTATTAATGAAAACAAATTCCATTATGGAGTTCATTACAAATGACCAATAAACTCTCTCTCTAATATTCATAAGCTATGTATGTTCCTAAGTGGATACCATTTAATTCTAGAACAATGTTGATCATACAACTGTTAATAAGTGTGAGAATAATTCATTCACCTATTAATCAAAGACTTGTCATCAGAGAGAAATTATGCTGACTCAAATTGATCACCACAAAAATTGAAACAAAAACAAAGACAGACAGACAGAGAGACAGACAGATAGACAGAAGGAAGAAAGAAAAAGAAAAATGCTCAGCTGTGCCCGCTGTAGACTTTTCTTTTCATTACTGTTGACAATGAAGATGAGAGTCAAAAAGAACACAGCTGGAATTTTAACTCTTAAGAGGAGTTCAAAGATTTGGCAGTTAGAAAAATGATTCTTGTGTCTTGTAAACAAAACAAGTCTTATATGGATGACAGAATAAATAAAATGTTTTCTTTTTTAAACGGTTACCGTTTTGGCAAAACTGAACTCACTGTATCTATTGAGAAATTTAAGAGAGAGAATTTATCACTCTTATTACCATCTTAACCTCAGGCACAATTATTTAAAATGAAATAAATATATACTTAGAAAACAAGGAAGATATATTACTAATTGTCCACTATGCAGTCAATTGCCAGTTAGAGTAGCCACTTGTGTAAACTCTGTCAAACATGCTGACCCAAACACGTCTCTAGCGAATTTCAGCATCTGGCTTAAAAGCTTCTCTGTAATTATTTTCATTTTGCATAAGCAAAACTCACTAAACCCTGCATCTGTGGTGGTGATATACAAAACATATAAATTTGAAGGGATTCATTCGATAATGCCGGAGAAAACACACCCATGGCTTGGTGTTATTTAGCTCTTGCTCTTTGGGTGAATTAGCCAGCCTAGAAGACATTTTTCTCTTCCAAAGATTATACAACACTTCTTGACTTGTTTTTGCTTAGAGTTACTATTGTATAAAATTGACATATGGTCAAGTTACAAAGATCCTGGCATTTTTCTGGTTCTCCTTGCCATCCTTGATTTTCTGCACAACAGACAGGTAGTAAGATAATACAGACATGAGCAGTCATTCACATAAGAAATTTACCTGACTTCTTTTAGAGAGGATAAAATTAGTAAAAAAAAATACAAATAATATAGAATTTCAATAAACAAAATGATAGGAATCCAACAAAGGCTGTTATATTGCATAGTGCTGTCTTCACATTAGTTGTTCAGTTCACCTAAATGTTTGCTGCTACAAAGTTGTTGGACATAGTTTAATACAACCTTCTATGGAACAATGCTTAGTCATTCTTCATATTGTTTTTAATCAAACAATTTTCCAAATTTTAATGGCTCAAAAATACAGATTTCCAAAAGATGTCAAATATTTTAACATAAGTAAATTATAGATGCATGTATTTCTGAGTGGAGTATAGAAATAATTTTTCTAATATCAGGGAAATCTAGAATGACTGTGTCATACCTTGTCTAAGAATGCGGCATTCTAATCATACGTCAGAATGCCACAATACAAAGCAGCTCAATTATACTTTGATTTATTAACCTCAGTTAAATAAATTCATCCATATGAAAATGTTCAGAACTCTTTTGAATATATGTTTATTTTTATAACTCTTATGTTTGCTTAGCTATTCTTCTCAACCTGCTCCTAGGGTAACTAGAAGAGTCTAGGATGGATAGTGTATATTTATTAGCTTCAGATTCACATTTCTGGGCTCAGATTGGAAGAAAGGTCGCAAACACAATGAATGTTGCTAGGAAACCATGCCTTTTAGTCAATTTAGTTATGAAGATAAAAGGAATTTTTTTTGTATAAAGATGGGCTATTTGTATAATACAATGAATAATCATTTTATTTTGATCTTTGAATTTATCATTTAAAATAACCCTTTTCATTAGTGGCTTTTCCTATTTATTACTTCCTTGGATTACACCTCTTTGAAATTTAAGACATGAATGTAGCATTGTATGAAGAGTTTGTGACAATTTTAATTTAGTGTAAGTAGTCTTGTTGGTAAGATTCAGGGGTGTCTAATCCTTAGAGCAAAGTCTATGAATCATAAAGAGACTAATAATCAGATAATAAGTCAACAAACAAGTAGCAAAGTCCCTTGAAATAGCCACTAAAAGGATTCTGAAAGCTCAAGTGCTATAAACAACTCTGACACTTGTTTTTTGTGTTTCAAAACTACAGAACTGCCACCTCAGCAACTTTGCACGAAGATTAATCTCAAAGAAAACAGACATGTTTTACTGATCAACAATGATTAGGCGATTCTTTGACAGAACTAAGCACTCTAATTTCACAGTACGGTATTAGACAGTCGTCTTAAGTATCTACCTAGAAGCTTATGTTGGCTGTGCCAGTTCCTACTAATTTTGAATCAAAATATGATTTTAACCAAGGAAGATTTTTTAATATAAACTATTGGACTCAGATAATGTGTCTGCAGTATTTGATGAAACACTAAATGTTGATGATGAAAAAATTGTAGTGCAATAGATTGCTGGCTTATTTGATTATGTGCCTAGCTGTTTCTCCAATTGTATTTGATTATACTGGTTCTGCTCATAGCCTGGACTCATCTTCCCTTTACAGAGGTGACACTATCACTCAGGCCGGCCAATCAGAATGATGCTTACGTAGACTACCTGTACTTGAAAAACAGAGAGACAGAAGCTATGAGTGGAAAATACTCAGGGATAAGGACATAGAAAATGGGCTTAGGGAAGTAGGTAAAATCTAGTGTGCCCAACGACCAGAGACAAAGGTTAAACAAACAGCATTACATAAAAATGAGGCATGATAATTTAGTTTTTTTTTTTTTTTT
>NW_004524662.1:11016216-11026761 GCF_000260255.1 Octodon degus | reverse complement strand
GTAAATAAGTAAGAAAATTTTTAATATTTATTTTATCTTTAAATGCTCTGGTTTATATAGACAAGTTCACTGGAATGTGTTAAGTGGCATGATTCCAATGGGAGCAGCATTCTAAGAATGTACATATGATCATCAATTATTGGCATTATCAGAAGCACTCTCTTAAAGCATATGTGATAAGAACATTGAAGCAATAATCTTGTGAAAACAGGACTTTGCCCAGGGATATGACAATTTAGAAACTTGAGAAAACCAATTTGTAGAACTGTTTAAGTCATTTAGGTGATTGGATCTTTATATAGCAAGTGGAGAATTGTGGTGGGATGTAATTTGAATATGTCTCCCTGAGATTTGTATATCATGTATCAACTACTAAACTAGATACTTTTCATGAACTCCATACCTTCATGTCTATAAGATTTCTCCCTTTTTCAACTCCAAAAGATTAAGTCTTTCCATTTTAATATTTAAATATTTCATCCACTTTTACTGTAGTTTAGTGCATAGTGTTAGACATGGGCCTAAACTTAGCCTTTGGCATGTGGAAGGCCAGTTTTGTCAGTACCATTTATTAATGAGGCTATGGTTCTTCCAATGAACATATTTGGTACCTTTGTCAATGATAAGGTGGCTAAGTATGCTTGTAGGTGTATCTGTATCTTCTAATCTGTGCAGTTGATCTTCAGGTCTGTTGGTTTTGCCAGTAGCATGCTGATTTTATCACAGTAGCTTTGTAATATAATTTTAAGTCAGGGATTGTGATGCCTCCTGCCTTTTCTTTGTTGCCCAGGACTGGTTTTGTATTCTAGATCTCTTCTGGTGCCAAATAAATTTTAGTAACATTTTCTGTAGATCTGTGAGTTATGATGGTGGTATTTTAACCAGGATTGCATTGAAGCTTATAACTATTTTAGAAGTAAGGCTATTTTCACAGTGTTGGTGCTTCCTATCCATGATCCTGGAATATATTTCCATTTTCTGAAAACCTCTTCAATCTCTTTTCTCAGAGTATGGTAATTTTCTCTGTATAAATCTTTTACTTCTTTTGTGCAATACAATTCCGAAATATTTCACTCTTTTGGATGTTATTGTGAAAGGCATAGTTTCCATGATTTCTCTCAGTCCACTCATTATTTCTGTACAGAAATGCTATTCATCTTTGAGCACTGAATGTATCATATTATGCTGTTATCTGTAAACATATAAAGAATTAAACAAGATCAGGCTTCCAAAATTCAAAATTCCAAGCTAAAGTTCGGCATCTGAGATGAATAGACCCTTCTTGGATGAAGAAATAGAAATGGGAAATAAATATATGAAAAAATGGTCAACATCATTGGTCATTTGAGACATGCACATTAAAACAGCACTGAGATTTCATCTTTACCCAGAAAGAATGGCTGTCATCAAGAAGTTAACCAATAACAAATTCCCGAAGGCGCTACGGGAAAAATGGACCTGTTCTCCACATTTGTGGGAGTATCGACTGGTACAACCACTATGGAAATCAGTGCAGAGGTTCCTCAAAAATCCAAGATCGGGAGTTCCATTCAACCAAGCTACTTCTCCCCTTGTCATCTTTCCAAATGAAGTAAAAAAAATTGTACTACAAGAAATATATGCACCCGTGTTAATAGCAGTGCAATTTGTCATAGTTAAATCTTGGAAATTCGCATCAACTGAGGAATGAACAAAAAAGATGTGGTGTTTTTACGTAATGGAGTATTACTCACCTATAAAAGAGATACATTTGAGGTCTTCATAGGTACATAGATGCAACTAGATCACATTTATAAGTGAAATAAATCGGACCTTTCATGTTCTCCTCCACATGAAATTAATAGCAAAAATCCCAGTCTGGCCATGTCAGACTTCTCAACTGTAGGATTTATGATTATAAACTGCAGTTATTTAACGATTCTAGTTTGTCGTGAGGGCAGTAGAGAAGTAATAAGTGTAGTGACTGTCATTTCAATGGGATATGGCTTCCACAGGGGACAATTAGCAATGACTACACATAGTTTTCTTTACCCAAATTGGGAAGAGATAGTCTGTCCCTGGCATCTCTGAGAATAAGGCCAAGAATGTTATTGTGCTTGTTATGTAAAGTATTATGGGGTGCAAAATATCAAGTGCTGACATTGGACAATCATATGCCAGATATAGACAAGCCCAAGCTAGACCATCAAAGGTCTCGATAACCTAGATCCGAAGACACTTAAATGTTATGTTCCTTAGTGCTAAGGATAGCCGTGGAAGCTACTTTTTGTGTTCCTCTCTCTCTCACTAGCTGGATAGAGAATGTGTTACCATTCTTTCATAGAGAAAAGGTCAAACAAGTAGGACTGTGGTAATTGCTAGAAATGTTCTTGTTATTTTACAAACACCTGCTGAAAAATTAGCTAATAAAGTAAGATACATCAAACATCTTTGTTCCTAATGTAACATAAATAATATTTCTCCATGCAAGTGGTCATTTAAAAAGCAGTAATAACTGCCAAGATGATGACTTGCCATGATGAATCATGCTTAAAACTGGAAGCTTAGTGATATTTAAAAAAATGTTAAAAAAAAAAAAAAAACACCAGACGGAAGCATTCATCTAATTAATTTCCTGGGTCTTTGTCATTGTGAGGATGTGTCATAGTATTTGTGATTTCTCTACTCACATCAAATCGCTACTCCATTAGGTCACTGTTTAATTAGGCTGCTGGACATCTACTTCTTTTAAATCCCTTCTTTTAAATCTCTGTGTCATATACAAAATTGTGAGCGAAATATTAACCCCTTAATCAATCCCTCACAAACTGATCATCATATAATACATAAAAATGATCAGTGATGTAATTCAGAATACCAAAGTATTATGTTTTACTTACATTTATTTAGTATGTGCTTGACCCAATCTATCCAGACTGGTTTCTCGTTCTTTAAAATAATGATTTATATAGATGTTTTCTTGTTCTTTATTAGGTTTCATTATTTTGAGCTGTTAAATTTCTTAGTTAACACCACCTTAAATTAACGATGCATACAGGAGTCTTCTCTCCTTATATCACTTTAATGCTAAAGGATTATTTTTGTCAGATGCTTTCAATGCACACAAATAGCATAGAGTTATGTATCAGATTTTGACTTTTTTCCCAGTAAAGCACTCTTCTGTTTTAAAAAGTTGAGTATTTCATTGTTTCTTTTCCCTTATTAACTTTCTTTATTTTTCATAATACTTCAGCACACGTCACACTATTATCCAGTACACTTCACAGTTGCCCCACTTAAGGAAAATGAAAGCGCATGTAATCCAGGATATTTGAGCTATGCTAAGCACATAGTGTAATTTAGTAATTCACATACTGGGAAGCACAAGGGGTCCATGTCCTTGGTTATGGGTGTGCACCATGAAGCCACTTGGGAAATCTGAGTCACGCACCTTCCCCACGCTGTCTTTTCTGATCAGTTGCTTTGTTACATCTGTTTGTTCAACAATTCCAACTTTAGTTCTGGGCTGTGGTATCAGTGAGACTCTTTGACAAGCCTGGATCCCAAGTTCATCCAGCTCAACAGGCAGGCAGCTCCTTTCTGCTCTCATGGACACAAGAGGCAAAGAGGGCCTCAAAGTCATAAAGGGAGATAGCTCAGTAGTCTAAGCACTTGCCTGATAAATACAAGGACCTGGTTTGGTCCCTAATGTCACATACTATGCCTGCCCTACAACTCTGGGTGCACAGTGCCAGCCATCAAAACCAGATGTGGTGGTGCACACCTGTAATCGCCAAGCTGGGTAGGCTGAAACAGAAGCATCACTGTGA
Source organism: Octodon degus (assembly GCF_000260255.1). Classification (NCBI taxonomy): domain Eukaryota; kingdom Metazoa; phylum Chordata; class Mammalia; order Rodentia; family Octodontidae; genus Octodon; species Octodon degus. Next base: position 11,022,952 of record NW_004524662.1, on the reverse strand, counting down.
GTCTGAGCTTCGTAGCAAGAACCTGTACCAAATACATAAATAGTATTGAAAATGTAAAAGGAGGAAAACAAACAAAGCAAGAATAAATAAGAGTTGGTGAGCAGAATAATTCTCTTAGATGTTAAGTATATTTCCAAAGTACTCAACTTTCACATTGTGTTCTAGGAGACAGAGCTGCAGCCCTAGTTCTTATAATGCTACGTCTAATGAATATTCCTCTACACTATAATTTCACCTGATTCAGTAGGAAGTTTATGCTTATTTGTAAAATATACTAAAGTAATGTTTCAAAATTCGTAGGATGTTTTCATATATATCTCACCTGACGTAGGTATGATATCTACATTTTTCATTTTAATTCCTTTAGCTGCTCCTTGTAGCCTTCTCTTTGCTAAACTGACTTATGAGTAGCACTTAAAATCAGCTACTTTCTCTCAACTTTTGTAGCAAAAATATGTGGTTAAGTCATTATATTATATACCTACTGTGATATGACCTGAATGTGAAGTAAAAATAAGCAGAACAATCAGATCAATGAAAAAACAATAAAACAGAATATGTTCTTTCACTTGAACATACACTACAGAGTTATTGATAAATGTTGATGTACAATTTCCTGCAGTATGGATAGTCCAGTCTTTAGATAACTAGGGTTGATTATAAAAGTGAAATAAGTTATAGTTTGTATTTCCTGTCAAGAACCCTGATGTTGAATTATTCTGTGGCATAATGAGGGGACTATTTCAACCCAGCAAGAACATTATATTACAAAGCAATTCAAAAATTGAACCGACTTATTACACAGGGAAAAACCAAATGCAATAAATGGAATGACAAGTAATGCCAAACGATAAACTTTTATACTTTATACATAATGATAATCATTATTACATTAGATTGAATTCAGAACTCAGAAGTGTTTCTTTTTTTTCTAATTTCCATTTAATTCCTTAAAGGCATATTCAACAACCTGTAATACATGATGACCAGTAGAGACCTGAAGGAACATTTGTAATGGCTTTATGGTTGTAATGTATTATTTCTATGAAGTTTCTTTTTCTTTGATTTTTGCACATCATTTTCTTTGCAATTTTAATTAAAATATTTTGGATTTTTAAAAAGTGCCAGTTCTATCTTAAGGCACACTCATGTTTATTAATTTCATTCCTAAAAGAATGGCTGTCATTCATTACATCTTTTTCAATGATTGCATCTTTCACTTTTTCATTTAAAAAGGTCTCTCAGGGATGAATAAAATGAACCTGACATATTCTTCTTGCAGTTAGCTTATTGCACTACAGTGAGCATGAAGCATGTACACAAATACCCATGACACAAAACAAAACTTACAGGCATGTAGCTTGTATTTGGGAAAGAAATGGTTTCCAGTTGGTGGTACCACAGAAAAATGTATTGAAGACAGTAGTATTTGAGCAAGAGTGGCTACACGGATATGGATTATGAAAACATTTGAGGACAGCAACAAATGCTGATGAAGCTTTGATGAAAAAAGAAGCTTCCTTCGTTGCTGGTGCAAACTAGTACAATCATTTTGGGAATCAGTGTGAAAATTTCTCAAGGAATTGAGATTGGCAATTCCATGTAACCAGTTACGTCCCACTATTAGTTATCTTTCCAGAAAAGCTTAAATCCTCTTACTATAGTGATACATGCATAACAATGTTTAGAGCAGCACAGTTCACAGTAGTAGATAATGCTAGCAGCCTGTGTACCCTGCAACAGATGATTGGATAAAGAAAATGTGCTGTCAGTATATAATGCAATGTTACTCAGCTGCATAGAATGATGCATTTGAGATATTTGTAATAAAATGGGTGTACCAGGAAAATATGATGTTGACTGAAATAAACCAGCCACACAAGCTTCCATACTATAGGATGCCTCTCATTTGAGAGAGGCAAAGTACAAATAAAGAAAATAATGAAGAATGGATAGAAAGGGACAAGAGGACAGATGTCTTGCTGTAGGGAACTGGTTCAAGGGACCAGGGCGAGGGATGAGAGGAAAACAAGGAGAAATTAGAACGACAAAGATTACCATGTACAGGACCCTAATAGCTCCAATTAATGTAAACACTAAATGCTATGATATGAATTAAGTCAAATAATATCAGAAACTACTAAAAGGAACATAGGTGAACTTGAGAAGGAAGGAGATAGGAGAAGGTAAGGGAAAGGGGTTAAAAAGTAAATGCTATAATATGTTACCATTCTCCAAGGTGGTGATAAACTGAATGAAGTGCAAACATGTGTTCCTAAAATTTTAAAAATTATATATAAAAGATTTGAGGTAAACAATAAAAGGAAAGCCTTACTCAAAGTCTATGCTCCTTGCCGCCCCATCCTGTATCTTTCAGATATTCCTGTATCCTCTAAGAAATTCAAACTACAAACAAATCCTTACACATGGTGTATTCTTTTATTGTTCTCCTCGTACTGATGGCTAGATTGCCTTTACCTCCTATCAAAGAACATTGTCTTCCAAGTCCAAACTCCAATCCCACCTCCATGGAGAGATGCAGAAGGTCTTTGAATAATACTATGAAATGCTCAGAGCTGTGCTTGGAAGATTCTTCTCACAGTAGAGTAGAAATTATCTTGGGCAGGGGCTAGAGAGGAGATAAAAATATAATTATGTTAATATGAAGAAAAACAATATTAATATTAGACAGTGACAGTGTCTAAGTGATTTCTCCTATTTAAATTAAAAAAAAAAGGGGGAAGCATTTGGATGTAAAACAATAAACAGAATTTTTTCTTTTTAAAATTTATGTGGTGCACGGTTTCACTATGCAACTCGGACTCAGTGATCCTCCTGTTTTCAGCATTCCCCAGCACTGGGATTACAGGTGTGACCACTATGCCCAGACTTGGTCGCTGGCTCAGCGTGCCCCAGGGTCAGGGCCAGCACAGAATGTGGTGCTGGGGATTAAACCTCAGTCCCTGTGCTTGTCTTAGCAGTCTGCTGAGCTCTCTCACCAGCTCTAATAAATAGAATTTTGTCACAAAAAGAGTATAGGTGTTGTGAAGGGCGCTCCAATAGAGATGTTACATGGAAACCTGAAAAGTTGCTATACCCAGCTGAATTGAACCAACTCCCCTAGCGTGGTGCTGGGTGTGGGAGGTCCACCTGAGGATTGCTGCCAGCAGCATAAATGGCAGAACAGGTGAAACTGCTGAAATAAAGTTAGCACTGCCATTTGGAGAAGCTGTTGGAGCTGTTGGAAGCTGCTTGTCCTCTTAGGCTGTTCTGCTGGAGGACCTTGTCATGCTGGCATTCCCAATGAGCTTCGGAGAAGCTCTGGTCCTCATCCTGAACATCGCTTCCTGACTCCAGAGGGAGATATGGAGCACTACTCAGTTCATGGAGAAGCTTGTCACATTGGCTTTTCTAATGGGAACTCAGCTTTCCTCATCACTGGAGGAGCTCGGGACCTCACTTATGCTGAGGATGGCTGTGGTACTTTAGAGGGGAGCTCTGGTGCTTACCTTGAGCATTGCTCCCTAGCTCCAGTTCTGAACCCTCAGCTTGTGAGCACAGATCCTTCATCCCACTGGCATAAATTTTTAGCTTCTACTGCTGACCCTGACCTTTGGGCCTTTAAAGCACCAATCCAGGAAGCAGGCCTGCCTGGCACATTGTTGTGGTCACTAGGCCTCCAGCTGGATTTGTGGGAGGCATTGTTATGAGCTCTAGGTTTTCATCTGGACTCATGTAGGATATTAGGAATGAGGCCCTCAGCTGGAGTCTTTAGTACTTACAGTGTGGATAGATGTCCTGTACCTGTTATATATGATTCTTTGGTGACTCCTTATAAACTGATGCTATAAAATGCATCCTGTGTTATACTGTTCTCTTCCAAAATGCTCAAACCATGACAATGCGGAACTGGAGATTACCAGTACAAGCCTGTCTAGCCACTGACCCAAAAATGATCATTGAAATCTTGGAGTTAGGTTAGAAAGCTGAAAGAAACCCATTAAATAATAAAAATGTGCTGCTATTTTTAGTATGCTTCTTTGAATGAACAATGGATGGATGGTACTGACTTCATGGAAAGAGTCAAAATGTCAATAGCAGTATCTGATGATATTTAAAGATCTCACCAACTTGTTTGTATAGTACTTTACATATCCTGATGTTCGCCAAAAGCTCATGAAAACATCTCACTCTGAGTGCTTGCCTTGATTCAAAAACTAAATATTCTGTCTGAAATTAAGAGGTTAATATGTAATAGAGCAAAGCAAAAGAAATTTAACAAAAACAGCCTCCAACCACTATCTGGTACATTTACTTATGGCTTTATCAATAAATTCCAGAAGTCATTTTGATGCTCTTAAAAGAATTTACTACTAGATGGTGATTAGATTTTCAACAGGAACACACAACTTTTATTTTTTATTTATATGTTTTTTTGTCTTTTTGAGATAGGTTCCCGTGCTACAGTTCAAGTTGGCCTTGCGCTCACTTTGTGGCCCAGCCTGGTCTCGAACTTACAAGAAACCTTCTGCCTCAGGCTTCAAGGGCTGGGATTACTACTCCCAGTTAGACAACTTTGTTTGTAAGATAATAGACTCATCTACTAAGCAAAAGTTAATTTTAAAATTTATACATTCTGCAAAAATGATAAATACATTTGGAACCTATGTATTACTTTACTTTTAAAATTCTGCTCAGGAACAAAATATTTAATTAGATTTTCTAACCACACTTTTTCTGTAAGTGGTTTCTGCTATAATCAAACACTGTTATGTCTGAAGCTTAAATTTAGGATTAATACAGAAATAGAATCTATATGGAAATTTTAGCAATTCTAGTCTCACTGTTTTCTCATATAGTAGTGTCATCAAAAGGAGCTGAAGAGGTTGATCCAATTTTCACTTGTTAGCAATCCAGTTTCTTTTACATTGCATTTCATTTAACACAAAAATATATATATATATATATATATATATATTCATAAATTTGAAAACTTCTGTAAGATTTTTATTGCCCATATAACTTAGTAATATGTATTTAATATATGATGATCACAGCTAACTGCAAAATAATAAATTTCTGATTTTTAACTTTGTGTAATTTTATACATTATAGGTTGAATTATCATCCCTTTTGAGCAGTATTTTGCTTGGAAATAAAAAAGTAAAATGGAAAATACCCTAATCCTACTCCATAGGGCTTATGATGTGAGTTATTTAATTAAATAACAGACTACAATAAAATATCAATTTTTCCTTATTGTAATGCTAATTTAATGTCTTTAAGATTAAATGAGGCTAAATATTTTGTGCAAATGTCCTTTCATGGACTGATTTTTTTAGAAGAAGCAAACAATATTTTGCATTTTAAATAACACATAATGTTATTTTCCAGCGCCACAATATTATATTGCTTTATGGAGCCAAGCAAAGATACACAAATAAGTTAAATAAATGTGTTCAAATACATAATGAATTTAAATAAGGCTCCAATCTCTAAGACATCTTGTAGGTGGGAGTTATTGATCACAAACTAAATATTCAAAACTAAAATAGAAATTGTTGCTTTTTTGCCCCTTCCAAATGATTGAGGCCAAGGGGAACCAGGATGGGTGTGGTCCAAACAACCATCTTTCTTTCTCCCATTTTGCCAGATTTCACTTCAAAGTTTGCAATAGATAAGCAGCGAGTATTATTACCATTGCTTTGAGTCATATATGAAAATGAAAAAGAAATAAAAGGAAAAAGGATAATTCAGAAACACAGGATACAGGAATGTGCCTGACTCATCAGAGGTACAAGAACAGCAGTGAATACCAGTCTTGGAAATCAGAATATTCTTTGGGATGAAACAGTAATCCAGAAACCAATTAAATTTTGGACGCTGGTAGGAAGTGTGGATATCTAGTACCGACAAGATGTACTTTGAGTCAAGCCATGACATGTACCCTGGGGTACTGGCAGGTGGCATTTGATGCAGTGATTCCAGCATTGACCCTGCAGAAAGCAACAGTGGTCAGGTAGAGCATATACACTGTTCTGGAATTCCACAGCTGCTATCCCTTCATCCCGAGTTTGGATAGACAATTGAACAGACATTCAGCGTTAGAAGCATCGCAGTACAGTGACGTTACTGGTGGTAGGTGCTGAGACACACTGTAACGGAAGGAGGACAGGGATTCCACCATTAGGATTGAAATCGAAGCCAAAGACTTATAGATACAAATAAAAGAAACTGGAACTGATGTGCCTCATTAAGTAGAGACAATGGCGAGATGGGCTTGATGTAAATATCCAGAACCAGAATTCCTTACTTTTTATTTATTGGAACAGATTTAATTCTATACATTAGGGTGGATTTATCAGTTACATTTAAAAAATGTAAGGCCCTGTGATAGTAAATATGAGAGATAAGATATATAGAGCACGATTCCCACTTTACCAATAATTTGTTAAGTCAGAAGTTTATATTTAGTAGTCACCTCTAGATGCAAAGCTCTGAGCAAAGAAGTATCAACTATGCTAAGGTAGCAATATAGTTTTAGAAAATTTAAGTTTGAACTGTGGGATAAATACACTTGAAACTGTAGAAAAAAAACAATGTTGTAAATTATAACAATATATGGGAATGCAGCAATCAACTAATCCAGAAATGTGCCTGAGGAAGTAATATTTAAAATGAATTGACAGACCCGGAGCGCAGGCCGGCGAGTGAGTGAGACGACCCAGGCCGCGGG
>NW_004524662.1:11001454-11008466 GCF_000260255.1 Octodon degus | reverse complement strand
TTAGGAAGCTACTATACGAGTATCTCTAAAAGCACTGGCTCTGGCTTGGGTGATAGCACTGGAAGTGGGCAGAAAGCGAGAGATTCAGTAGGGCTTTTTCACATAGAGTGAACAATTCTTTCTCTCAGACTGGATACAGCATATGTGGTTAACAGATCAAAGATGATTTCGATTATTTGGACAACAAAATAAAGTATCACTAGCGGGGGAATAGGGACAGTATGAGAAGGAACAGGGCTGCGTATACAATTAAGAGTTCTGTTTTAAGCTAATTAAGTTTGAGAGTCTCTCTACACGTAGATGGTTAATGGCTTTCCAACTATGATATCTTAAACACAGGATCAGCTTATATTGGCTACTGCATTGATCTGAAGTATTTGATATTTAAAGCCACGGGCTGAATGAAATCAAATTGATAGAAATTATAGGTGGGAATGTGATCATAGAAAGTGAAGATTTATTTAAATAAGGTAATTTGAAAATATGCAAGGTGTTTTTGTTAGCACAACAAATACAGGAGGCAACCATCTTATAAGCAGGAAAGGCTTTTGTTGTTGTTTTGGTTCATAGTTATAGAGGTTTCAGTCCATGGCTGATTGGAAACATCATTTAGACCTATCTGGTGATCTACCACATTGTGGTAGGGAGCATAGGGTAGAACAAACTGCTTTCCTCATGATATCAGAGACGTGAAAGAAAAAATCGAAAGGCTGGAGCTAGGCCTCAAATATATCTTTCAAAGGCACTTACTCACACAAACAGAAGGCTTCCAATCCAGGCTCTTCTCTTGAAGGGCCCACCACTTCCTCACCATGCTATGGATTGCTCACCACCTCCTTAACACATGGGCTTTTAGGGACAGTATGAGAAGTCATTGCCAAATAATGGCAATGACTAAGGGGAACTGTGATCATGCAATAAACTATTACTTTTAATATTTCTTTACCAAATGTTTTGTTTGTTATAACTATATACATTAAAATTGACTATGTAGACACTCAGAAACTTCTACTCTTAGAATTTAGTAGATGAAAAAACTAAGGACCGAGAATGTATGTTTCTAGACCTAAGATCCCATTGCTAGTAACTGAAGGAATTAGGCCCAAAACAGAGACATTGCTCACTCTAATCTTTTTTGTTATTGTTGCACCATAATAGAAATTGCAATTAAAACATACAAGGCCCTTAGGGATGTTGCAGAAGCTGTTGCCTCTACATTAAAATCTCTAGTTTACAGTGCTTGAATTCCTATCCCTAATTAGTTCTGTATCCTAGCCTTTGTTCTCTGATGTCACTTCTTGCTGTGTCTTGTCTTACAGAATCCCTCCCCCTCATGATGTACTGTTATTATGCTATCAGCAGTGAAAATAGCTAAGACATAAAATTATTATGAATATAAGTTAATATCATCTTTGAGAGATTCTGATTAGCTGTATGCCATGGCCTTACTGTTTTGTCTTAAAACATCACAGCTACTCAAGGTCTTTGGCTTATTTTTTCCCCTTTATTTATTTGCAGTTGTTCTCTGGACTGAATAGTAGTTTGTCTGATATGGCTAGTGAAGTTTTTTAACATTCATGTAGCTTTTTCTCTGAGGCACATGATTCACTGGTCCACATTGTTAAGGGGCAATTTCACACTCAGTCTTTGAATTATCTGTTCTAAAATGTGACAGAAAAGTTTTGATTACTCTTTCCAGGCAATGACCTAATATGAAAACAATCCAAAGCCATATCTTGACAAAGAATGTTACAATATTTTTTCTAATAACTTGCCTTGCAACTGGGCATGGTATAAAAGCTCTGTAGTCCTAGCAGTCTGTGGGGAGGTAGGAGGCTTGCAGATTTAAGCCTAGTCTTGTGTGTGTGTGTGTGTGTGTGTGTGTGTGTGTGTGTATCAAATTCCAGACCTTGTATTTTCCAGGAAGTCACTTAAGCTGCTGGACTATCTGCCTGGCCCTAATACCAATCTGGAAAACTTAGTGACTTCATAAAACCCTGTATGAATGAATAAATAAATAAATAAATAAATAAATAAATAAATGGCCTAGGGATGTTGTTCAGTGTGTAAACTCTGAGTTCAATCCCCAATACCATGAAATATAGATAGATAGATAGATAGATAGATAGATAGATAGATAGGAAGATAGATAGATTCTCTTTGCATGTGAATAAGATCTTCTAGAAAGAAAGATTCTACTTATTCAGCTCAGGAACTTGGGAGCTCCTCACTTCTCCTGCCTTCACAATCCTTTCTATAGTTCACCTCCTTGTACTTTTTCTTTGGCAGAAGGAGGTCTAGTTTTCACACCTTCCTCTCCTCCCTCCTGCAGTCTACAGCACCCCAAGTCTTGTGGGGAAGCAACACAACCCTCATTTTGGGCTTTGAGCATTCACAAAGGAACTTCACTTTCATTCTCCTGATAGAAGGATACTCTTGAAAGAATTTTAGCAGAAATGTGGCAGTTTACAAAGAATTATATAAAGAGTAATCAAAACAATGGCAATGGAGGGAGAGTGAAGGAGATGAGCAGAAAAACTGCAAGGCAAAATTTCATAAGAGAGGTAAAAATGGTATGAACTTCTCGATAAAAATAAGCATAGATATAGGAGCAAATATTTTAGAGACATTTAGGGGAAAATTATAAAAAGGTGAGTGTTTATGGAGATGTGGATGAATATATGAAAATAATATAAAAAGTCTCAGTAGCAGAGATATAAACATAGACATGGAGAAGTAATGATTACTATCTGCTGCTGGATTACTTTTAGATTAGAGTCTAGAATTACTGAAATAATTCCAGTTGATAGAGTATAAAAACGAGTGGGTGAAGGGCAGAGGTCAAATACTAGAGAGATTTGTCTTTAGGAGACAGCTAAAGAAAAGAATCACATGGGCTAGTGAGACAGCTCAGCAGACTAAGAGCCTGCTTAGGCAAGCACAGGTCCTGGGGTTCAATCCCCAGCACCACATGCTGCATTGGCCCTGCCCCTTGGATGGGCTGAGCGAGTGATGAAATGCAAGCATGGTAGTATATGCCCACCATTCCAGCACTGGGGAGGCTGAAAACTGGAGGATCATTACAAGTCTGAGCTGTGTAGTGAGACCCTGTACCAAATACATTAAAAAAAATCATGTATGATAGATGGAGAGCAGAAACAGGCAAGCATGGAATCATCCATGGTCCAGAAAGACCGAATGATTGTGAGTACAACAAGCCTTAGCGAATTAAGACAGATGAGGACACAAAGGTGTGCTTTGAATTTGACAAACGATGCATCTGCTGAAGGAGGTGATTGGCTATGGGGTAGTTGAAAAAGATTAAAAAGTTGTTATGTGAATATTATTTAGAAGTTATAGAAAGAGACAGAACAGTGAAAAATTTTTATAGCAAAGGACAGAGACTATGACTATCATAATAACGAGATATAGAATTTTGAAACACAGTCTTTTATTTTTTGCATTTTGGACAAAGTATGCCCAATCTTATTTCTGTGTAGACATTAGAAGGCATAGTAAACACAATTTTATAATGTGTAAGAGTAAGAGTGCGAGGTCTCCCTGGGGATTGGAAAAACAATATCTAATGCAGAGAGAAGGCTGTCTTACAGTCGGTAAGGATGTTTGATCCATGGAGACCAGAAGTAGGAAGTAAGAATGGTACAACAGATAGGACTTCAACATAAAAATGGGAGATTTCTACCTTCTCTAAAATAAGCTTCCTCAATAGGAAAAGAAGAGACTAGGTCAAGATGAAAAACCATCTTAGGGTCCTCCCCTGTTTCTCAAAGAACCTGTGTATTGTAATCTCTAGTTTATAAATACCAGTAATTGTCTTTAAATTATGAGTGATGAATCAATCATCACTTTTGTTTAATTTGTCACACTCTGGAAGATATAGAAGATTAAACATCAAATTCTATCTTCCATGTTGACAAAATACTATCAGCATTGGTTATATCAAACGTTAAGTTCTAGCTTGATGAAGTTATCTCATGGCATGATGTCTGCATTAGTAACTGACTGATACAGGTTGTTTGCTTGCACCTGCTTTTCAGTAAAAGTTAACCAAGAAGCATACAATTTGGAAAAAAAATACTTTTTTATTTTAACCTTTATTCAAATTAAATAACCAGAGGAAATAGCTATAAAATATTGCTTCTCACATGTTTAATCATATAAATTTTGATTGAGCTATGTGTTACAATTTTTTCTCATGGAATGTTAAAAATTTCATTTAGGTATTCTTTACCTTTATCTGTAGAGCTGTTAGCAAATTTTAAAAAGCCAAAACTATTCTAAACTGTTTGAGAACCAAAACAATACAAAAACATCTGAGTGACTCAATGAAATCTTCAAGTTTTGATGAAGAAAATACATCAGACAGCTTTTATAAGTACGTATCATTGAGTGTCCATGTGGTGCTGTGTTTAAAAGTAGAGACTATAATGTTAAACAGGTCCAACGTGAAGTAATCATCGTAATGCCTATAAATACATGATCTCAGCTTCCACCTTTATAGAATGAGATTGATAGGAAGGCTCACCTCTATGTTCTTGTGGAAAGAAGAGTAGATCATTTATTTAAAATGTTTATGGTCATTGCTGATGTATAGTATAAACTCAAATAAATAATAGTATAGCTTGCTAACTGTAACAAAATAATATATACATCTCTGTATAGAAAGTATCACATCGTTAATGAAGATATGTGGTTTATTATGTCTATTACTAGTTTCTCACTTTCAAATCATTATAAAAATGAAGGTATAATTTTCAGAGAATTCATGCTGAGCTATAGAAAAAACTTTTATTTTTGATCTAGAGAAATTTAGTATTTATTTTTTAAAAGGTAAGAAATTAAACAACTGAAAAGACGGGGATATTCTATAGAAACATGTGAACATGGAGGAAGAGTGTAAAGGATTTATAATGAAGTAGACTGTATACCAAAAATATTACAAGAGATATATGTGAGGAAGAGATGCAGTTGTGTCTATAGAGAGAGGTGTTTCTAATACTTTTACAGATTATCTGTAATCATATTTGCATCTGCTACCCAGTGACACTTTCATTATATGCTTGTCACTTTTATCATACATTATCAACTCACTGATTAGGTTTAACCAATCTGGCAAATTTGTCCATTAGTCTTAATCATTCTGCATTGCATGCCTATGGAAAAGTATAGAAATGTATGTGTAAGCACAGTATCTAGATCTATCATGTTCTAAACCTAGAACACATCTTCCTATTTCCAGGCAGAAAGTGCAGTAGTTTTCCACTAAGGGGCTTAAAATTTCTGACAAAAAGAAATTATAGAGGTAGCTACAGGTCGGTCATGCATTCTTTGGCACTAGGACGAATGGTTGTGTCATGGAGAGGCTGACATTTCTTGTCTGTGCTGTGCATGCTCATCCATAGAACAACTCATAGCATAGAAGAGGAACCCAGGAAATACATTTGCAATGAATGAGTGATTCCTTACCCTCACTGCAACGTGTGTAGAGAGAGCAGTTGATGGAAAGCGGGCAGTAGGAAGGCAGATTACAAGTGGGAGCTGGCAATCACTGTTAAATAGCTTTTGAATATTTTTGCTGAATATTTGCTTGCAATGCATAATGAGTATGTCCATCCCGGGGAGTTGGCAGTTGTGCAAATTGCATCTTAATCCCTTTTATATTCTGACCCCCGTCCATGCCTCTCCTCTCATCTCTAGGTCTCCTTCCTACCTGTGAAATATCTGTTCCATACCATCTATCTCTCATTTAGGCTCTTTTCATTTTACTTTGAGTTTTTCTTCGGAGAGAAACACAGAGATATGTTATTGCTAAATTATTTTTAAAAATGGATCGGTTGGGGGAAAACAATGCTGAGTTTTGGCTTTGGAGAATATAAATGAGTGTAGCTCCCAAAGGGCACTAAACAAGAATATCAGCCCATGGAGGATGCAAAAGAGAAAAGAAGACTAAAAAACAAACAATCAAGAAAAAAACCACATGCATAGAAAAATGTGGCATTTTTGAATATATAATTTTTTTCACATACTAATCTGAGACGACTACCACTCCTTAATTCTATTTTTCTTTCTTTTTTTGTTTTAGGGACGGGTCTACAGGGTGTTCAGGGTCTCACTACTAGATCAGACTCCTAGTGATCTGCCTGTTTACAGTCTCCCAAGAGCTGGGCTTACAGGTGCGCCATCATGCCCAGTCTCAATTGTCATCTCAGCAAGCCCCCGGGGTGGGGCTGGCACACCAAGCCCAGGGATTGAACCCCTGACCCCTGCACCTGCTTTCAGGCACTTTAACCTGCTGAGCTATTTGGCTGGCCCTCACTCTTTAATTCTTATAATCACATGTTGAGGATGCTATATTGGTTTTACACATCACAAAACTGATTTACAGAAAATTTCATTGACCTGTTCAAGGTAACACCATTAAGGAGAGACAAAGCCAGAGTGTGAACCTAGTTTGTCTGATTCTGCAATACAAACTTTATCTCCTCTGTCTTGTATGCCCAAGGTCAACCAGTGAGGATTCCCTGGTGAAGAATTCAGTGGTAGAATCCTGAACCCCCTGAGGTACACTGTGCCCCACACCAAGCTGCTGATTACTGGACAAAGTAACAGTGTCTCTATTGTTCGTGCTTGTCAAATTAGTGTTTTCCAATCTATCCAGACTGTTTTCCTTGGATATTGTGTAAAAGAAATTATCAATAATCACAAAGTGTTTTGAAAATACAGAGTGCTACATACAAGTTCAATATTATTTTATCATTTTTCAGTGTACTAGTACAGGCACAAAGGTCAAAGCTATTTTGAATTGCAGATGAAAGACATGCTGAGGTAGAATAGGGAAGAAAATCTTGTCAATAACAAGACAGCTGGCATTGGGGTATTTAATAAAAATATTTAACAATTCTGTTTGGTTAAATGAAAACAAATAACTAAATAAACTAATAAATGACAAACACTTGAAATATATAAAAAATAAAGTCTAGTCTACAAGTGA
>NW_004524662.1:10956454-10996454 GCF_000260255.1 Octodon degus | reverse complement strand
GACAATTTCCTCTAAGATATCTCTATTATCACATAAACTGAGGTATGAGATTTTGTAGACAGAACCTAAATAACTAGCTCCAATTCAGTTCTGGTATCTCAAACCATCTGCTGCTAAATATGAGTCCATTTAAAAAATTCAAGTCAAAAACAGCCAATATAGTAATATTTTGAAAACATTTAGCATCATTTACTAAAAATGTGGATGAAGGAGCAAAAATACTTGAAGAATGTATTGAAAAGCAATGCATCTGTTTAATGGCTCTTTCACGAATCCCCATCAGTTTGGCATTGTGGAGAAAATCGCTACTAACAGCAGTTCTGCATGTATTAACATTTTGCCCTCTTCTCAGCAATGTTTGCTCACTGTAGTTCTACAGTGGGGTAATAATAATGCTTATCTTATGGAATATTTTGCTGCTACTTCTCAAAGAAAAATGTATTCTAACAATAAATACATAAATATACATTCAAATCACAACTAAAACATGCATACATACAAAAATAAATATATATATACATATATATATAAACATACACACATACCGACATGAATATGTACATTTAGTAAACCATACATTTAACTTGCTACAGTCTTGCTATTGTGTTACACTTAGGTATTTCTCTGTGACTTGAGATTTTATTTTGTTACTGCTTTGTAGTCCCACTATTTTAATAACTGATTAATTAGTCATTAGAAGGGATCAAGATATTTTTGAGGCTCTATTGTCTTCCAACACCTGCATTTGTTAAATGTGTCACATGAGTGACGCAATTAATGCTGTACTTCACTGAAACACATCTTTTCTATTTTTGTGTGATATCTTAGAATCACTTGCTCCATATTTTGTAGTGCACACTATTTCCAAATATTTGCATCTATTAGGATAATAAATAATTCCTTTTGCGATGACAAGATGGAGGAAAGTATTAAATATGTGGAGAAAGTAAAGAGTCAGGTCTCCATTAATTAAATGAATTTCGTTCTTGTTGTTTTAAGAATTGCCTTTGTTCTAGTCAATGCTAATTTTAAATATACTGAGCTCTCTGTTATAGGTATCTCAAAACCAGTGATTTATGCAGTATTTTTCCTCTTGAAACTTCTGGCAAAATGTAAATTTCAAACTGTTTCCCAGTTCTTCTCTTTCTCTTCTTATTCACCCTATACTCTCTAGCACTTTCCCCAAATATAGCCAAATATTGACTGGTAGCTTGGAAGTGTTATTCCATTCATTTCAAATCATCTGTATTCAATACGTTGGCCTTGAAAAAAATTTAGAATCCTAACTCTTTCAACCAATATCATGGCTTAATAGACAGACAAATTTTTAGCAGAGCAAATTCAAGTACAGTTTTCAGACCAGTCAAACCCAGGAGACAGGCAGGAGGGCTGCCCTTCCCCAGCCGGTCTTCTGTCTGCATTAGCCGCTCTTGCTCAGGCTCCATAGACCTGTCAGAGCCATCACCGTGATTGACTGCCCCGGCAGATGTGCTGCTATAACAGGTAACTTGATCATCCAGACCCATCTGTCTCTAAGTCCTCTTCAATTCACACTTTGAAAAATATTAGAGGTTGGGAGGGGTGGAATTCTTTGTTGTGATTTTTTTTAAAGTAGGCTATCTATATTTTACAAAACCTTGCCTTATAGTAAGTGAACAGATACATGTAGCATTTGAGCTTTTTAGTGAGATGAGCTGCTTTCAGGCCATATTACTATCGACAATTTAAATCAGCCAACACCATCTGAGAGAATTTGAAAATCTGATTTCCCAAACACAATCTAAAGTTAAGGACCAATTTTAAAGAGCAACCATGATAATAATAGAATGATGTTTCAAGGGTAAGTTTGCGTATGAGTGAGACAGATGGGCTGCTTGTGCGTCGAGAGAGAGGAGGGAAAGCTCATGTGATGAGAGCAGTTCTATGTCTTCCTTCCATGCCCGTAGGCTGGCAAATGTTGTGACACCATTAAACTGAACTGCCGATTTCAGATGGGGCTGGAACGAGAATGGGCAGGGGCAACTCAAGCTTCATGATGAAATGCAATGAACTAATTTAGTAGTGTCACTATTTCTGATAATTACTTTTCACCAAAACATTTTGCTGTGCTTGTGTGC
This sequence comes from Octodon degus, assembly GCF_000260255.1. NCBI lineage: Eukaryota > Metazoa > Chordata > Mammalia > Rodentia > Octodontidae > Octodon > Octodon degus. The sequence goes on along the minus strand of NW_004524662.1, from coordinate 10,994,337 downwards.
ACATTATTTCACTCCACAAGTCAACACCCTAAGTGTGGATCTGTGCAGTATCTATCAACAGCTTCTATTAAGAGAGAGTACCATCTTGGTGAGACCAGGCATCCTTAAGAGTGGCTAGCACTTTCCTTTTCCTCAGTAAAGCCTGTTGCCTACTCATGAGGAAGGGCTGCTCCCTGGGTGAGAATGACATGGTTCAGTATCTGAGGGGAAGAAACACGCAAGGAAAACAAGGCAAACATGAATGACAACTGACAGAAAAGCCAGTGAGCCGGATTTTTTTTTGAAAGGAGAGGATAAAAGATTGTACTAAGTGTGGAACCGAAAAATGATATTGGTGAACTCTGAGGAAATAAATGGGGGTTGAGGTTGATTTATACAAAGGTACCCATTGCTTAGTAGAACATCTTTGCCTTTACATTTCTCTCACAGGCTGGTTCATGCAATTTGCCGGGAGATGAGAATATGTCACTATCTGTATTTCTTCAACTCAAAATAAGTAAATAATAAATTCCAATAACTTGTTTTCTTGGCCAAGGTTTCTAACTCATACACTATCATAGTTTGCCACACTTAACTCTTGGCCAAATCTCATGTTTGAAGACCTCTCTCGAAAAGTGAACATTTTTTCCCTTTGAGATAAAATAGAAAATAACACATTTTAATTTTATTTCAAATTAGCCATATGTATTATTTCTAATTTTTTGTGACTTTGAAGATGGTTTCATTTAGGTCTTCAAATTGCTTGAAAGAATAGAAAGTTGCAAACAGTTGCTTAGTTTTTGTAAAACTACTCAGTTCTTTCAAGTGTTATTTATTGCATAAAGATTTGGGTGATTAACTTGGCTGTCTTGAAAACTCTCCTGTATAACTTTGCATTCAACTGAGAGTGAAAAAGTCACATATTTAAAACACACACAAATCCACACAAAATTTAGACGGTGCTGAGAACATGTTGGCAGAATAAGGGGGGAATATCAACAGTGTCCAGAGAGAAGTTATTTTTAATGGAATCATCATTGTGTGATCGAGTTAAATAAAGGGAAGGGTATCCCTGTGTCAGTAGTGTTTATCGTTGTACACTGCAGTTATTTGCTCTGGGGATGCTTTAGATGAAGTGGTATTTCCAGGCCGCATGGATCTGCAGTTCTTGCAAACCACAGAATCAGACATGTTAAGTATTCCTGATATGGAACAAGAGATTCTTTTTTAAACTCCCACATTTTCATCCACTCCACATCATATAATTCACATTCTTAAAAAACGACTGAAGACTTTTCTTATTTTTATGTGGTTCCTGCTTTCTAAATTCTGTTGCTTGTTTTCTCCTCGGAGTTCTAAATGTTGCTTTAACATCTTTAGGTGTGATATAGATAGATTGAAAGTGATGTAGTTAGCAAGCCTCAAGCTGCAGCTTTTAAATACATTTGAAAAGGCTTCTTTGGGTGGAAAACAAGGCACTCAGGAGAAAGTTGCACTTTATTTTAGAGCTATATATTGCAACTTTTCTAAGGTGCTGCATTTTACTATGACTATCCGCTTGTGTACATAATTAACCCAAGAGTTTTCAGGTACATTTCATCAGAGTACCCATCCAGCATCCTCTGAAGAGCATAAATACTGAATTTCTTAAAAAAGAAAGACTCTGGTCTATTTACCAAATCAAATTCAGTTGAATGTGTGAGAAAGTGTCCTTTTGCATGAGATTTATACCATATGATGTGTTGATCTCCTTGGGCACAACTTGCCTCTGTGTTCCACCATGTAACCAGAGGCCTACGTTCATCTCAACCCTGCCCTCATAACTTTTTTCCCAACTAATTATATCCATAAAAAGAGTTCAGTGTAAATATGATTTTAGCAGTTTATAACAAGAAAAGTGGCTTCCACTTATTTTAAGTTCAAGTATATTCAATTACCGTTAGCAAGCACTCCACCTACTGGCTTACGTTATGCCAAGCAAGCAACCCATAATTGAAAACAAATCAGCAGAAGCAGAAGATGTTTTCATCTCTGCTATGAATGGGATTTCAGCCACATCACCATCAGTCACAGTTCATCATGACCCCAACATGCTGCTCACCAAGGTTGAAGTAATTCTTGGTACTTGTCTGGCACAACCTAACTACGGGCACAGTTCTCACCATCAGCTCGATGTAAGAAGGTAGTATGGCTTACGGAAAGGTGGATTTTCACAACCATAACAAAAGGCCTCAAAACAACTTTGATAGATAATACAAGCAAATACATATATACATAAGCACAGCTATGGGAAGCACTTGTATACAAAAGTGCTAAAATAAAATAGGATATTCAGTTTTATAATGAGTCAGAATTATAGGTACACTGCATATGGCTATTTCTTTTCCACTAGTATGTCATTTTAAAGCTATAATATTGCTGTAGCAATGGAAAAAAATCACTGCTTGGAAAATTCCTGTAACCATTGCCCCCACCTCTTGAACTTTTCAGTATAGTAGTCTTAATAATGACTAATTATATGATGGACAAAGAGAGACTAACATTAGATATTCTAGTGAAATCAAGAGAAATTGAACCAGCTCTGCTCCATAATGTCAACATAAGGTATAAATCATAACCTTCTGCCTACCCCACCCACTACTGTCCATCTTGACATCTCTTTTGAAAGACAGCTTACTATGTAATTATTGCCACTGTGCCCATATTATGGTATGTTTGAATGTGGTGATAAACAATATGGCAATTAATGTGAAATAATGCTAGAGCAAATCAAGGCACACAGGCTAGATACAGAGGCAAAGCAGCGGGAATGTTGAAAATAACCTTAATGGGTTGTGAGGTGGAACGCTTCTCCTCATCTTGTCTCAGGGTGTTATTGTGAGGAGAGCTCAGAAAAAAACTGTTGAAGGGAGAATTGCTAACTATATGAAAGGTTTCTTGGGGCCAAGTATATTTTGTTGCCAGGTTTTCAACTCTTCCAGGATTAATAAAGAATTATCATATGCTTTCAAAAGCATGGGAAGTTCTCCTGATTCCAGGAACACTTGTAGTTTGTAGCTAAACCAGGACACAATATGGCATTAAGTAATAGAATCTTTTTAGGGTTGATGAATACTTGTACACTTGTGCTAGAATAGCTTTATACTGCTTTAGTAGAGCCTGATAAAACCGGATCCCAGATACATGAATTTCTCTGTTGGCTTTTGCAAGAGAAGTTTTCACAGCTAGGGGAAAAATCTTTTCCATTAAGTATTTACCCTGCAAAAGAGAGACTGAGGAATCTGAGCACATGACGACACAACAAAATTTACCTGACCCTTCCAAGCTAAGGAAAACAAGACAGAAGGTCCTCTTGAGAGGCTGTATCATATATATGTTCAGAGCCTGTGCTGCCCATATGTTCAATAGGACTGTTGAATCTCAAAGTTATAATAATTTGCAACGAGGTGCCAGAACCAATTATTAAATATCATATGATCCAACAGAGATGAAATAAAAATATACAGGGTCGATTTTACTGGCTTTGACTATTATAAGGCATTTAAAGTATTTTGAATTTACAGTTTAACTTGAGGGTTGTATTAACGACATCCTTATGCTAGAATTTTGTTCCTAGATGAGTATCATAAGCTAAATGCAGATGGCATACTCTTCCAAGGACAAAGGGAGTCTTGGCCTCATCCTTTCTTTTTGATTTGTATATCAACTCAGGAAAAGGAGATATGTATGCTATTATGATAACTTCCACTAATGTAAACCTTTATTCAAAAGCGCAAGTGACAGCCAAAAGTACAATTCAAGTGAGAAAAAAGGTAGAGTGTTATAGTATCACAGAATGGCACTGTCTCAGCCAAATCACTGCCTATAGTGTAGAAAAGAGACTCTTAGTCTTTAGTGTAAACAGTCATAATTTATTTACTATGCCATCACTGAATCATGAATGAGTGGATGTTTCAAATACCAGTTCCCATTTCAAAACCAAAGTCAGTTTTTGCTCCCTGACCTCAGCAGAATGAAGGAGATACAGACTAGTGGTCTGCCACCAGAAAAGTAAGACATTCACACAGAGATTTTTTTGCTGCTGCTAGATTTCAAAAGCATTTGGGAGAGTTTCAGTCAAGATCCCAGAATCAAAGCAAGATTGTTCTACCTTAGTAACATGTTTCTGGGAATGGAAACATCTCCATGAATGAACATTCCAGAGAATCAAAACCACCAAGCATGCTCCATCTCCAATCTGGGTAAAGAGGCTGATGATCAGTAAATTTCAGCCTGTCTTCATAGGACCAGAGAAGTACTGCATGCCAAGGACCATGTTTCTCTATGTATGTTTACAGCACCTGTCAGTCGATACATGAGAAACAAGAAGAGTCATGTAAACTGACCTCATCTTTTGCTGAATATTTAATGCATTCCACTAGAAAGAAAAGAACAAACATTCTACTTTCCCAATGCTTGTCTTCTATGTCTTCTTCTAATATTCTCCAGGGAGAAATGGGTTTCGATCCTGGTCAGGGCAAGTACCCATTTGCTTCAGAATCTTCACTTTCTTGTCTCAGCTTCCTTCCTGTCTCCTCAAATGAAATTTATTTTATTTTAGCCACCTCTGAGAAGAATTGTGTGTATATATTTTCAGGGAAATTGGATTGTCTATATGGATTTTTAAATCGGTTTTCAGATCAAGTTCAGAAATTTGTAAACTGTTGTGTTGTTGGACCAGGAAGGAGCAGGACATATCACTCAGATGAAGAGCACCCGATGCTAAAAGTGATCTTTAAATGAGAAAACTAGAGGATAAATCAATTAAAGTGGCCAATAATGGGAAAACAAGTGCTCATTCCAAGATCAGTTGGAAGGCATTTAGCCCAAGGAAAGTTGCATTATGTATTTTTTATTAAATTGAGGCTATATTCATACTTATTGAGGTTTGAAATGTGAACCAATATTTTCTATCTTTGGTTTCCTTGCTTTAAGATCTCTTAATGTGTATAAGATGTAATTCATAATATCATATGACTCTTTTGAGTTTTGCAAGTTGCTGTCTCTAAAGTTATAATTTAATTTAAATTGACAAATGCCCATTAAACTACTATGTTCCCTCATAGAACAGTATCTGACCTTAAATTAATGTAACAAGGCCCCAGGATTCCAAAAACACTTGAATCTTTGACATTTTAACTTTATTTGCAACATAAAACATCCAATTTTAAAGAGCTATCATTTAGCACAATATCACATATTAGCTTTCAAAGGTGTATTCAAATACTATTTAAAGCTTAGACCTATTGTTTTTAATAATCATCATAACAACAAAAAAGGAAAAGTATTAAGGGCCTAGCAACAATTCATTTTTGAAAGACACACAGAGAAGGTATTAGCAACATTTAAACTGGATTATGAAAGATCTGTAAGCATGGATTTTTTTTGGGGGGAAGAAGCAAGAAAGCTCACATAAATTTCAACATAACGTGGTGGTAGAAAGGAACTAATTCTGCTTTCTAAATGAAGGTCTTCACTTGAAGGGCAAAGACAATGCCATTGCAAAATACAGCAGCACAAAAGGAAAATACATGAAAACTTTCAACTACTGAACTACAAGCATTAAGGGAGTATTAAACTCTTTGTCATCAGCTTGGAAACTGCAACATGTCTCCATGTTAATTTTCTACTAACTGATTTCATTGTAGTCTTTCTCTAGGCCTCCCAGAAAGGTCTTTCTCTCAAGCTATCACTTTCTTTTCTTGTGACTAGCAATCCCCAGTGAGGGGGAAGAAAGACTTCCAAGTGTGAAAAGGGTTAGAATAAAGCATGATACAATGCCATACATTTTTGCCATTTTGTGACCTCATATTTCATCAGTATTAATGCTTTATACATGCAGTGCTTGCCACATGATGTATGCAGTGCTCAGAACTTTTAGTACACAATTTCATTAAATCATTTCAACTACATTGCTAGATATTTTTTTTCTCCCTACTTTCCTGTTTTATTTCTTTGTTTATATTCTTTTTTTTTTCTTGTGGTGTTGGAGATTGACTCCAGAGCCTCAGGATGATAAGCAGGGTCTTTTCCACTTTCCTACATGCCTGGCCCTCTTATTTTTCTTGTAAGAGACAGTCTCATAATGTTGCCCAGACTGGTCTTCAGCTCATAATCCTCTGTTCTGGGTAGCTAAATTCTAGGTTCAAACTGCTATGCCCAGCTTTTATGTCCATTCTTAGAAAGGACAGTTGATGCATAAGAGCATTAGGAAGTTGCTATAGGGCACAAAATTCGGAATTTCATAGAGCTTCTTAAGTAATCAGACTCCTAAGTTCATGCTCACAAGTACATTCCTCTTGTTATTTAAACATTGTACTTTGAGAACCAACCATTAGGTGCTGAAAGGGCAATGTCACAATGCTGACTTGTAGAAGTAGGCTTTACTTCCCAGCAAAGACAATGAACTTGCAAGACAACAGAACTGTATAATGCACTGGTAAAGAAACTGATAATGTTCTGCAATCATTTATTTTCATTTTGCCTCCCACACTTTCATCTTTGAGTTCAAAAGGACACACAATGGGATTCATCGTGGAGAGGCTGATGGCGTAGTTAGGAAAACAGCAAGCAGCATTTTCTTTTGCTTCTACCAATTATGTACTCATTAGACATGAACTACAAGCACCACATTTTCAACTAAATATTAAGTTCAAGACAACAGTGATTTATAATCAACTGAGGATTTCTTTAACGGAGAATACTCTTAGTTTCTGTGCTTTGTTCAAATTAATCATTAAGAAATTAATTCTACTTCCGTGTGTCTGTGTCTCATTATGACCATCAACATTGCGTGTGTGTGTGCTCTAAATTAAACCAATGGGAAAAGAGACTTAATTAAACCAATGGTAGTAATACCTGACTCACTTGAGTAAAGCAAAAAGAAATGAGCTATTTCCACATGACAGTAAAATAAAAATTTGAGCCTGACTTAAACAAGTGATGGAGAAACATAACATTTTATAATGAATCTTGCTTGAAATAAATTTGGTAAGAAAAAAAAATAAGGTGAACAGCTGAACTATTCAGAAACTGAAATATTGGTGTTTATTAAAAGTAGGTCAGGAAATTTGTTATGAAAACAATGAAATGCAGTGAGGAATGTTCATAGGCTGCAGAGAAGTGAATTGCTACTAAGTAGTTGGCATTTCCCTCTAGGAGTTACAGGTAACCTACTCAGAATCAGGGAGTACAGAAAGCCAATAATAAGGACACTGTGACCCCCTGGGCCACTACAGATTTTGCTTAAATAGTAAGGGCTTAATTGGTCCAATACTTAATTAAAATCATTCTATAATTTTAGCAAATAAGCTTTTCTCAAGATTATTTAATTTGTAGAAAGATTTATGCAAATAGAATTTAGATTTCCCAAATGAGTGTAATCATATTTTTGAAGTTTAGGATGCTCAGAAAAAAAGCTAATCTAAGTAGTAAATGTTGTACCTTTTTGAACTAAACATTTATGACCCAAAAAAATTTGGGATTGGAATTTCAAGATTTCTAGGAAGAAATATTTCTGTCCATACAAGATCAAGTGAAAGCACAAGCTATATTACTATGGTTGCTAAAAAATAACTTGTAGAAGATAATGTTATTGATAATAATGAAGCCATATATGTCATCATCACTATGATAATAATCAATATTTTTGCTCTTCATAAAAGCAAACCAGCTTCCTTTTTTAAAAATTTTGAAGATATTACTAAATATTTATTTTGGCTTTAGTTTCTCTTCCCTTACCCACTAAAACTTAACAAAGAGTATACGACTATTGAATTACTATTTGTGTTGGTAAATCCAAGGATTTATGTAATTTTATTAGCATAAGTTAATCAGTAAGCAAAATTGTTTCTTTAACATTGAGAATTTAGTTTATCATTAATAAAATTTTGATCTTAATGACTTAGAAATGCTAAGGAAATATTAACTACGTAGATAAGTGATATAGAGTCTACTTTGAGTCTGGGCGTGGTGGCACGTGCCTGTAATCCCAACTATTGGGAGGCCATAAACAGGTGGATTGCTACATGTCCAATCTAGTAGTGAGACCCTGAACACTCTATAGACCCTTCTCCCCACATAAACAATACAAAAATAGTGTATTTTTAGTAGGTTTTTTTTTTAAACATTTTATTGGTGTCCATATAGGACTGTATGATTGTGTGGCCATCTGTTAATCAAGGAGACAAAAAGATATATAAAAATTGTTCTTATATTTGCTAATAGTTGGTCTATTGTGATATAGTTCAAAAGTAAAATTGCAATGAATCATCTGATAACTCAACTTTGCAGCTTCATTTATATTCACCTGTGCTTGCAGATGTTTGGGACAGTACGAAGTACTATCAGCTGCTTGGTTCTTCGGTGTTGCCAATGGTCAATTAGAACAATGGTAATTAATCAAGAGAGAATGAAAGAGGTACCATAATAATAAAATATGCATAATATTTTAATAGTAAAATCTGGATAGTTTTTAATATTTAGAGCATATGTTTTGCCTTACTTATTTGGTTTAAAAGTTATGTCTCATATTTCTGAAAATAGGAAACATTTAAGCAGTTACTGTACAAATAGTTTTTTTTTGGTTAAACTCACACTGAGTAAAACTTATTGATATATGTTAAAGAAAAGACTTAAGTATGCCTAAGAATACAAGTCTCCACATGTACATTTATTACTAAAACATGAATACCTACATAGTATCTACATTAAAAAGTTGTATTTAGTGAAAATATTTATTAAAGAATTAATAAATGAATGTGTATAACTATATAACCAAATGTACATATTGTTCTTAAATTATGATACAGTTTTATGCCCATCATTGATTGATATTCAGGAAGCAAAATTAAAATTGCCTTTGGAACTTTATATTCTCACTTATTATTAAATCATGCCTCAACATACTGTGTTCCAGGATCGAGAAGATGATTATAATGATTTTTCATTGAAATAATTAATTTATTGAAGCAATAATATTATATAGATCTTTATCTAAAAAACTAATGTAAGTGGTATTCTATTTGCTAAAAGGAGTCGCAATCTCATTCTATTCCCTCATTGTAGAGCTAGGGTGTTTCTTCAGTGGATCCATTTTGCTTTCCTAGTACTTTGGTGTACATAAAAGGTAATCAATGTATATTAATTCCAAAGACCAGATTCTTGAAAAAAATCAATAAGAATATCACTTTCAATGCCATTTAATTTACATGATTTGACTCTCCAAGTATCCTACAGTTGTGTTTTTGTTTTTATTCAATGGCTTGAATGCTGTATTTTGTCTTTAACAGATGTGACTATGAGCGCACTGGAGACAATTTATGCATTTGGCTTAGAATTTTAAATGAACATATCCACTAATAATTTGCCCAGTTTTAGCAGTCACTTTAAAATGTGGTACTAAAAGCAAGAAAAATTACTTAAAGGATAAGTTACATTTAAAATGATGAAATCAATAACAATATTTTCTCTGAGATTCTTTCTCTCTGATAAGCAAAATCTCTGCTTAAAAGCCACATTAAATTTTAATCACAATCTGTGTGCTTTAGCAATTGATAATTTCTGGACAGCTGTCTTCTGCTTTGTTTAAGTCTTATGTTCCTTCTGTTTAAGTTATGCCTTTTAATAGCTGGATTAAGTAAATTTGGTTTAAAAATGTCATTAAAATCTGATCATATTTTATCATCTCCCAATAGCGGCTTATGGTTTTATGTTCCTTTACAAAATGCTAAAAGCTGAGCAAAGAGCACATGGTGTGGTTAAACTATTGACATTTCTGTTAGCTATTGTACTTGATGTTATTTTTTTGAAATGTATGCACATGGATCATTTCTGCACAAGATCTTACAATAAGTACTCTACTTATAGACTATGAGCTAGAGTCATCTCTAACAGCATCGTTTACCTGATGCCTACTAATCTTGTCTGCCATAAATTGAAATATTTAAAACAACAAATTTTCAATAAGCTAATATAGAATTCTTAAAGAAATATTGTTAGATATTAAAGACTTAACTTCATTCTAAGAACCCATGACAATCAAATGCACATGACACCCTTATACTATGAAAGTATCCCTTAAGTATGAGTAGGTTTTCATCTATCATAGATTATGTAACAGCCAGCTCAGCAATTATTACTACTTCATAGTTCTCTGTGTATGTGTTTCAAAGGAAGAGAATAAAGAAAGATTATCTTTCAAATACTTTCTCTGATTACATGCCTACTCTCTAATAACCTAACAGGACTGCCCACCCTTAAACTGATAATGTCATATTTATTATAGGATGACTTTTAAAAGAATCAATACGTTCAATGTTAGCCTATGCATTTAAGTTTTGAAGGTCAAAATAGCTGACACAGTGGTCATATTATATTGCCATGCGGTAAAATATTTTTATTATGTCATTTTAATGTACTCTACTAAATCAATAAGGTTAACTGCATTTGTCAGCATTAGGGCCAAAGAAATGTATACCTATTCGGTGGCATAATTTATGTGTTGGTACTTACTTTTATCTTTCCATCTGATGCTAATTAATTAAATACTTCTGATGAAACTAATAAATAAGTCATAATTAGATAAACACATTGCAAAAACAAGATTTGAAAGAAACAGAATGAAGTGGCTTGGGCATATAAGTAGCCATATAGTATGTCAATTAAGAGAAAAACTGAAATATTCTAAATATGTCCACAGTATGTCCAAATATGTCTACAATATGTCCAAATAAATGCACAATATTGCAAAATTTAAAATAGTGCATATTTTAACATATATAGACGTAACATGAACATTTAGAGTGGTTATCTAAAAATCAAAAAAATTATTGGTAATGTCAATTTTAGGGTATCATTTAAATGATATTTAATCCAGTCAAAACATGTTCTTTAGATAACATAATTTCAGATATGTATGACTTCTATAAGACAGGTAAATTATTCAGCCATCAATGGGCACCAGATACTCTTAAATAATGATTGCTGTTTTGAGGGTGGAGAGAACTGGAATAAGTATCATAAAATGATGTTGCGAGCCGTGTGCACAATCTACAACACTTTAAACATCAAAAGGGCATCATAAAGAAATATGAGAATGTGTTAGAAAGCATAGAGCAAATTAAATTTTATTTCGCTTGCAGCTATAACCGCCAGAAGTTACTAATGTCAGAGCAGTATTTATCTTTATTTTCTCATCATCATCATTTTTTAGTGTTCTATATTCCAATCTGTTATGCTTAAATGCAGTTTCAACTAAAACTGATTTTACAAAGTAACCCTAGAAAACTCTAAAAATTCACAAATCCTTCCAGGGAATTAATGTGAAGTAAAATCATTTTAACATGATTTTTAACCAGTAATTTTTAAAGCATATTTTTAAGATAGGAATTTGACACCATCCTTTTTTTTTTCACACTATGATGTGACTCTCCTTATTATTAAACTTTACAGTTTGAAGTCTTTCCATTTTACTGCCTCTCACATATTACGTTACTTCTAAATGCAAAGGTGAACATATTAGCATTATGTAACATACTAAAGTGACAAAGAGTTAAAGAATTTCAGATTAATACTCTAGCAGTTTGCCATTCTGACAGCAAAAGCCAAGCTAGTGCTTAAAAAAATGCCAGTCTGAAAAATGCAAATGGTGTTATCCAAATATGCAGCCATATGTCCATAATACACATATTTTTGGGAAAAATTTTGTAAAGAATTCTATCACAGAATTGTATCTCAAAATGGTGCAAGTCTTGTTTTTCATATTGTGTTACCATGAAGATAGTAAAATGTTGAAATTATGTTTCAAAATTTTCTATATATACTATCATGGAAAATATATTATATTTTAGCTTTTCATGGAAATTTTGCTCTATGTTTTAATAATCCATTTTAAGAGCATGCTCTACTTCATCTATAATGTAAAACAATACTGTCCAGAATTTCAATGTTTGAATCATTAAATTTCCTATTCAGGCTAGTGAAGTTTGAAACATAGTCTCTTCAAACAAGTTAACAGTTCTTGGGAAATGATGTTTATTACGAAAGAAAAATTATAATTAGTCTGAGTAGTGTTCAGCTGTGAAATTTGGGTAACCTTTAGGCAACTTTGCTCTGTTGATCACAGCATCAGCAACAATAGAAGGGTGGGAACCCAAAGCAAGTGGTGAAACCTCCAACAGGAAAATATCAATTAATCTATTTCAATAGAGTTGAAGTATGGGTAATCCTCTCATTAAATAGTTTGAACCTTTTTTCCAAGTAAACAAAGGAAGGATAATGAGTGACGCAGTCTGACTTGCTCACATGGAGAATCTTCAAGAGGCTTAGCCATAACCTCTCAAGACAGAGGTCTTCTTAGCCACTGGTCGCTAATTACCCTCTTTTAAGGGTATTTGTGTAAGCAAAAAGACTATGCTTTCAGACTTACCCTAAGAATGCCATTTAAAGTGAGAATAATTTATTCTTAAGACAACATATTACCAATGTTAAAATCTATAGGATGCTTACCAATAGTCCCTGTCGTTAACCAAATAAAAATGTATTGCCAATATATATTTCAGTAAATATTAATTTTATTCCAGTCTCTATGAAAAAAGTTTTCTCTTAAAAGACACAGTGTGTGCCTAGCTGCTACACGTAAGCACTTAATATCGATTGAACTATTACAGAACCCTCAGACCTCCAATTGCTGTGACAATTCTGGGTTGGAAGGAAAAAGACAGAACTGGAATTAACATCTGTTGTGTCATCTGCCAACCAGTTTGCCCTTGATATTTAAGCAATTTAAAAGTAAATACATTCTTTAGCCCACTTGTCACAATGTAAGTGCCATTTAAAAATCACTTGATGCTTTCCAATTTCTCTATGGTTACAAATACCCCTAGTAGTTAATTGTCATTATGAATCATTTTAATGTACCAGGTATACGTCTGCACTGAACCTAAAGGGAGAGAACTACATTTCTTACTGTGCTTATTCATAGTGTGAGCATCCCATTGAGCTTATCTATGACTCCATGTACACCAATAAAGTTAATACAGTAAGTATACTGTCTGCACCAGCACTGTTGTCCCTTCTAAAGCATTTTCTGTGTAGGAAGTTAGAGACACTAAGCAGCACAAAGGCTTATTATAAAGTGGTGGTCAGAAGGAAATGTAAGGCACAAGAGACATGAAATTCTTAATTCTAACCTGAATAAAACTACTAAAACAATTTCTCCTGCTTTGTTCTTTTTTGTTTTGTCTGCTGATTTGTTTTCAATAATTCACACATATTCTCTGGATTCTACCATCTAAATTAAAATATGAGAAATACAACAATGCACCGTGGAGAGTTCAGCACAAAGGGAAATTTAACATGCATAGGTTTGCAAACTGGAGGTGCTCTTTTTGTTTTCAATCTCAAAATATTATCAACTATTTTAAAGTAAAATTTTGTTGTCTGCTATAACATAGCAAATCAACCGTGAGTGCATATAATTTATGCATTTATTGATTGTTAGACTTATTGATATTCTTGAGGGTAAAACTTAGCCATCTTTAGAAGGAAATAGCAAAATCTATATCTTGTCAGTGATATCCAGTGTTTTGATAATATTTCATGTTTGAAATAACATTGGATTTGAACAACAGAAATTTGTTTCTAATTCTGTTACATGTTTTATGTGTCACATAAAACTTTTAAAAAACTAACTTATTTTTCTAAATGCAGATATAGCTAACTGTGACAGGAAAGAAGTTGCTTTACTGCAATTTCCTTATCTATAAATTAGAGAGATTTTATTCAGACACTTCTTAGAACATTTTAAGCTTTGCGATTCTCTGAATGCACTGTAGATATATAATGGATGAATCACAAAATCTCATATTCTTTTTCATTTTAGTTTGTCCAACAGTTTCCTTATACTCTCTAAATTAAAACTTCTCCTATTCTGATAAAAATTATCAGAATAAGTATATGTGGACAGCATATAGGAAATTATATGCCCTGCTCTTAGACTTGATATAACACTAGGAAAAATAGAATGTCTTCTTAGTGAAACACAGAGCCATTATTTTGCCCTCCTCCCAGTGTGGTTAATGGTTAAGAAAAGAATGAATTATTTATAGTGACACAAAAGCTCGTGTGTAGGAAACCTTAGTCAAAGTTTGCTTTTGTTGTGCTTTGTGTGGTTGATGAAATTACACAGGATCTAAACACAAAAAACATCGTACTTATTAAAATCACACACACAAAATATCCTTCTGCCCTTATGCTTGTTTATTTTTCGAAGTTTCCGTTTGTTAGAGATTGTCTATTATTGGAAAATTAATTTAGAAATGCATTTACACCTACACAGTCATCCATTTGATTTCCAGATAATGTGGAATAGCTCACTGTTGGTTAAATGAGAGCTGTTTTAGGCAATTAGCATACACTTGGGTCTAGCTGATTTGCATATTTCATCACTAGAAGCTTCTTTCTATGCCATTCAAAACTCCATTACTTGGTGAAATGTTGTAAGTATGACTATAAATTTTTTAAAAATTGTGATTTTGACATTGTAAACTGTATTCTTTTACAGTACATTTTCCCCTGAGCTATTTGTGTTTCTGAAAATTATATAAAACCTCAAAGAATATCAGTATCTTTGTCTATCTGCTTTGTAGATACTCTAGAAAGATGTGTTATTAGCATAATGGAAAAGAAGTTATTCAGTATATTTATTCCATCATAGAAAAAAATCCTTACGATTTTTTTTTCTGTGTTTAGTACAGGGTTTACAAAGTCTCACTACACAGATTGGACTGGTAGTGATTCTCCTGTTTTCAGCCTCCCAAGTGGTGTGATTGCAAGAACACACCACCATACCGTCTCAGTCGCCATCTCAGTGCATCCAAGGCTAGGGTCTGCATGGCACACCAGGGATTGAACTGCAGTCCCTGAGTCTGCCTAAGCAGGTGCTTTAGTCTGCTGAGCACTGAGAGTCTGACCCATCCTGATGAATTTTGCATGCGTATATTTGAGTCTTCTAGGTTAAGATGTTTTGTAATGGGTAGCTTGATCTGCCAACAAAACAGAGCCAGTGTTAACATCTTATTTTCATTACCTGTGATGCAAACCACAGCTTCCTAATCTTCAGAAGCATCTTAGTGCTTCCCAAATACACTTTCCCCAAATACTCTTAAATAAAATATTTTAATCTATAATCATGCCATATGAATATTTGTTTTCAAAATGCCTACTCTATTTGTGTAGGCTTTTATTTCTCAGAATCTGCAAACTAAAGTTTTATGTATCATTTATGAATAGGTTAGAACTTGATAAAGGAAAATTAGGCCATTTGCTTTGGTACTGACAGTATGTTTCCTCAAAACATGACAAGACTGTCAAAATTGAAGAAAAATTTTCATTGATCTGAATATGATTGTTATAAATTGTTCATAATTCAAACACATATAGCTCCATAGATTCCAGATTAACCTCAATACCAGCCAGCCTGAATTGACAGAGAATATGGAAGGCTGGTCCATGCACAAGTTCAGCAAATACCTCAGAAGTATTTAGAAGCAAAAATCAGCCATCTGATTTTACAGCAATCTATTTCCAGAGCAGCTTTGTGCAACTGAGTTGAGACTTAAAAAGGACTTTAGATTTATTTCTTAAATGGAGAAAGGCAGAATTCTGGGATAGATCACATATAGGGAAAGAATCCCTTGTAAGGACTTTAATTCTTTGCCTGTTTTCATACTGAAGGAAGAATAAATTCATATTCTTTCAATCCCTGCAGTCTTTGCTGTGAGTAAGGAGAATTAAACACTTCAATTAAGCAGAGAAAGAAAAGTCACAAATGAGTCACTAAGCAGAACTAAATCTGTACATTCATGAAAACTTTCTATGACTCATCAATATTTTCTTCTCCACAATATACCATGGTAAAGTCACTGTCTTAGTCACTCAATTAAGGAAGAATTTCATGTGAGTTCATTTCTAGAAATCAAGTCATAAGATTATCCTGAGTGAAAAATGATGAAGTATATTAGCTTAGTTTGCATACATCCCAAATAAAACAGAGAAAATAACCTGATTTGCAATTGTTGATGTCATTGGAATTCAAATCTATGTACAATTCCTAAGTTTGTCTTTCCTTCCAATCTGGTACAAAAAAAATTTTTTTTTTCTTAATTCTGTGATTTACAAAATTTGCAAAACTTTTCTTGCAAACATAGTAATTCTTATCATAAACTCAATAGTGCTAAGATACATGAAAAGGCACTACAGAAATGTGAAAACAAGAACCTAGTGGTATTTACAAAAATCTTATTTCCTAAAACAAATCCATATGGGGCTGGGGAGATAGCTCAGAAGAATAAGGGCTTCCCTGGCAAGTGCAAGGGCCTGAGTTCAATCACCAGTTCAAAAAAAAAAAAAAAAAATTCTGTGTGAATTTTGCCTTTCTTTGTAAATAGGAAACACTTTTACATTTGTCATAGAACTACCATATATCATACATGATTTAATCAAAATCTATAGTGAATGTTTAATTATGAATAAAAAATAATTATAATATCAGTCATAGTGCCATTAGTTTTCTTCATGATAGTCCTCTTTACTAAAATATTGTATACTCATTTTTTTTTTGCTGTTTACTGTAAAAGTTCTGTACATATCCACTCGTGGATACCATGATTTCCTCATTAGATTCAAAAGATTTATGGGAATTTGTGTCAATAAAGCCCATAATTGTGCATTCTCATTTTCATCCATCTTATTCACTAGCCCTGACTCTTTAAAACTTTTGAATCTTCTTTGTTTGTTTTGTTTTGTTTTGTTTTTTGTTTTTTGTTTGAATCTTCTTCAAAATCAAAATGACTATAAAATTTTAATGCCTTGAATCATTTCAGAACATTGAGGCACCCACTAGAGTTCATCTAAAGACACTCACAGAGGAGACTGAAGGTCAGAAAGTGCTAAGAGGGAGGGTATAAGTCTTCTCAAAGTAAAGAGAAATGTTTTGCGAGCAATTCATGGCAATGTGCTTCTATTGTAATAACTTTAAAATTTAAGCATTCACCATTTTTTCTGATCACTCTTCATGTGGTACTCACTAATTTCTTTTAATTCTAGTTTAAACCTAAAACCTTTATTAAGATTATTATGCATAACATTATATATACGTATATATATCACGAGAGAGAGAGAGAGAGAGAGAGAGAGAGAGAGAGAGAGACAGAGAGAGAGAAAACTTAATTGAAGTGTGAGAAAAATTAAATAAAAGACAAACAAAGATAACTTCTGAGGTCTTAGAAAATTGTCAGAGTTTTTCTATGAACAGATTTTATCGAGGCTTTAAGAGGGTTTTAAAACCCAGGTAAAATAATGATCAGATAAACAATAGTTGGTCATTAAGTCAAACAGGATATTTTTTGTGTATCATTCTGGCTGAGATTATTGTCTGTTTGATAATTGTTGTAGCAAAGTGCTCAAATTCTCTAAAATTTTCAACAAAATGTAGTACCTTTGACACTGTATGTATTATAGCTATGCTGAGTGGAAAAACTTGCATTGTCATAAACATGTAAGTATTTAGACATTGTTGAATAGATCTTATATTTGAAAATGTGCAAGTGCTATTTCTGGTTATAATAGATATCTTGACATCTATTTCTGGAAGATAAAGTCTGAACATTTATGTGGCAATTGTCCATATTATTTTTTATAGCTTTGCACTCATGGATGATCTAGTGTGGACCACCACTGATTGGTTTGGGAAATTTTCAGGATGAAGTCAAGGTCTCTTGTGCTTCAGAAGTTCATTCTGAAATATTGATTGCTACTTGAAGGAAAATCAATGGGATAAACCTTTGGAACACAAATCTCTGTAAAGGAATATCATGTCTTCAAGGTTCAGAAAGTGCCATCAGTGCGACCTTTGTCACGTAGTGGGAAACGAAGAACACCACCATGTACTTTCTTCCTCTTTTCCCTGTCCATGTTTCTCAGTTCTTGACCTCTCTGTCTTCTGCTATACAAGAGAAATGACCTTACTTTATCTCTCTAATCCTCCAATAAAGGCACTGAACCCAACTTCTTGGGGTTAATTGTCTGATCCTCTGGTCATCTTCCTATTTAAATCCTTTGTGCTGTTAGAATTTATTTCTCATTATTTTATTTTTTGTCCATTAGTTTCACCCTATCTGGTCAAAAATCAGAAAGAAAACTCACTATCTTTTAGATTCTGAATATATATATATATGTATATATATATATATATATTAGAGAGAGAGGATGGTTTAACTTTCATTTAAATGTTAATCTAAAATTAAGTTTACCATCCCTTGTAATACATTCCTCAAAACATTCTGTAAAAAAATTTGAGTTGTCATTAAAAATATGTTAGTCTTCATGTTCTCAAAGTTCTCAGTATATTATATAGTAGAATATTACAAAACAATATTAATATTGTAAAATACAATGATGTATGTGCATACACAACCAGGATATTTTAACTATGCCCAATTTTCCATAAAAGAGTTGTTTCATAAGATTTTAAAAGTTATCTATTATTTTGAATGTGCCAAATCACCTATTTTGATAAACACGTTTTTAAAGATTTGATTTTAGCTTATTTGTGTCCATCTCAGTAGAATTTCCTTCAAAATCAAATTTATAAATACTGACAAATACTATGAAATTTTCTATCCTTTTCTGAAACAAAAATACAAACAAAATGAGTTAAGACTTCATAGTTACTAGAGTAAGACCAGGCTACAGGTCAGTTAGAGTTCAAGTGTACTCAGAGTGAAACTGTGTGTTGCTATTTAGCTTTATCTGTACGTACATAATGTCCAGAATAACTACCTAGTTTCCAACCAGCTGTGTCTTCAGTCTTCTAACCATAGAATTGTCAGAAACACTTGAAGAGTTAGATTACACAGATAAGTTCCTCCAGGAAGCAAAATAATTTAATGTTCATCTTGTGAGCCTACCCTATGGACAATAATATTAATAGTCACAGAATACTTTTCAAAGTATATTTCTGATATATTCTGCTTAGAAACTTTTGGAGAAAATAGAACCTTAAATATAGACAACTTCTATGCTTCCATAGAATCTAAGATATAACTAAACTAAATTAATGGTATTCTAAAGTGGAATTGATAGCCTCTGTGACTTATTAATGTAGACTATTTATTAATAGTTTACACAATCTCCAGAAATGTGTCCTCACAGTGAGTTTATGAAAACCAGTGTAGATTTCATAACAGACTTAATCTTAATAGACTCAATCTTATAAATAGATTAACTTTCTTTCTCTTCAAGTTGTTTTGATAGAAAATTTTGAAATTCTTAGTGTACCTATGACTAGAGAGTGCTGTACTTGATATTATGAGGTAAGGAAGTGGATAGAAAGCCAGTTTGAGGAAGGAATGTCTGGAGAATTATGACTAAAAGCTTATGCCAGTTTTAGGTCACAAAAAGTTTCAAAAACCTAATTAAGGCAAAATTTAGTTAAAATGGTGTGATTTCAAGTTCTTTCTTTTGATTAATTTTTTTAAATGTAGGCTTTTACTATTCAAAGTAAAAATTCACATAAATAAATTAGATATCACATGATATCTAATGATTCATATCCTAAAAATGACAAGAAAGAATAGTAGTGAGAAATAAAGAACTATTAGTTAAAATTACTAGTTATTTGCATAATTCCAATATCCTTATATTAAAATAATAATATGCCCACAAGTTTTTGTATTAGAAAAATACCAGTAGGAAAAATAGCTACGTAGTTAAGATGTGTAGATATGAAAGAAAGTATTTATGATTAAATCTGTCATGCTGAATGAATCCTAAATTTAACTTCTCTTTATTTAAAGTTTGAATATAAAGCTGCACCTTACCTGTGTACCAATTTTCAAATAAATGAGTCATAAGAGGAAAACCTGTTAGGGGGCCAGGGAGATGGCTCAGTTGAATAAGCTCTTCCCTGGCAAGCGCAAGGACCTGAATTCAAGCCCTGGCTCCACAAAAAAAAAAAAAAAAAAAAAAAAAAAAAGAGGAAAATCTGTTGATTAAAAGCAAAAAAATATAACCATAGTCATCACATATTAAGATTTCCGTTGCATTTTTCATCTGGAGAAAATCTAAAGTACTCTGACTAAAAGTCATTCTTCATTGAAGATATGCAAGCCCAGGTACCTTCTCAGTGAACTCAAAACATAACAGAATTCCATCCCTTTGCCTGCCAATCCACACGGATGACACTTGCAACTAAAAACCTCCAAGGCCTGCCTCCTGATGGCAAATTGGTCAGAAAAGGACAACATGTTCATCATAAAGCTGTTAATCTCTCCATCAGATAACATTTGCATGCTGAATTTTCAATGGTCTTATTAGGTTATAGAATTCAAATGTCTACAGGCTAAAGAAAAGTTTCACAGCATTTCAATTCTTATTGTTCATCTTACATCTCTGGTAGATGAAAAATGTCTAATCAGCAGGCCATTACCTACTGTTGCCTTAGATTTAATCATTATTCTCATTTTTTATATCACAAAAGACATACGAACTGAAAATTTTTGTTTCTTAAAGTTTTATAGCTGATGAAAAAGGTATGCAAGCACCAATATGGAAGCATCATGTTAAAATACAATCTCCCAAAACAATGATAATCAAAGCAGAAAACAGCAGTTTTCGTCCCTTTCAGAGAAGGTATTTGGACATGAAATACTTGGACAAGTTACTAAGCAAAGGTAATAAATTATAAAGTTATATTTACATTATTATCACAATTATGTGAAGAAAACAATTTCAAAATAAGATCACTATATTGACATGATACCACTGCATAAAAGAATGATGGGTGAATTTTTTTTCCTAGTATATATTGGGGAGTATGAAATACATTGGCACTCTGGGACAAAAAAAATCAAAACATCAGCAAATGTTTGGCACCTAGAATATAATACAATGAGTTGACTTGAGGAAGAAGTGAATTTTTTTCATAATTACCCTACTTCTACTTTAATTAGGCAGCTTCAGTAAAGATAGTCTTGTTTTTCAAAACAAGAAGAGATAAAAGATTACCCAAGGCATCTACTTTCAGCAATGAACTCAATAATTCAACTATCTCTACAGCAGATAACATACATTCTGCCACAGATGAGTATCCATCAGCCTCTGATCTATAGCATGTAGCAATGTGACAGTATTTGAATTAACACACTCTTTATGAAATGAATTCAAAAGAATTCTGAGTTGTCCTGAAAAAAAAAAAAAAAAAAGCAGTCTCTCACAGCTGGCTTCTCTATTTTTGGTTTCTCCTATCCCTGTTTTCATGGCAGCTGAGAAATATTACTGTGAAAAATTATCTTTTATTTTAGTCTTGAAAAATAACAGAAAACCCTGCAACTTCAGCAGTAGAGGCTAAGAGTTCCAGATCATATTGTGGAAGTACATTAATGGACCAACCTTCGGGAAAGAGAATGTCATGTAAAATAATATGTTCTACTTATGTATGACTTTCCCAAAGCGTATGCTGTTTACATATAATGCATAACAAACATATTTCACCAAAGTTAATATGTCCCTGAGGAATAATTATATAAAATAGGTGTGTAATCAATCTCAGACATAGAAAAGCACAGTGGAAAGAAAAGATTAATCTACCACCATTCAACAGAAACAAATGATTAACACATTTATTTCAAGAAGGAAGTAAAAAACATTCAGGTTTTTTCTTTTCCTTCTAGACTTTCTTATTAATTATACATACATGCAACATTAAATGCTTCATGACATTAATTTTGAAATGTGCAACTGCCACGTTTAATCCCACAAATTGGCTTTAAGAACAGACAGGTTCGTGGCTGTATTATCTGAACCACCCTTGAAAGAGTAATGACAAGTTACTTGAGTTTTATTGACTCAATCAGATCATATGGTGAGTCATTTCCAGACATATTGATAAACTCATTGATTCCTCTCATTCTTGTAGTCACTGGACTATAGAAAAAAAGGATCAGTAGCCATTTGACCTTCATTGTGTATTAAACAAACACCAGATGGCAAGGATTCATTCAGGAAATCCATTCTTTCTTCTTCATAGTCATGTTCACACTGCTGCTTCCCACTGAGCCTTTATCTCTGTTTGTCATGGTGCCAGAGCTGCCTGCATAGCACCTTTCATGCATCACAGCTTTCAAATCTTGTCCCATTAGTTTCATTTTGTTTCCATCATAAATAATCTCCCACTTTCTCATACACTCTTTCATTATCTAATAATGGACCGGGTCATTATACAAAGCAGCCAAGTATTAAAGGGTTAGTGAGTACAGTTTGTCCACTTGGTTTCTGGCCAGTATGCAAACTTTTTATTAACAGATAAATTTATACAGCTTTGAAAAAGGAAAGCCAAAGCCTGCAAACATCCTTATCCTGCTAACAAGTTTTCAGGAGCACTAGACATAAAAATAAGGACATTTGAGCCTCACATTGGAAACTTTAAAGCACTAGACTATGAGCATTAACTTAATTCGACCTAATTATTTCAAGAAACACACAAAAGCTAATACCCTGTCTTCTGAAAAATTCCATGACTATTTCTCTCCTTGGCCACTTCCTAGACTCATTTGGACATGAGCCAGCCAGCTAGAAGTGTTGAAATGCTGGTAACCATTAACAAGCCCAGGCACTCCATTCTGAAGACATTATCCTATGAGGAGATTTCAGTCTAAGAAGACTTGTTTTTTGGACAATGTTGTACACAGACAAAATGAGAAGGCTGGACTTCATATAAGATTCATTGCCAGAACTGCAAAGTTTACTACAAACAAGGAATAGTCCCTAGTCTCAACAGAATGGCCCTTCAGTATTCATAGAAGGTTAAACATTAAGCAGGTGTCGTATATCAACTAAATAAGATTTGTACCTTATTTAATATGCAAAAGTTAGGATATTTAGAATGAATGTTTAAGATGCTGAGAATATGTCAGCACTGAGTTAAGTCATCCCAGCCTATTATTCCCACAGGCAGTCCAATTATGAGGAGATAATTAGGCTGATAATGAGCATTCTGACTGGTCAAGTAGCCTCTGAGGCTACTGCATCCCTTTTCCTTATAAAGCTGTCTTCTATGTTAAGAGTGTCAGGTTCTAAATGTGAATTGTTAAAAGAAATAAAGTTTTTGATTAAAAAAATTAATTTTCATTGATTAAAAATAAGGTGTTGAATGCTAAATTTATTTTTAAATAAAGGAAGAAGGATAGAAGCTATTTGGTACAACACAATGGAGATAATTCAACTATTTTGTTTGTTTTTCAACAATATTTCTATCATTTGAAATTGTTTTAACTGTGTTTAGAAAAACAGAAAAGAAAAAACACTCACTTGTGATTGTATCTTCTTATTAGAATAAATTTAATAATTTGCAGTTTGAAGTACATACTTGCAGCAAAGTCAGAATTAATGTTTCTGAAAGCAATTATTTTATTATGTACTGTTTTATGTTCACAGTCAAGTTATTTTACAGCTATATTAAATTTTAAGTCTATACTAAATATATTTGCCTGCAATTCTTTTTTCTCCTGTTCATTGGCTACTAATTTCTACTTCACCTTTGATTTCAGCTTGGTTTTTCATTCTTCAGAGTCTGACCTGACTTCTCAGGCAAAATTCTTACTGTGTACCTTTACATCTTGCCCCATCCTAGTCCTTACCATAGAAAATGATTAATACTATCTCTTCATTAAACAGTAAATTCTATGAAGGCAAAGTGCCTCTTTGTTTGCTTAGTAATATGTTCTACAGCATAATATATTTTCAACCAGTAATAACACTGAGTGAATGATTAGACATTCAAATTTAGGAATTTTCTGTATCATTCTAGGTTGTGATATGTGAAGAAGTAAGAGAAAATGCTCCGGGCATGTCCCTATAAATAAGAAAACACCTATATAAGGAGGACATCTTCTCTACCAATCCCATAATTCAAACTTTACACATTCATGGGATCAACTAAATCACTCTCTACTATAAGAAACTAGCTTGAGTTATAATCTTGTGCTTTGGTATGTAGAAGAAAGAGTAAGAAAACTGGAAAAGGAAACTGCTTAATGGTCGAAGTAGAAAATTGTCAATAATTATCACTTATATTGTTTTCCCCTAAACATAGAAGAATCATTCTTTCATGGATTTTAGGATAACATATACTTTCATATATAATTCCTCAACTCAGATTATAAATCTAAAATATAAATTAAAGCAACTCATTATATACAGTTTATCTTCACAAATTCAGAGTAAAGATTAAAAAATAAGTAATCATTTCCAATTTGAACCTCAAATTATGAATTCAGTCTCAAATACTAGCTTAAATTTCTTCCAAACTCTGTTCCCTTTGTGGGCAGCTTTGGCAGACCTCATTTGCATTTCAATATCATCTCAATTGCTATTATGACCTGAGGTTCTTTCTTATGAAGTGTGGAATTTTTTTTTAAAAAACCCAATAATTTCATACTTTCTTTTATAACAATTGCAAGACTAATTATAAATCTATAGGAAAATAAGTCGTATGTTGTAGTATCTTGATATTTCATAGTTTTATGGCAGTGCAGTTTTAAAATTTCTGAAATTTAAGCAATTTGTCTATTAAAATGCTAGACAAATGGATCATATTTTATTTTTATTTATTTTTATTTTATTTTACTTTTTTGTATTTTCTAAGGGAAGGGTCTACAGGGTGTTCAGGGTCTCACTACTAGATCAGACTTGTAGTGATCTGCCTGTTTACAGTCTCCCAAGAGCTGGGATTACAGGCACACACCACCATGCCCAGTCTCAATTTCCTTCTCAGTGCGCCCTGGGGATGGGCTGGTATGGCAGGCTTAGGGATCCATTGAACTATTCGACCAGCCCCATATTATTTTTAAATTTGAATAAATTTTGAAAATTTTGAGCTTCATAGAAATATTGTGCAGAAAGGTCAGAAAAGTAGCAATTATCCCTTGTTCCCACATTTATATACTTTTACTACTTCCAACCTCTCTACCATGGTGTTTCACATGTTAAAACCAGTGAACCTACAGTGACATAGTATATGTCATAATATATGTCAAGTACACCCTTTACATTATGGGTAACTTTACGTGTTGTGTAAATTATAGGTAAATAATGGTATGAATCCACCATTTTAGTAAGGCACAATTACCCTAGAGATCTGAGTTACAAATAGAAAATGCTGGAAATCTTTCCATCCTCTACTAAATCCTAGTAATGCTAATGTTTTTATTGCCTACATAGCTATTTCTGGCATATAGCATGACGCCAACACATTAAGATGTTATGCACTACTTAATTCCAAATATGAGACATGTTGTGGTACATTGCTTCATTTACTTAGCAAATGCATTATAGTCTCCAAATTTTTCATGGATTGGCCACTTGTTTTTTCAGCAATAAGTAATATTCCATTATCTGAATATATCACAGTTTATCACATAAAATTTGGTCAGAAATGAATAAAGCTACTATACACATATCTGCGTACATTTATTATGTACATACAAAGTTCCATTCACTGAGCAAATATCAGTGAGCACAATTGTGGAATTTTATGGTAAGAGCAAAAGTCACCGATCTGCCTTCTACAGTGCTATTTTTATATTCTCATCATAAAGGGATTAAAGCTCTTTTCACTCTTTTTCACTTTCCTGTGATATTGTCAGTGTCTTTCTACATTAATATTTTATTGTGCAATTCCGTAAAACATACAATATTGAATATCTTATATAGTCACATGAACATGGAAGTCACACACCTCAAATTTCTAAAATGACAGCAATAGAAATAAACAAATATCTCCATGAGGCTGTAGAAGAAATCAGATGAGAAATAATCTCTCATGTAATTAAAGAAGTCACAACCATAATGAAAGAATTGCTTAACACTTCTGAAGAAAACATTGATAAAAAAAAAATTAGAGAAGCACAGGAAAATGATGGAAACCCTGAATGAACAATACAGGAAAGAATTTGAATGAATGAAACAGATTCAAAGAGATATCTAGGGAATAAAAATTTCCACTGAAAGAGGGAAAAATTGCTTGAACAAAACTGAAAATAGATTTTCAAACCTTGAAGTCAGCATTGCAACTAGTGAACACAAAAGAAAAGATCTCTTAAAATGACAAGGAACAAGAAACAACAATTCAACCACTGCAAGATGATGCAAAAAAAAAAACCAACCCTACAATAATATAAGACTGATAGGTGTCAATGAAACAGCAAGAATCAACACCAATGACATAAAAAGACTATTTGCAGAAGTAATAGTGGAAAATTTCCCAAGCATGGAAAAAAAATCTGACATACAATTAAGTGAGACATATAGAACTCCAATTAGCCATGACCAAAGTAAATCTCCACCCAGAGAAATAATAATCAAGATCCTAGTGATACAACAAAGAAGAGAATATTAAAAGCTGTTACAGAAAAGAAACAGATCACCTATGAAAGAAAATCCATCGGACTCATGGCAGATTTCTCAACACAAACCAGCAGGTCAAGAAGAGCTTGGAGTGAAGTATTTCAGGTCCTAAAAGCAAAGAACTTCCAACTCAGATTGATGTTCCATGAAAAACTGTCTTTCAAAATTAATGGAGAAATAAGATACTTCTACTGCAAAACACTGAAGAAATGCTTGACTACCAAACCAGTCCTACAGGGAGTGCTTTGTTGTTTTTGTATTGCATCTAAAAATACAGCCATCATCAAAGTCATCTAAGTGTTTCTATTGCATGGTCTTCCAGGAGTTTTAGAGCATTCCATTTTGCTTTTGGGTCTATAATCCATTTTAAGTAGATATTTTGAAAGGTATATGCTTTACATGTCCACTTATTCTACCACTATTTGTTGGAGAGATTGTTTCCTGAATTGCATTGCCTTAACCCTTTTATTACAGATCATCAGACTATATTGGTGTCTTTCTGAGCTCTCTATCACATTTTATGAATCTGTATTTTCTTTCAGAATCATTGTACTCTTTTTAAATTTTGTTTTCCAAATTCAAACTTATTTTAACAGATACATAAGAATTGTACATTTTTATAAGATATCATATGACATATACACACTGTGTTGTGTTTAAAACAGATTTTAAATATCTATCTCCTCAAATATTCATCTTGTGATAAGAACTTTCCAAATCATATCTTCTAATGTTTTTAAATATACAGTATGTTTTGTCCACTGTAGTACTCATAATATCCTTGGTTATGATAGTTTAATGATATGGATTGTAAATTTGAATGTCAGATTTTTTGTATTATTTCCTTTAACAGTCAGTTGTTTATTCTACATTCTTGCTGATCTACATAAACTTTAGGAGAAGTTAGCAAATGTCCAAAAGATAACTTCCTCTAACTTTGAGATTTCATTTGATCTGTGGACCAAGTTGTGATGAACTGTTATCTTGACAATACTGAGTATTTCTATTCATGAATGTAGAATATCTCTTCATAACTACCATTATGTTTTAAGTTCCATATTACTTTTTTCACTTGATTGGAATGCAATAGAGTTTTACACATTAAGCTTGTATCTCTCTACAGTGAGGAGAGAATAAGATTCTCCAGAAGGAGAGAATAAGATTCCAAATTCATGAAAGATATTGTGATTTTGGAAGAAACTGTTTAAAAGAGAAACTGTTATGGGGAAAGAAAAAATGAGAAAGAAAAATATATATGTATTTACTCACAAGATAGCTAAGATAATTACATACCTAGTTTCTCTTGGTTCATTGTAAAAAAAAAAATTCATGAAAATATTGTTTGGAGGGTTGGCCAAATAGCTCAGAGGATTAAAGCACCTGCAAGCAAGCACAGGGGGCTTGGGTTCCATCCCCAGGCCTGTCGTGCCAGCCCCACCCCCAGGGTGCACTGAGATGGCAAGAGATTGTGCATGGTGGTGCACGCCTGTAATCCCAGGTCTTGGGAGGTCGAAAACAGGCAGATTATTATGAGTCCAATCTAGTAGTGAGACCCTGAACATCCTGTAGACCCTTCCCTAAAAATTAAAAAAAAAAGAAAAGAATATTGTTTGGACAAGATATCCTGTGGCAATCTTGCTAAAATTGTTAAACAAGTGTAGGAATATTTTAGATTTTTGTCAATAGGTAATTATGTCACTTTTAATCAAGGATGGTTTCTATTTCTTCCTCTGAGTACACTGCTTATTTCTTTTTGTTTTTTTATATATAGTATCCATGATGTACTATGTAATGTTGAAAAGTAACAATAAGAAGGAACAATTTGCTTTGTTTCTGATATACTGAGAAAGTTTTCAGTTTCCTTTCTTTTAACATTATATTAGATGCAGGATTTTTAAAGGTGCTGTTTGCCAGGTTGAGTAAAATCCTCTCTACTCCTAGTTCACTGAAAACTCTTACTGATAAATGTTAGAATTTTCTAATGCCTTTTCTGCACTTATTGCAGTGATTATATGCCTTTTTATCTTGTGATGAATTAATTGATTTTCAAACTTTTAATTACCTTTATAAATGGAAAGAATCCCTCTAGTCATAGTGTATAATTATATTAAAACTATTTGGTTTAATTTACTAATATTTTTGAGCAGTTTTGCACCTTTATTTATGAGAAATATTGGTTGATATTTTACTTACGTTGTCTTGTTTGAGCAATAGATACTTGTCTGGCTTCATAGAATTAATTAGAAATGATACTCTGGAAGACATTGTATAGAATTAAAAACATATATATTTAGTAATTCACCAGTAAACCCAACTGCACCTAGAGCTTTTTGTTTTGTAGTGATATTAATTCATAGTTATATATCTTTAATAGATTCAGAAGATGCAAATTAGCTATTTTGTGATGTTTGGCAAATAAGTTTAAGGAGTTGATTATTATATCTACACTATTAAATTTATGTATATATAGGTTATTAATATACAGTTATTAGTAATTTATGTTTTTTCTCTTTATTCCCTAATTTCCATTGTTAGAAGTTCATCAATCTAATTGACGATTTCAAGGAAACATATTTTGGTTTCATTAATTTTTCTCTATTACTCTTTTATACCTCAGTGATATCTTTCTAGTTTTTTATTTTCTTCATCTAGGGCTACGGAGATGGCTCAGTAGAATAAGTGCTTACCTGGAAAGCATAAGGGCCAGAGTTCAATCCCCAGTTCTGCAAAAATAAATAAATAAATTAATTAATTAATTAATTAATTAAAATAATATTTTTCTTCATCTAACATTGGATTTAATTTTCTCTTTAAAGTTTTTATGATGAAATTTCATATA
Organism: Octodon degus; assembly: GCF_000260255.1. Classification (NCBI taxonomy): domain Eukaryota; kingdom Metazoa; phylum Chordata; class Mammalia; order Rodentia; family Octodontidae; genus Octodon; species Octodon degus. The sequence continues at coordinate 10,965,017 of NW_004524662.1, read as the reverse complement.
ATTGATCTTCAATTTTTTTTCTTTTCTAACATATGTAATATATACTACTATATATATTATGAATATATTCCTACTATCATTTTAAAAGTTTGTACATTTCATATATTATAATTATATTATGTATATTACTTCAATGTTTAAATTCCCTCTCAGCACTGTATCACACACATTTTAATTAGTTGTATTTCTTTTTTGGTTTAAAATGCTTCTAAAATTTTCTTGAGATTTATTCTTTGATCCAATTGCTATATAAAAATGTGGTTTAATGTCCAAATCTTTCAGAATATTCTAACTGATGATCTGAGTACAGGCACTGTGTGATTACAATTGTTTTACATTTTAAGGGTGGGATATGTAGCCCAGAAGTTGGCCTGTAATGTGTATTCTACTATTGCTGAAGTGTTCTAGAGATAGGTGTCAATTATATTCAGCTGCTTATGGTGCTATTGAGATCAACAATGTGCTTACTGATTTTCTGCCTACTAGATCTGTGCATTTGTGACTAGAGGAATATTAAAATCTCCAGCTGTAGTAATGCACTCATCTATTTTTTCCCTTGTAGTTTTTGACAATTTTAAAAGATTATTTTTAGGCACATATATACATGAAGAATTTCCATGTGCCACTAGAGGAGAAATGGAAGCTCTCTATGGCCCAATGATTAGGTTTCAATTATTTGATCAGATATGCTCCTGGACTCTGAACTGAACAGTGTTCCTCAGGTTACCCTTCTCCTCTTTTGTAAGCCAAAATGGCTACAGGGGGATGGAGTTGTATATTTATTCATCTTCTATGGGTGAATTAGACTCTGATCGTACCTTAGCACATTAGACTCTGGTAAAACATTCTTTCTCTTGAGGGTGGACCTTGGCAAGCACCAAATGCTTTGGTATATTTTGAGATGGTTTCCTTTCACCTTCTTCTATTGGAAGCCTGAGATAAACTCTTCTGTAATACTTACTATGAATATCTGACATCTCTCGGTGTATACCAGAGCTCATGGATGACTGGGCTCAACAGGACATTGTTACTGTTAGTCTTGCCCATGCTCATCCCTTGCTATTTGTAAATTGCATATTTGTAAAATATGATTTTGGTCTCTCTGGACGATCTCACTGATGTTTCTCTTCTCATGTTCTATTCTGGTTCTGCATGCATTTGCCTGTTTCTCCAATTCTAGGAACAGTAGTCTGCCTATGACTTCACTTTTCTGATAAGAGGAATAATTTGAATTTTCTATTCTGTTTAGCTTTTTGTTTATTTAGATGAGGAGGTGACTCTTAAGTTTTACATGCCAAACCAGAAATCTCACCATTTTACTTCTGCAGACAAGAACATTGAGGTTCATAAAAAAGCATTTGATTATAGAGTTAAAGGCTACAGAGTAGAAAAGCATTTGGAGACATAAATTTAGAGACATAATGCAGTTTCCTAATGAAAGCTTGAGAAAGCCTTATAGAAAGAGTTTTTATGGATAGAACTGATAGCATGCATCTACATGAAAGGCACTAGATTTTGGTTTTTATTTCTGAAGGTATGATGACAGTCATTCTCTCCTAGGTGTTGAGGAGTCATTTGTAGGTGTCATTAGGGGACATAATATCCCTATAGATGTGATTTTTAAAATTATATCCATATCACTTAGAAAGAGTACAGAGAGGACCAGTGAAATCAAACAAGTTGGGGAAAGACTTCCAACATACCATCGTGCAGTATTTTCTTTTTTTATTTTTTCCATAATTTTATTGAGAAATAAATAGCAATGAGACAGTTTCAAATCAAATTGGTGGGACAGTTCCAATAATTAACGCATTGCATACTGCCTTCCTAGTGGTTATTTGTTGTCTAAGATGCAGACATGATATCCTATTTACAGACACTATTAGAACAAATCCCGCTATTCCTTAAATTAAGAGAATGTAGCTATATATCTTTCCTAATCATTTTGAATACACTGTTACAAAGTGGGCATTCATCTATATCCCTTTTTTTGTTTAGTATTTTCAAACTGACATTTAATACCTACTTTTTTTTTGCAATGGTCATTTTACATTTAATGTAGTAACTGCACAATTTGAAAAATTCACCCTTGTTTGTGAGAACTCTAACCCTTTAGGATACTGCAATCAGGATACAGACTTTTTGCTCTAACCAAACTTTCCCATTTCCTATCTGGCTTCTTTTTATTTTTCTCAATAGCACTTTCTGTCATAAGACATTATATACTCACCCACCCAAACACACATGTGTGTACTCACAAAGACAGAATTATCTCCCACCCTTCGTTAGAACAAAAGTTCTGTGAAGTTAAGAACTCTGTCTCCCTGTCCTGTGATTGTGACTGTCTGTCTCCCTGTCCTGTGATTGTGACTGTCATATAATAGATTTGCAAATATTTATTAAATAAACAATTCATTCACAAGTAAAATGGCTCTATTTCTAGGATTTCAAGCATTTTGGATAATTTTAAGATTCAGTTGACTTAGTTTATTTGTTTAACAACCATTCTCAGTCAAAATCTCATGACATAAGTATAATTTGTATGATATTTTTCAATAATATGATTATAGGTAGTTATTCGCACCTCCCAGAAATATATACTCCATAATACTTTATGGTCAAATTCTGGAGAACAGTATGTACAGAATGACTTACATGAAGTTCAACAATTTTCAAATGTCCTGCTAGTGCAAAATGCTTTTCATATATAATTTTATATATATTGTTTAAATTAAATATTATGGATAGAAATTTGAATACTAAAATCTAAATAATGCTATCTTTAGCTATGGGTTTTTTTTCTTTACATTTTTGATATATTCCAAATTTTTTTCTGAGGAATATATATTAATCATATAATAAACAATGTCATTTAAAACAAAGACTATTTTAGAATCCTAAATATAAAAACATAAAGTTCACAGTAAAATTATAGAAAATTGTGAATAGAGTGGTCTGTTCTTTTATCCATCTTACTAAAACATAAATATGAAGCTTCTTGTTACCTATGTTCTGATTAGAATTCTTAAAATGGTTTATTTCTCAGGGTGAATGATTTAAACTATATCTATATTTGTATTGTTTACTGATATAATAGTTTTATGAACACATTATTCTTGAACTCTTTTACTGTTTATTATAAATTAAGTAAATTATTATTTTAGAGAATTTAGAACAGTTTTAGATTTTATGAAAAATCACATTTAATCGAATTCTGATAAAGTGTTTATCCAGTTGCCAATATCATTAAGTTTTTATGTGAAAACAGCACATTTCTTGCAATTAATAAACAAGTTTTAATATGCTAGTTTAGGCAAATGTCCACACTTTATTCATATTTTTTTTCATTTTGATGAGATAAAAAAATATCCCACATTTTGGCCCTAGTCCTTCAAGGTCAGTGAGGATTCAGGACATAAGAGAACCTCAGCTATGACATTCTGTAACTCAGTGGTATTCCTAAATTTTCTGATCAAGGAGATTATGGGGCCACAGAGAAAAGTGATCAATGATGGATAGTGAGCTTGAGGAGAATCATCAAGAGAGAAAAAGTTCTCTCAGGTTTTCACAAAGAGCAAATTGGTCATGCAATGGCCATGACTCATCCAGATGGCTGGCAATGACAAAGTAGCCACAAGGTGCTGTACATGGTTCCAGGGTAACCTCCGGAGGAGATATGACTGACCTTGTCAGATAGCAGAAGTTACATTTTTAGTTATATAGGTCTTGCTTTAACTTGGTCTATTCATATTTATTTTTAGCTTTTGTCCATTGTTATCTGGTCTAGAATTCGATCCAAATAATCATAACATTTAATTGTCATGTCATCTAAGTTACTCTTCATTTCGACAGTCATCACCTTGCTTGTTTTTGATGACTGAGGGTGTCTGGGGTGCAAAGTAAGTATTTTACATAATGTTCTTCTAGCAATCTTTGTCTCATATACATGTTATTGTTAGACTGAGTGATGTGTTTGGGGGAGGAAGACAATAGAATTACAGTGTAATTTCATCATATCACATTAATAGCACATATGCACATATACATACATGTATAATAGCACATACAGCAGATACTATTAAGACCCAAGATACATTGCCATTAGTCTCTCTCAGCATTTCCCCTCACTTCCAATACACACTCCCATCATTCTTGCCCCTTTCAGAAGCAGTTCTGGAGGTCCTCTTTCATGAGTGTTTCTAGTTGAAGTCACTATCATGATCATCTCAATATCCTGATTGATTCAAAAAGTTACTTTTCATGCTCATTTTGGGAATAGACAAACATCAAATAGTGAAAACCAATAAACAAGGTGGATGAGATCACACTACATTTTTTTCCCTTAACATGAGAGAAACTTAGTGCACATTTGAACAAATTACCAAGAAACATAGTTTATGTTTAAATAAAATTTTCATTATAATAAAACATATATTGTCATTGATCCCCATCCAATCACTCAAAATATTCTTTCTTGCTTCAAAGACTCTCACTCTAACATTTTTACAATGTGTCTTTAACTGTAATAATATTTTATTTTATTTTTATTTGGTTTTATTTATTATTCATTTGGAAAAGTATCTCACTATGCAGCTTGGACTCTTAGTGACCATCCTATCTCAGCCTCCCTAGCACTGGGATTACAGGCATGTGTCACCACACCTGGTTTTGAGGCCCACACGACATGCAGTATTGAGGATCAAACTCAGGCCCTAGAACTTGCCAGGCAGGCACTTTAACCACCAAGCTACCTCCCCAGGTCCTGTAATAAGACTTGAAATTCAATCATACCCCATAGTTTTTATTCATCGTATATACTCTTGACATGACTTTTCTCTGTTGGTGTTGATATTGATTATCTGGCTGAGGTAATGTATATCAGACCACTTCACTCAAAACTGATTAGTTTTGTCCCTTTCCATCCTGTACTTTTTGAAAGCCATGTCTAGATATAACCTTCACTACAAAGCTGGGACTGTGCTTACCAGTGAAACAAGCACAAATTATTTGAACTTTGCAAAGAAACTTGATTTTTACTTCTCATATCTTTATTTAATAATTTGTAATCAGAACCTTCTCATAGTTATTCAATTTATACTTTAAATCAAATGTGTATTAATTTTTCTTCTCATTACTCTTTAAGAAGTCTTTCTGATTAATCCTGTGCCACTTTTGATATATGACCATCACTGTGAACTGAATGTGGGTAGTTCTGTCCCCTAAGCTAGTACCTGGAGGAGCAAAGCCTGAAGGAGGAATGAGTTGTTCCATGGAAGCATTATTCTTTTTGGGGAGAGGGAATCTGATGGTGGCCCATACCTGATGGACAATTGACTCCAAAAAACAGCAGTAGGGGCTTTTATTTATACCTTTGCCAAATTAGTATCATGTGACACAAGATTGCCTAGTGACTAACAGCTGACATTAACCAAGCAGGATGGTTTTCTCAGGACTGAGGTAGCTTGACTGAATTAGGCACTGAGGCCTAGTTGTGTTCTCACACACGAACAAATACCAGCTTCAGTGGCTCTCGGCATATCTGCCTCTTTGTTTTTTTGTGTTAATGATGAGCTTTCCATTGCAGCTGGAAAAGTTGTGTTTGGAGAACTCTTTAGAAGACCTTTTCTTTCTTGATGCCAGTCCAAAGACTAGTACCTGTATGCAGCAATTTAACCCTATAAAGCCTACAATATTTACATGGCAATGGAATACCCATCTTTGACAAAACTAAACAACAGAAAAGGAGGTATGAATGAAGGACCATTTTGTATCTGTATATACAAAATAGTTAGGATAGATATACAGCTACTTTAATTCAATGAGAAGAAAGATTTGTATTAATAGTGTTTAGACAAGATATCATGTCTGCATCTTGTACTATGAATAATCACTATGAAAACAACAATATGCAATGTATAAACTATTTTAACTGTCCTAGTAACCTGTTTTGTAACTTTCTCATTGCTATTTGTTTCTCAATAAAATTAATTTTTAAAAAACTAGTCTATAATAGTAGTGAATTATCAGTACAGTTGGAAACCTTCAGAAGTTGTTAGTGATTTGAACCTTTTACAGTTGACATATTATTACATTATTGCTTTTTCACATCTCATGGTTATTCTTTTCTGCTGGATGGATAAGACCAAGTTAAAAGGATATATATACACAAATAAAAATTAATGGTTTGATATGTAACAAGGTCAATTAAATATTCTAAGGATTTACCTTGGAACCATAAATATACTTTTAGATTTTCTGTCAGTATGAGCCATCCTAATGAGTCACTTGGTCATTGCTTGACCAAGTTGTTGGACCAATGCATCTTCTGCTGTTGGCATCGCACATGTACATCAGACTCCAGCTATTTCAACCATTAAATGCTGATTCAATGTCATCCTCTTGGGAATTTCCAGGCCCCCAGCCTCGATTGAGTGGCATTGTTTGCCTTCCTTTTTCTGAGGCTTCAGCTCCTTCAACTGAGGATCTACTGAGGCTTTCTATATAAGTGATGTGCTAACAGCTACTGGAAGAGTACCAGACTTCAAGGCAGTAAGAAAATCTAGAAACTCTTAGATGATTTAAAAAAAAATTCTGATATTATTTTATTCTTCCCACTCTCATTCACATTTTTCAAATAATATTTTACTGAAGAATTTCACTATACTCTAAATTTCTTCTATTTCTCCTATGCAATGGCTGTTTTTGATTTCTTAGTCATTACTATTTTGATGATCTCTAGTCCTCTCACAGTAAGTTATATAATTAAACACATTAGGCTATAAACGTAGACTGATGCTTCTACTTACAAATAAGTATCTGAGATTCAGCTATCTCTTCTTCAGATGAGATAGTTCAATTCATTTTATTACCAAGTAATGTGTTTCTGTCACAGTTTATTTATTCTCTATTGAAGGACACCTTCCTAACTTCTAGGTCTTTGGAGAAAACAAGTAAAATTATAATTAATTTTGTGTGGACCTACATTTACAGACTACTTGATAGGGCAAATATCTGGGAGCATACTTCATTTATCACATCATAAATACTACAGCTGTTATTTGAAAGGTGATCCAGGGGCCAGGGAGATAGCTCAGAGGCATAAGCATCTGCTTGGCAATAGCAAGGTCCTGAGTTTGATTCCCAGTACCAACAGATCCAGCTGGCTTTCAAAGTGATGGCGTACATGTTATAATCCCAGAACATTAACATATGAGTTCCCACTGCCCCATAACCTTTCTACTATCTGGTAATGTTTTCCTGTTTCTCCATACCTTTACTATAATGTGGTAATATCTATTTTGTTTTAGCTTTATTCATTTCAATGTGTGTATAGTGATCTATAGTATTTACTTTGAATTTCCTCATCTTACTTGATGTTACTAATTTTTCATATGCTTACATATTGTATGTATGTGTTTCATCTTGTGTTTTTTAAATTTATATTTAATGGATACTAGAAGAATGCAAATTGTAAGTATTAGGTGTTACCATGAAGTTTTACTATACATACTGTTATTTTAAACTGGGTAAAATATATTTATATCTGGAAGCATTTCTAAATTCTTTATGGTAAGACATTTCAAACTCCTCTTTTTAATTTCTGTAATGCCCAATACACCACTGTGGCCTACAATATGCAAGCAAGATCACTCCAGAGCTTCTTGCTTCTGTCACAGTGACCCACCTCTTGGTCATACTTTCCTCATCTTCCCCACTCTTCACCCTGCCTTGCCTCTACTTTTGAACTGTCAGATGCTGGATTTTACCACTTTTATATTCCACATGAGTGAGAACTTGTGATCGTTCATCTATCTCTGATTTATTTTAGACATAATGATCTGGATTTCAATCTGTATTGCTTGAAAGTACAGGATTTAATTATCTGAATGACTGAAGAGTATTCTACTCTGTATATCACATTTTTTATCCATTTATCAGTTGATGGAGGCTTAGTTTATCTCCATCTACTGATTATTGAGAATAGTATGATAATAGATATGGAACTGAAGAAGACTTTTGGCAGATTTATTTTATTTCTTTTGCATGTGCTCCTAATAATGGAATTCCTTGATCATATAGTTCTGTTTAACATTGTATTTATTTATTTATTATTTATATTTAGGACAAGGTCCACAGGGCCTACAGAGTCTCACTGGGTAGATAGGACTTGTAGTAATTCTCCTGTTTACAGCCTCCCAGTTGCTGGGATTACAGGGGCATGCCACCACGCCCAGTCTCAATAGCACACTCAGTGTGTCCTTGGGGCGTGGCTGGCATGGCAGGCCTGGGGATCAAACTCCTGACCCCTGCATCTGCCTAAGCAGGCAATGTAATCTGCTGAGTTATTTGGCTGGCCCTGTATATAATTTTTTTCAAAATTTTATTGATAAACAGATAGCAATGAGACAGTTTCAAACCAAATCGGAAGTACAGATTCAACAAATAACACACTGCATATATTCTTCTTAGTGGTTAATTGCTGTACAAGATGCGGCCTTGAGATCCTATTTACAAACACCATTAGAACAAATCTTTCTATTCATTAAGAGAATGCAACTATATA
>NW_004524662.1:10920819-10938604 GCF_000260255.1 Octodon degus | reverse complement strand
TTGATTCATTGCTTTCACATGTGTGATTTCCAATTTTTTCTGTGTTAGTGTCCTCTGCACTTGTTATGGGTGGTGTTGGGTTCTGAGGTTGCATTTTGTTCCTTCTCGTCATTTTGTGTAGCACTGTGACCTTTGTTGTAGATCTTTGCTGCAGTTATAACCTTCGCACGTACTGAAGTTCAGGTGCAGCTCTACAAAGTTTGGACTTATCCAGCTGTGTCTGGCATGGGTCTGGCTGCTGTGCTTAGCTCCTTCCCGCTGCTGCCCTTGAGGGTGAATCTGTTGTGCCCCTGTGGCAAGATGTTCTGCTTCTGGCCTAGCTGGGTGGATCTATCATCTACACTCTCTGCAGGGATTGCAGCTGCAGGGTTTCACCCCAGTCGTGTATGCCAGGCCTGAGCTGTGCCTGGAGGGGGCAAGGTGAAGTAGGGGGAAGAGGAAGCTCTCCCACACACTCACGGGACCTGGGCTAGGACTGGGCCTGGGGGTTCCTGGAACTCGGCAAAATTCCTACTTGGTGCGCGGGGTGAGGGAGATGCTGCGGAGTGGTGGGCGGCGGCCCAAGAGAGTGGAGAGGGTCTAGCCCACGCTGCACCTGGGCTGTGACTGGTCCCTCCGACACAGGGTAGCAGGAAGCTCTCCACACACTCACTGGACCTGGGCTAGGACTGGGTCTGGCGGTTCCCGAAACACAGCAGAAATTCCTACTCGGCAAGCAGGGTAGGGGAGGTACTGCGGAGTGATGGAGGGTGGCCCAAGGGGGTGGGAGAGGGTCCGGCCCACGCTGCGCCTGGGCTGGGACTGGTCCCACTGGCGCAGGGTAGCAGGAAACTCTCCCACACATTCACCGGACCTGGGCTAGGACTGGGTCTGGGAGTTCCCAGAACACGGTAGCCTGTATATCATTTTTAAATCAAACCTTTCATGCTGTTTTCCACAATGACTCTAATGGTTTGCATTTCCACCCACACAGGGCAATGGTTCTGTTTTTCTTCCATTCTTCCCTGCAATTATGTGTTCTTTCTGATAATCACCATTCTTACTTCAGTGAGCTGATATCTCGTTGTGATTTTGATTTCCAGCTCATTTATGATTAGTGCTGTTAAATATTCTTACACATACAGATCTGTCATTATGACTCTTTTTTTTTTTTTTTTCAGAACCAGAGATTGAACTCAGGCCCTTCCACTTGCCATGGAAGCGTTTATTCTACTGAGCCATCTCCTTGGCCCCCTCATTACTTTTTACAAGGAATGTCTGTTGGCCATTTTTAAAAATTATATTGCTAGTATGATTGGGGTTTTTGCTATTTTTCCCCTAAATTTTTAAAACTGTATAGTTTGAATATTAACCCTTCATTCAGTGAACAACTTAGAAATAGCTTCTCTCATTCTGTGCATTGTGTCCTTACTCTATTTTATTTGTCATGAGGATGCGTTCTGTTTTTGTATGATTTCATTTATCTACTTTTGATTCTCCTGAGCTTTTGAGGGTCTATGTAAAAGAAAGTCCCAACTGTTCCCGTATCCCAAAACAATTTCCTTATGTTTCTTTTTATAGGTTCAAGTCTTTCGTTTCAGTCTTCAATACATTTGAATTGATTTTTATAATTGAGAAATGAGCACTTATTTTTTTCTGTATGTTAATAACCAATTTATGGGAAAGATTATCTTTTCTCCAATGTGAATTCTTAACAACTTTATCACAATAAATTGCATTTGGATATGTGAGTTTGGACTTTACATTGTTTTAATCTATGTGTCTGTGTTTATGAAAATGCCATGCTGTTTTTATTACAAGAGCTTTGTTGTATAATTGTATAATTTGACTTTGGGGAGTGAAAAGCCTCATGCCATGCTGTTCTGGCCCATGATTGCTGTAGGTACTCCAACCTTGTTGTGGTTCCATATGAACTTTAGGAATGAATTTGAAAGAATTCTTTTCCCACGTGTTTCATATTTAGAATTGTTTTTCTCAGTATTTGAATATTATTGTTATTTTGATAGGAATACCAATTCTGTCTTTTAAATGGTATAGTTAGACAAATAAAATAAAAATTATTTTCATATAATTGATTTTAAAAAATCACAACATGCATATTTTCCACTTGTAAGCTTTTCAATTTCTATTTCATCTTGTCTTGTATCATGTGGTTTTTATTTGGCAATTACATGGCATCATTTTCTTTTTCTATTAGTGTATTGATTATATACTTTTTTAAAATTTTCTGCTTACATTGAAATTTTCATATGCACTTTTTACTAATCTATAACTGTTTTCAGATGAAAATAAGGTTCATTGCAGAGATCTTATGAAAGACATGATACTTTCCCTTCTTCATTCTGATATTGCAATCCCTCATTCCAATTTATGTGGGCTATACTAATAACATAGCATATTGTTACAATTTGTACTTTAATAAAACTTTATTTCGTATTTATTTATTTATTTATTTATGCTTTGGCAGAACTGGGGGTTGAACTCAGGCCCTCGTGCTTGCCAGGCAAGCGCTTATTCTAGTGAGCCATCTCGCCAGACCCTAACACTTTCTTTTAATTTGAAAAAATAGAAGAAGCAAAATATTTAATTTTAAAACTCCATGTATTCCTTCCTGATATTTTTTCTTCACATAGATCCTGAATTTCTGAAAGATATTAATTTCCTCCTCCTAAATAACTTGAAATGTTTCTTACAGGACTAATTTATTGTTGATTATCTTTTCCACTTTTTGAGGAAAATCAGGATTTTTGCCCAAACGTTTGAAAAGTAATTCCATTGCATACAGAATTATAGGCTGTAATGTGTATTTTTTCCCACTTTGGTTTCTTTTTGCTCACATTTTAAAAGCAAAATGTGCTATGTTGCTTTTCCTCCATAGCTTCATTATTTTCTTCCGGCTTCTTAAAAATTTTCTCATTGTTTTTGATGTAATGTAGTTTGATTGTAACAAGCTCATGTTTTTGTTTGACATGTTCCTAGCTTCCTATATCCACAAATATATATATATATATATATATATATATATATATGGCATTCAAGTTTATCCTTTTTTCCATTACTTCATATATTTATTTACTTCCTTTCTTCTGATATTCTCAGTGCATGTAGGTCACACTTTTCACGATTATTCCATTCCAAATGTGTGTTCTGGTCCTTTTTATTATTTATTATTTTATTATTTTTATTATTTTTATTGTTTACTATTATTCATTTTATTGCTGTGGAAGATTAAAGTAGATTCTTAAAATTATCTTTTGTTTTCGGATAAGCCCTTCTAAGTTACATTTCAGTTCTGTTATCATGGTTTTGATTTTTACCATTTCTATTTAATATTTTTGGCAGTCCATCTTTACACTTATTTTATGCATCTCTTATTTTATGCTGTCAGCATTTTCACAGAATTCTGACCATATCTGTCACATTTATCTTACAGTTCTTGATAATTCCAACATCATATCATTGCTGAGGATACTGTGATGCTTGATTTATTTTTAGAGTCCTTCATCCTGGCTTTTAACACACCTTGTAATTTTTTAAAGTTGTGTATGAGGTATCATGTAGTAACAAATGAAGAAAGTGGGCTGTCTTAATTACTTTTCTTCTTGCTGAGACAAAATACCCAACACTCTCAAGCTAAATAAAGAAAGGTCAATTTTACTCACTGTTTGTGGAGGTTTCAGTCCAAATTGGCTGATTCTAAGTCAAGGTGGCATGGCAGGAGGGTAACAGTTTATGACGGCAGAAGAAAGCAAGAACAATCCCAGCAAAAGAGAAATCTCTAGATTCAGCTACCTCAGAAACTACCCCTCACGGATACACCAAATAGAGCTTTGGGAGCACATCCAGGTGCAGACCATAACATTTGTGTGGCTAGGAGTAATGTGATGTTTCAAGTTTTCCATAGCTAGCAGTACTATAGACTTCAAATATTTTTTTTTAATTTTCTTACTTTTGTCTCATGTTATGTTTGCATCTAAAAGAAAAGGTGCTTCTTCAGATAGTCTGTTCTTTGAGATACATTATACAGATAGAACATTTAATTCTTACTGATGTGCGGTAAAGAGTGTGGGAGGAATGCATTCTACAACAGTATAATTGAATTTTAGCCTGTAAGTGAGTCTATGGATGCAGATTATAACTTACAAAAATCCATCATCACTCCCCTTTAAGTGTTACAGTAAAGCCAAATCGAGGTGGCAGGGAAAGGATGGTGCTCTGTTTAGGGAAAGCTCTGCTATTTTCCGGGAGAGAATAACCCTTTGTTGCAGAGTACACTTAAGGAGTAAACCACAATTTATTCTCTTCTTTTCCATTAACAGAGCCATGAAAATATTTTCTTAAGTTTGTGAGGATTCAGTACAATTCTTGAAGGTAAAACAAAATAGCAAATAAATATTTAAGATGTGGCCCCAGTGACTCCTCACACACTCACACTATTTGCTACTCAGCTTCCAACAAGTTATGAAAGTTGTCATTCAAGTGTTTGTACCAGCTTCTGATTCCAGTCATTTCTCCAAGAGACAAAATGAAAATGGAGATGCTACCTTTATCTGTCTGTCTGGAATTGCAGTAGTTGTTTTCCCTGGAACCACTAGTAGATCCTAGCTTTATTTTGTCAATGATTTTCAATTTATGCCAAATTTTTACAATGGTAATAAAGATTCCAATGCCAACTCCCAAACTTATAATATGCCGGAGTTGCAATGGTAATTTTTCCACCAAATTTACTAGACTAAGAGATGACTAAATATGTGGCAAAACATTATTCTTGATCATGTCTCTGAAGGTATTTATATAAGGGACTTGCATTTGATTCAGTGATTGAGTAGAAAGATCTGCCTCACTAATGTAGGTGGAAAGTACTGAAACCACAGAGAGACAAGAATAGGGTGAATTTAATCTCTCTGTTTGACCTAGCACAAAGGTGTCAAATCTATGCATGTGTGCTGTAGTGGGCTATTTGCATCATTGAAAGCTTTATAAGGTCCACCATCACTGATCTAGGACATCATCTTCACCTATTCTTCAATATCTGAGCTCCTGATGGCCAGGTCTTTAGATTCAGACCTGAAATTACACGATCAATTTCAATAGTTTTCAGAGCTTTGATCTCAGACTTGATTTAGAGTCCTGGTTCATGGTTGTCTTGGTTCTCTAGCTTGTGTTAAGAGAAAGAGGAATAAAAAATATAAGTATTTCTACTCTCTGAACTACCTTCACACCCCATAATGAGCTGAGATCAAAAGTCTGATTTTTGTTATATTTTTGTCATCTTAGCATGATGTCATTTAAAAAGCAGATCACATTTCTCCCAAAAATAATCCCTGATAAACTACTTTACTTGACCAAATAAATATCTATGCTCTCTATTGCTCTGGAGTAAGTCTCCTTTCTCAAAAACACTTGCATCTATGAATAGGCTTGCTTGTCGTGGGCCTTCTACAATAGGAAACCCTGTGTGGCAGGGTGTTGGGGGAACCATATTGATTCTGGAATATTTTTCCAGAATGCTAATCTGATTCTTAAAGCTACTGAAATATTCACACTTAAAAACATAAAATTGACTTCATAATCCTCAAGCTTTTTGTTCAATGCTTTTCAAAGTAGTGAAATAGGGGGCGGAGAGATAGCTCAGTAGAATAAGCACTTGCCTGGCAAGTTCAAGGGCCCGAGTTCGATTCCCGGTTCAGGAAAAAAAAAAAAAAGAAAAGAAAAGAAAAGAAAAGAAAAGAACAAAAGAAAAGAAAAGAAAAAGAAAGAAAAAAAGTAGTGAAATACATGCCATAATATGTCTCATTCTAAAGGTTGAAAATTTTTATGCTGTGACTATGACATCATTCTGCCTTGCACAGAAGTCTCTTGCTTAGAGATTTTAGCAAGAGAACAAAATTAACAGGAAACGTAACTTTCACATGCCAACATGGAAAAAACGTTAACATTTTCTGAAGTCTATGACAGTCTCCTTGATGAGAAAATACAAAGTATTTACAAAGAAAATACAAAGTATTACAAAGTACTGATGCTATGCAAACACATCCTATGAACAGGTGCTAAACTGAGGTCACTGCAGGAAGATGGGTACTTCGGCAATGCCGGAAACAAAAGATTCTCCTAGGGGTACCTTGAAGCTCTGATACAGAAATCCCGTGTAAGATATCTTTCCAGCAGCATAAATCTTTGGAACACTTAGACTCCAATGCAGAGAAGAACCTTTCTATTCCTTTAATCCAAACTTCATTTCACACGTTATGCAGATACAGCTATTCCATTCTTTAAAGTTTTGTGCAAAAAAATAAGGTTTTTTCTACTAAAAATATCAAAATATTATTATGATTATTCCCAACATGAAAAAGAAATGTGGGCATGTCCTTTGCTATACTTGATGTCTGACATCAAAATGGGAACTTATGCAATTTATACAGCAGTATCTGGAAGATTTAACTTTCTCAGAACTCCTGTAGAGCCCTGTTCACCTCATAAATGTATTTATATCTTGCCAGAACCCTAAAATAATGTAAAGTTCTTAAATTAATTTTAAAAACTTTTTAAAATGTTTATTAATTTGGTACAGGGTCTTGCTATGCACCTCAGACTCTTAGCATTCCTCCTGTCTTAGTCTACCCAGCACTAGGATTATAGTGGTGTACCACCACACTGGGTTTCAGTGGCTATGAACCATGTGCCTGGGGTTCCTGGGGTGTCAGGGATTATGGTACCAGGGATCAAACCTGGGTCCTTGTACTTGTCAGACAAGCACTTAGAGAGTCCTTAAATTTGTTCATAGGAACATCAAACCTATACATGGCTACTTCTATTTCTAGAGATAATGTTAAGTAAGAGAGACAATGTTTTCTTTTCCAGGAGTAATCTTCAGAATGTCCTCTTGTAATCAAAGGTCTACATAGTCAAAATTAGAAATGAAGGCTTATTTTATGTTCATGGAAATATAAGAAAAATTCAAACTGTAAAATTCAAAACTGAAAAAAAATAGCTTTGGTTAGAGTTTAAGAGAGGTATAAAGGACTATTAAACATTAGTAGCCTATCAAACTGAGTAATTACTTGAACAAATGAATGCAAAGTAAAAATGTTGTGCAGATCCAGTGTTTCTTTCTTTCTTGTCCTATCCCACAAGAAATACATAGCGCATATATGCATATGCATGAATATTCAAATATCCTTTCAAAACACTCTCTTCTAATAAACAACTCTTGTCTCTTTTTAAAAATAATTTTATTGAGAAAAAAATAGCAAAGAGACAGTTTCAAGACCCATCAGTAGGACAGTTTCAATAATAAATACATTGCACATTGTTGTCTCAGTGGTTATTCATTGTACAAGATGCAGAGATAACATCCCATCCACATACACTGTTAGAATAAATCTTCTTATTCATTGAATTAAGAGAATGTAGCTGTATATCTAGCCTATTTTGAATATACAGATATAAAATGGTCATTCATTTGTATCCCTATTTTTGTTTAGTTTTGTCAGATATGGGTAATCCATTGTCATTTAAATATTGTGGGTATGTGAATTCAGCAAAAATATAGTTCAGTAGTCCATAATAGTAGTGGGTCATCCAAAGGACTGGCAATGTCAGAAGTTGTTGCCTGAGCCCTTTACAGCCCGGCATTCTGACATGGCTTCACCCCTTATAACTTGTTTTTATACCTTTCTGCTCGACGGTTAAGACCAAAGTAAAGCAAGATCTATATAACAAGAAATGTAACTTTTGTATCTGATAAGGCCAGCCAAATCCCCTCAGGATTTATCCTAAAAACCTGTACCACACTTTGAAGATCATTTGTCAGTGTCAGCCATGTGGATGAGTCACAGCCATTGCTTGACCAATTTGCTATTTGTGACAGCCTGAGAGAATATTTTCTCTCCCTGTGACTCTCCTTAGGCACACTCTGTATCATCGATCACATTTCTCTGTGCCCCATAATCTCCTTGATCAGAAAATTTGGGACACAACTGAGTTGCATGATGTTACAGTATAGGTTCTCCTATGTCCTGATTCTTCACTGACCTTGAAGGCTAGGGCCACAATGTTGGCTGACCTTGCAATCCTTCTTTTCCTCTAGTTTTTGGTCTGCAAACTCAGTTTGTTAACCCTCTAGAAGAGAAGCTTATTATTACCCTACAATATATGCTGGTGTGTTTAACCTCACTATCTGTCTGAATATCAAACATCTTAGGCATAACATGGAACAGGCATTTTCCATCCAGTATTGGTATGTTAAACTTTAAGTCTCTACAAAATGTGAAGGAAAATATTTAAAAGAACATCTTTTAAAAATATGAATAAACAATTACATAATTTTAAACAGAAATTTAGAAATCTAACCGTATGCAGCATTATAGCAAGACAGTCCTGTGACATTCTTTTTTCACGTCTCTATTTTTCACTTATTACCCTTTTTTTTGACAAACATTTACTTGAGAGACAATATAGCAATAATTAGTATGTCATGACCAGCAGTACATATGTAGAAGAGCAGAATGACAGGCATTCAAAGCATGATCCCACTATTACATATTGCTATCTTCAGTGCAGTTGCTTAGTTCATAGGTATCAGCATATATAGTTAGTCAGGGTGAGAATCCTACCAATTAACTGCTAGTTTCAAAAACCTGCTGATGTTACTCAGGATCATTGCCTTACCCATCTTGTGGGTATAAATGGATGGCTTTGCCCCTGTCATGTTTCCTAGCTTTTCTCCTTGCCCTCTCTTCTTTGTCTAATCATCAAATTCTCTATTTCCTTTCAATTGTGTTATACCTTTCTATTTGTATTTCTTCTTTTGTATTCTTATAGTAGGGAGACTATATGATATTTACACATGTGGGTCTGGTTTATTTCACTTATGAGTATATCTTCAAGTGGCATCTACTTAAATATAAAAGCTTCAAGTTTATCATTCTTTATAGCTGAGTAATGCTCCATTGTATAAAAATACCACATCTTTTTCATCCATTCCTCAGGTGACGGGCATTTTCGTTGTTTCCAAGATTTAGGTATCACAAATTGTGCTGCTATAAACATAGGTACGCATATATCACTATGATACGACTATTTCAGTTCCTCGGGGAAAATTCCCAGTAGGGGGATAGCTGGCTTGAATGGGATTTTCAGTCCTAGTTTTTTAAGGAGTCTCTACACTGATTTCTATATGGTTGCACCAGTCTACATTCACACCAGCGGTGGAGAAGGGTTTCTTTATCCCCACAGCCTCTCCAACATTTGATGTTAGATGATTTGCTTATGATAATCATTCTTTCTGGGGTGAGATGGTATCTCAGTGTTGTTTTAATTTGCATTTCACGAATGGCTAGTGATGTGGAGCATTTTTTCATATATTTATTGGCTTCTTTAATTTCTTTCTCTGAGAAGTGTGTGTTCATCTCAGATGCCCATTTCTGGATTAGGTCTTTAAACTTTGGGGCCCTAATGGTTTTTAGTTCTCTATAAATTCTAGAGAGCAGACCTTTGTCTGAGTGCTTATTAGTTAAGATTTTTCCAAATTTGTGGGTTGTCTTTTCACTTTGTTGGTAATTTCTTTTGATGTGCAAAAACTTCTCAATAAGAGGAGGTCTCTTTTTGTTAATTCTTTCAACTATTACCCATGTAATTTAATTTTTGATTTAATTTTTGTTCACGAACTATTTGCCTACTTGTTCTTGTCTCTTGACTTTGTTCTTTTCGTCTGTCTTCTCCTCTGAACTTAGTAAACCTTTTCTGGATTCTACTTGCTTTGCAAGGTGAAACTCTTTTTCCTTTTGTAACTTTTTTTTATACTCTTAACATCTGAGATCCTGGAAATTTTTTTACTCTTACACAAGCAAATATACATCAAATTCAGAGAATAGCAGCCAAATGTATATAATTTTCCACTTTAAACTGCTGCTCATTACTGGAGGCATATGAAGAGAAGTCCCTTTTGAAAAAATTTTCTTTCAAAAATACCTTCCTTTTATTTTCCATGTCTGCTCACTATCTTTTAAGGTTTATGTGTATTTGTCCCCTCCCCCAAAGTCTCATGAAGTCATGGGGTAGCTTCTAGATTTTGTAATTAATTCATGATCTAATGCTGGGCTTATAGGTATGAGGGATACACCTGCCCTGGGGCAGATAATCTACCTATAAATCTAAGAAAGGTAGAGAGGCTTGCTAGTGGCAACCGCTCCTACCTTTGCTCTTTGCTGTTTTTTGCCACCATAAATGTCTGCCGTCTGCTATGTGCCATTCTGCTTTGGAGCCAGCCAAGTAGGGACTGAAAAGTCTACCAACTGTGATCTAAATAAACTCTTCCTTCCTTAATTTTGGGTGTGGGGTAATTTGTCCCAGCAATGAGATGAAAGCAACTAAGATCACCTAAGTGTTCTATAACTTCTTACTCAACTGTTATCTCCATACAGTGGACTGTTGGAAATAAGAGGGAAACATGAGAGATGTGGCCAGGACAAAATTGAAATCATATAACAAATTTAGACTATTCTTTACCTCAGCATAGTCTAAAACCTATTTTTGTTTTAGATAATAGATACACAAGTAATTAATAGATATGCTTAAAAATCTATAATAACTTGATTCTACTCTTCTTAGGCTGATGATATTTAAGTTTTCTCTACTGGAATCCCTTTATAGCTAATTTACTCTGTGATTCTCTTAAGAGTGATATTTTCTAGAGTGTGTCTTGAGGATTTGCGTTAGACAGTGAGAGGGTCACAGGTGTATTTAACTTCTAAATTCAAAAAATTATTCAACAGTTAAAACAAATTATCTAGCTTGAAGGTGGTATAAATAGGAGAAATAATCCCACATCATATTATACACGGAAAGAAGATAATGCAAGCGACAGGACTGTTGAGTAATTCAATGTTATTGGTGAGGAAATTGATGGCCCCAACATGGCGGACATGGGCAATGAAATGGACAGAAGAAAGGTTTTCTTAAAACAGACTTTTATGAACTAAACTCAATAGGATTTCAGTGATTGGAGTCCAAGGAGTAGAAAAGGCATCAGCCCAGGATACTGATTTCTAACACAGGAAGTGATTGAAAGATTGTAATAGGAAATGGACACTCATATCCAGAATCAGGTGGGAGACCACTAGGAGTAGGACATTTTCATGAAGTGGTGCTACACTGTGAACAACAAGTGAGAAAGCTAAATGAAACTTCTTCAGTGTTACCTGGACCTGTACCTGATCACCTGGTGTACTTTTTCATGGCCTGTGCCTAAGTAGGATGGATTACTATTCCTTTTTTGTTTTATATTTTAAATTAATTTTATTGAGAAAGAAATGCAATGAGACTGTTTCAAAAACAGGTTAGTAAGACAGTTACAATAATTAATACATTTAATATTGTTATCATCATAGTAGTTATTCATAATACAAGATGCAGACATGATATCTTGTCTAAATGCTATTAGTACAAATCTTTCTTCTCATTGAACTAAGAGAAAGTAGTTGTATATCTATCTTAACTATTTTGTATACTTAGATATATATTTTTTTCACTACAAAATAGTTTTTTGTTTATATCCCTACTTTTTGTTTAGTTTTGTCAGAGATGGGTATTTCATTGCCACTAAAATATTGTAGGTGTGTGAATTCAGCAAAATAATCCAATATAGCCCAGTAGTCCATAACAGTTGTGGGTTATCCGCATGACTGGCAATGTCAGAAGTTGTTGACCTGAGCCTTTTACAGCTCAGCATATTAATATGACTTTACTTGTTATACCTCATTTTTATACTTTTCCGCTGGGTGGTCAAGACCAAGATAAGGCAAGACCTATATAACAAGAAATGTAACATTTTGTTACAAAGTCAAATCCCATCAGGATTTACTGTGAAACACTGTACAGCAGAGTTGTAGATCTTTTGTCAGTGTCAGCCATATGGATGAGTCATGGCCATTGCTTGACCAATTTGCTGCCTGTGAAAGCCTGAGAGAATATTCTCTCTCTAGGTGATTCTCTTTAGGCCCACTATAGATCATTGAACACTTTCCTCTCTGCTACATAATGTCCTTGAACAGAAAATTTGGGACACCTTTGAGTCACAGGATGTTGCAGAATGGGTTCTCTTAAGTCCTGAGTCCTCACTGACCTTGAATGGCTAGAGTTCTACTCTTTATGACTTATTATTTCAGGAATTATTTGTAATTTCCTGTAAGGATGTTTGTTTCTACATAAGTTCAATTGATAAATTTAGTCACTATTCAAGCTGAGACAGAAGTCATGTCTATGTTGTTTCTAACTTTTTATTATCATTATTTTGTATTCTGTTTTTTTTTAAAAGTCATGTCTGATACCACAATGAAAATTCAAGGAGAGTCACGTGGAGAGAAAACATTCTCTCAGGCTTTCACAGAGAGCACATTGGCCAAGCAATGGCCGTGACTCATCCACAAGGCTGACACTCACAAATGTTCTACAGTCTGAGGTACAGGATCTCAGGATAAATCCTGAGGGGATTTCACTGACCTTATCAGACTCATAAGCTACAACTCTTTTTGCATAGGTCCTGCTTTACCTTTCTCTTAACCACCCAGTAGAAAAGTATAAAAGCGAAATATAAGAAGTAAAGTCATGCTGTTATGTTGAGCTGCAGGGGACTCAGGTTAACAATTTCTGACATTGCCAGTCAAGCAGAAGACCCAACACTATTATGGACTACTGGACTCTTTTAGAATATTTTGCTGAGTTTACACACCTATAATATTTAAATAACGGAACTTAACCAAAAAGGGGATAGAGATGAATGTCCATTTTGTATCTGTGTTATATTCTCTTAATGAATAGAGTGATTTGTTCTAATGGTGTTTGTAAATAGGATATCATGTACAGCAATTAACCACTAGGAAGAATGTATGCAAAGTGTTAATTATTGAAACTGTCCTACCAATTTGATTTGAAACTATCTCAATGCTATTTGTTTATCAATAAAATTATGGGAAAAAATGTAAAAAAGAAATTCAAATATTATTCCCTGTGCTAATTTCTTTAATTGATGCCATATTTGTATTTTAAAGAGGAGAAAATAAAAATGAAGATAACAATGAAACAGTTTCTATATAGGACATTAGGGTGAAATAATAATTAATATCCTATGTATTGTTATCTTTATAGTCATTATTCAGAGTATAAGATATAAGCATGAAATATTATCTAAACAATATTATCACAAAACTTCCCTTTCAATGAATAGAGAGAAACTAGATGTATAAATATCTTTGTGTGTGTGTATATATCTACATCTATATCTATATGTATATCTATATAGATATAGAATATATATAATTTTCTTTTTTCCTTCCTTCCTTTCCCTTTCCCCCATCACAGTTTCTTTTTCCTTTTGAACAGTTTCTTCTCAATTTCCAATAATTATTGTAAATTTTGGATCTTATTTACTCATTCATCTCTCACAGTAATAAGACTATATGATGAGCCTACTTGTATTTAGAAAGGTATCTTATAAGAAAAATTTGGAACTGTGGTATTCTTTGTTTTTACCTATCTCCATTCCTATTTTCTCACTCTTCATAAAACTTCTTATACCCAAAAGACTTCAAAAAATCCTGAAAGACATAAAAGTAAGAATGAAAAAATATAGACATATGACTGTACTCCCTTGGACAGAAGACAGTAACACACAAATGCACGTTCCACAAATACACTGTTTTTCCCTTGAAACCAACACATTAAACTGCAAAAGACTACTCTGATGGATAACATTTAAACGTAGGAAGACAAAGTCAGCTTAGCCTTCAAAGCTATCAGCAAATATACAAAATTATTAAAATAATACAAAATCTGCATGAAACTATGAGTGATATAATTCAAAAAAGAGAACTATTTTTTGACTTTAAAGTACCATTGAGTGTATACTTAACTGTATACATACTTAGACAAAACTTTTCGAGAAATAATTACATAATTTGACAGTTCATTATGAATGTATCAGTGACATAGATGTTATTATGCTTACACAGTCATATTTTATGAAATATAGGAGATAGGCTGTCACTTAAGTGGTGCCATGAGTATCCAGTCATCAAAATACTAACTATGTCTTTTTAATTAAGAAATTTCAAAAAGTAGAATAGATGGAACATGTAACTACAGATTCAAAAATATTTCAGAAACTTCAATCAATAGAAAAAAATTGCACATTTTTGGATAATGATTTTAGGAAATGAACTGCAAAAAATTTATCAGACATCATTGCAGATTGACTACAAATTTGGGATTGTTGTTTTCTTTCAAGTTTTAGATATGATAATGTTTTGAATTTTAATGGGCTCTTGTATTTTAGAATTGCATATTCAAAAAATATATATATATACATGAAGTAAAATGATGACAGGGTTCAACAAAACTAAGTAATGGCATGTAGTAGTAAGCACTTATTCCAGCACTCTAGGAGGCTAAAAAAGTTCTACAAGTCAAGTCCATTGTGAGCAACCTAATGCTTTAGGGAAAACCCATCTCAAAGTAAATAATGATGATGATGATGATGATGATGGTGTCTGGTATGCAGCTTACTGCAAAGGCCCTCTGTCAATCCTCAGTACTGAAAATTTATTTTTCTTTTTATTTTTTAAAATTTATTTAATTTAATTTATTTATTATTTTTTTAATTATTATTATTATTTTTTTTTTGCAAAACCGGGGATTGAACTCAGGCCCTTGCGCTTGCCAGGGAAGCGCTCATTCCACTGAGCCTTCTCCCCAGCCTCTGAAAGTTTATTTTTAAATGGAGGAAAAGTAGGTAAATATAAAGATAATGATTTGTCTTGAATTAGTAATTTGAAGTTGAGTGGTTAATATTTAAAGGTTCATTTTATTCTCTTCACTTTTTGTTTTGAATATCTTCATACTGAAACATATGAATAAAACTGTCTTATTTCCTCCTTCTGTTTCACCAGGAAATTCTCATTTTTCTATCCTAAGAAATTAACATGGTAGTGGTGTCATAAATTTGCATTTTGACCACTAAAATTAACCTACAGTGTGCTTATGAGGTTGACTCTTAAATTCTTAAAACAACTTTCTACAAGTAGCTAATTTGCTCAAAACTTGTAAGTGGGTTTTTGCTTCCTCAAAACAAACCATTTAAAGTTTTTTCACAATAAACCATCCTCAATCTGTCACTAAGTGTGCCCTATCATATGTTTTGCCTCATCTTTCTGAATCGACCATAGAATTTCATTTGTTGCTCACACAGCAACCCATATCTGAATAGTTGTCTTTCTCTTCATCTTAAATTATAATTTCTATAAATATGAATGCAAATCTTACCTCCTCTGTGAAGCTATTCCTAAAGACTTTAAGTCTGTGGTCAACTCTCTTCCATCTACGGAAGCTTTGGTTTTCCTAACACTCACTACAGGCTACTTACACCACTAATGTTATTTACTGATATATTCTCTGTCTTTAATGTGAGGAACTAGGTCAGATTTCAAAGTACCCCAACATCTACTGCATCATCTAATAGATAATTGTGCAGAAAACATTTGGTGATGTTGTCATTACTGCCACTATTATTACTGGAACTAGTGATGGTGGAGATGACAATGACAGGGAGGTTCATTTGGCAATAGTCATCAGCACTGAAAAATTGCTTTATTAAGTTATTCTCGACTCTAGAGACTTAGGTGGAATTAGAAAGTAGAAACTGATAAATCTTCACATTCAACTTTCCACTGTTCTTTAGAAGTTGATCTGTACATCACAGTGATTTAGACTGCATAGTCAAGATGATGTAAAATATATATACAAAGAACCAGACAAAAAGCAAAACAAATAAAACCTTATTTTAAAAACATTTTAATTGCTTTATACTTCTTGGAGAAAAATTACAAATGTGCCCATTAGGAGTTTAAAAACTGTTCTAAAATCTAGAATCAAGCTTTATCCTCATTGTTTCCCTGAAAATATACTCAACTGTATTTGAAATAGACAAATTTTAAATAATAATCTTTGCAATCATCTTTCTATCTTCACCTCAGGTTTTTTCAAACTTCTCAAATGGACCCCTTAGCCTGTAGTTCATATTTTGTCTTTTGCTGAAGTTCAAGAAGGACTTATTCTGCATCAAGATTGTGTGACTACCTTACTTGTAAAAGCCTAATACCTTGATGTGACCATCTGAACCCTTTATGACCTTCACTTCATTTCAGCATGTACTATATTTTAAGGGTAGAGTTTGGAATCACAAATGGTATGCATCTTGTTCCCATTGTCAAATTTTGGGGAAAAAGGATAGAAAGCAAAAGATACAAATACATGATGAAGAACAAGAACTAAGATGAAAAGAGACAAATTCAATAGGAAGGAAATCTAGGGAGACATAGATTAAAAACCAGAAGACACATCTTGGCTGAAGTAACATTTAAGCTCATTCCTTGGTGTGAGGAAACATTGCACAAGATAAAGTTTGAGAAGATAGAAAGAGCATTGAAGTTAGAATCCATGCCATCTGTTTGCATTTATACCACTTTGATTAAGTATTACTTTTAGAATAATTGATAGTAGAATTTCTTCATATATAAATTAGAACATTCCTTTCTGTTATAAACTGCAAGTACTTTTACTCATTTGTCATTTGTCTTTTATTTTTAAACAATTCTTTCCTTCAGAATTTTGAACTTTTCATTTGCCTTTCATATGTCTATCCTTTACATTTCTGACTTTTCTTCACTGATGTTATTATAAACATTCAGATATATTTTCTCTTCTCATTCATAAGTCTCTTTATAATATTTATCCTTTTAATCCATTTTTTAGCCTTTTACATAAAGCACCAGCAAAACTAAATAAAGTAACTTCTGTAAATAAGGAGGGGGAGAGAAGCTGAAGTGAGGGGAGGAGAACAGGAGCAAAAAAAGAAGCAAAATATATTGTTCACAGGTGCAAATTCCCAATAATGAATGTAACTATTATGTAGACCTAAAAATTGTACTAATAAAATATGAAAACATACACTGTTTTGCCCTATATGCTTAACCATTTGTTCAGTACTGTTTATTAAACAATTTCAAAATTAACAGTTACTATGATGTACTAAGCTACTCTGCCAAGTACTTCATATTTATTGTCTTCTGTTCATTTTCAGTATTCAGCAGTACGGGCACCATTTTAATCCATAATTTGTCAACATGTGAACCAAAGAACAATATAATAATTTATTCAGTTAATACAACTGTTACACCTAGCAACTTAGACCAACAGCCCATAGTACAAAGCACTCATTCCTGGCAAAATTGTACAGTCCTAACTTCCAGATTATTTTGCATGCTCATCAATTTAAAAGACTTTTTATCACCTAAGAAATTTGTATTATGAATATGGAAACATTTTTATTTCTGGGATGTTGATCAACTTAAGAACTTTAATATGTGCATATGTACAACAATTTTAAGATAATTAATGGACTGACAGTTCTTTTGTTTCATGTCTATACTATTATTGATTTATTTATTTGACCAAGTATTTTTAAGTCTTAGATAATGTTTACTACTTGACTCTAAAAGTTTTCTCTCAACTTCTTTCTTTTACTGCCTTATTTCCTGTGGCTAATATCATCACGAAGTTTTATCTAACAATATCAGCAACATAACAGAATTGAAAAATCACACACTTCTGACAATTTTTTGTTATAATGCTATAAAGATGAACTGTTTCTAAATGTTCCCTTGTTCTTAATGTTTTATAGAATTATATCATATCAATTCTATAATATCAACTATTTTAATTGGCATTATTT